>NC_065507.1:37900893-38035517 GCF_006386435.1 Epinephelus moara | reverse complement strand
GTGTCACGTGATATAAACACGGGTGAGCAAAGCTCATGCTTGCGCTGGTCTCGCGCAGGCGCGCACACGTGAACGCAGAGCACAGAGAAGCAGTCAGAGCTACAGGCTACAGTGAGGCTAAAAACAGAGTTCATATGACGTTTTTCGAAACAACTTTTTATGTCGGGGCTGCAGCACACTTGGATCACTATGGATGAGCAGTATGGAGATACTTTGTGGATTCAATTTTGTGTTCTTGAACGTTAGTCTGGGGCGCCGTCTGCCATTAGGTGTGCTGTCCGCTCCGCCCGCCGATCTCCGCAAGGGATGTGAGCACTCTAAACTTCACCAGGGCCTCCGTCAGCATATGGGTGAGTAGATAATTGCTGAATTTTCATTTTTGGGTGCACTATCCCTTTAATGACCTTGCACAGATCTCAAAATAGTTCCCCTTGGACCTATTCATTGGGATCAAACTGAATAACTGAGCTGAAGGAAGCTGCTCATTTCATATGTTGAGTTTGAGACAGGCTGAACACGAATGGTTAATCATATGAAATGTGATGCATGTTGACAGCGGAATTAACTGATAGAGTGAAGGGTAATTTATTCAGCATATTTAACAGGGACCTTCTGAGACAGAGAGGCCAGGAAATGATCTTTAATATTGTCTCTTGATCAAATTACAGCATATTAGATCCTCACAGTGGACAGAACTGAGAGATGGACCGGTCTATTGCAAACTAGGCCATTTGGAGACAAGCTGAGCTAACGACGCTAATGCTCTGACTGATTACAGATGCTAATACCATGCAGTGAGGGGTGGTCACTAAATGGTGTTGAAAGTGTGTTAACTGTTGCACTTGGTTGTGCAAGGCTCAAAGGGAACTGTGTGCACATTCAATACTGCTAATTACAGCAATTCAGAAACAGGGGGTGGGTCTGTAACACACGATATGAGCCAGCAAGAACTAACATAACTGTGATTTGTGAATTGCTGGTAAGTTTACTAATTAAAGATAAGGTAGAACTTTTATATCCTGAGGGAAATCGTTGTGCATAAAATTAAATATAAGATAACAAGGTGCAGATCCAAAATATACACAGTGCCAAAATTATATACATAGTACAGATCAGAAACATAAGCAGGTTAACAGTAAGGAGCAGTCTTAATGGGTTATATATAGTAATGTATGAGAAGTGGCATATAGCTAAGAATGCAGTAGAGCTGTCACCTTCTAGATGAATGGTCGCATGGTTGGTCAATATGCTGTTGTCCAACTGACCAAAGTCTCATTGGTCGGACAGTCACTAGTGTCACTTTAATAAAGCCGTGTGTCCACCAAAGCCTTACTTTACCCAGGTGGATATTAAAGTTGTTGTTCAGCACTTTTATTTGTCCTCTGTGATGGTTGGTCTTTGCGGTATTTGTCCTGCCCCTTCTCCACTGTGATTGGATGGCTGGTGACAGTGATGAGCACAACGGCTAAATAATCACAGAAGACATTCAGTGTTGGATTTACCATTATGAATTCATTTTGATAAGTCTCCAAAAAGACACTAACCTTAAGGCTGGATTACAGAGCTTCTGCAAGGAATACAATCACGCCACAGTCGTTATTGGAGGGGCAGGATGGCCAACATAATATATTAACATTATGTTATATATGACACTGACCAACCCAAAGTTAACTTCCACAGTGTTCAGTGTGTCAGATTTTTCTCATCAGTCTTGTTCAAAGCTTGGTAGTGAGATGGACTCAAAAATACAGCTCAGGTGGAATAGCATTACAGTGCGCAGTTTATTTCAAAATAGTATCACATTGGAGATCACATTTGTTTTTCAATCGAGGCATTCCACTTGCCTGAACTCATTTGCCCCCAAGTGTTAATGTCGAGCCCTGTGACAAGAAAAAAAAAACACTTTGGTGGATTCACATTGCTATCAGGTAGAGTGCAGTCAGTGCACTGTGGCGATGTTATTAATCTAGAATAAATTTTTTCCCCTTTGACCAATCTATTGGTTGAAGATTAGGTCGAATTTCAGTCCACCAAGATTTTCTTTGGTTGATTATAGCCCTTGAATGTATAATCACAAATCTAAAATACAGGTAAGTGTATATGGTTAATGAAATGCATTTTTCCAAGATATAAGAAACCTTGCTGCATAAAGTAACAGGTACATCATGTAGAAAAGACGTAACCGCTTGGTTGACTCACTTGGTGTTAAAACCTGGGAACCTCTGGGCATTGCAAATGAATGCTTAAACAACCCTCAAAACCTTCAAGTCACCCTTCACTCAAAAATGTGTTTGTCTTCTGTTTACATCCCCTAAAATGTCTGACCCTGACTAGAGGGGCAGTGTTTGTGCATTTCGCTAAAATCTGAGATTCAAACTTACTCCACACAAGATAGATTAGGTATGTCACTAATACGCAAGCCAGTCGCTGTCAAATACAGGAAACACACATTAACAGGGAAAGAAACTTTGACACTACACCGGCAAAGAAACCTGAAACCTCCAGAGCAGAGCAGACTTGTCAGTACAGAGAGCAGAGTTGCATTAGCATTCTTAAAGTTTTGACGTGAAACAACATAACTAAATAAAAGATGCTAACTACACTTACCATTCAGTAGTTGCTGATGTTGGTGCACAGCAGATTCCTCATCTAAGCCTTGGTCTGACTGAGGCTCAAACATGCATGGCAGAATCCCTCTGATGTGTCCTTTCAGCCCTACTGATGCACACTGTTACTGGTCTACCTGTTACCGGTCTAGCCCTAGTTACACCGTGCCAGCGCTGGGGAAAGCTGAAGTCAAAACCTACCACAATCAAGAGAAAGAGTAGATCTGCTTTCAGCCCCTTCTCAGAATTTTCATGTAGAAAAACCATGTTAAATTAAGTCTTAATAAATTAGTTTGTATTTTTACGTAATTTAAACTGTGTCTGGAGAAGTTGAACCAATCCAAAAACTGATCAAGTGACAAACTATTTCAGATCACAGCTGAAATCAGTATTTTTCTGTGTCTTGCCAGGGTGGAGAGGTCCACAGACCAGGTCATCAAGCCTGTCAATGTGGAGGCCTTGTCCAAGTGGGTGGGGAAGATCCCGGCTGATGTTGTGAGGGACATGGCTGTCATCGCCCCCATGCTGTCCAGACTGGGCTACGACCCCCACGCCAACCCTCCCAACTATGGCCGGCCTGACCCCAAAGTCCTAGACAACACCAGAAGGGTGAGTACTGGCAGGCTTTTACCTATGATCATAATTGAATAAGTTACTCTTTGGAATAACTAACCCAAGAGTCCATTTTTTGAAAAGGAATACTTAAACAGTTTTGGGAAATACGCTTATTTTCTTTTATACGGGAAGTTGGACGAGAAGATTGATAGCACTCTCATAAGAGTGCTATCAATCTCCCAGCAAGATGGCGAACAAGCATAATAACCAAAATGCCAGACACTGCTCTTATTTTGAATTGGAGCCCATTTACTGTGAATAAAATATACTTGATATATATTTTTTCCAAAGTATAGTGTATTATTCAGGCAGTACTAAGTATTGTGCTCTCCACAGTGATTTTCAGCCTGCACTGAAATACATGGAAGCTAGTGTCTTTCTGGAAAGTGGGGTACTAACAGTATACTGATGGGTTAACAAGAAATGCACTTGCAGTGAACTTCCAGTAACAGGACACCTATAACTACAGGTTGTGTAACTTATTTGAGAGTCAGCTGAGCAGAAATGCAACTTGCACGTTTTTCTGACTTTTACACAAGATCCCAGAGGAACAGTGTCTCATCAAAAAACCCTCAATATAAAGAGGATTCATCCACTTTACATATCAAAGTCTATGTACAGTGCTTGTCACGAGGAATGCTACTCGCCCTGTGAAAACAATTGTAAATCATCTTCTGTGGTTAACCCTGATGATGTAATAGTGATGTCAGTCAGCTTGGGTTTGGACCCTGCAAATATACACAAATCCAGCAACTGCTTTGTGTGTTTCCCGCCATCTTGCAGCATCGCCATTACTGCAGTGGCAAGTCATATTGCTGCTGCCTGCTGACAACGAGAGCAGTAAGGGTTGTTGATTTTCTAAATCATCCCAGAAATTGATGACAAACTTCAGCATAACATGAAAAATATAAAATAACAGTTAAGTTATCCATGGTTAAAAAGATGACTCCCACTAAACGTAGAGCTGCCAGTGTTCTGTCAATTTATGCTGCCTTGTTGAAAAATGCCAATGTAGCTCAAATAGATTGCAGGTTCACACTACTCTATCAAAAGTGATTATAATCGGGGGAAGTGCGCTGTAAGAATATGGGGAGCATATTTTGAAACTCTTTTATAACATCTTTATTTGAGATTTCAAGGATGGCATATTTTGTTAGGCCAGTATATTCTGTCAAATAATGCTCCCACTACAGGCACTACTAGCTCCATTTATGCTGTTAGAATGCGCGTAACTGCAAAGGTAGCCTATCTCGAGCTAGCACATATGTAGCACATATCAACAACAACACTTGTATTTGGTTTAACAACCATGTTAATTGGTGACTTTGAGCTGAATGCATCTGTAAATGGTTGGTGTGGGTAATAAATAGATGAGTACGCATTTAAAATTGATTAAATTGAAATGGAAACTAATGGTATATTTCACAACAACACCACAGTTAGTTCATTGAGTTAATTTATTCTGTTGGAACACCGCAGCCTCTAGACAGTGTAACATTAGCCCAAAATACGTTAGCTACATTAGCTAAGCACTGTTACCTAAGCTCATTCTTTGTCCAAAGTTGAAGTTTGCCACTATTGTTGGAGCAGCTGAGAACTGTAAGGGTTCTTCCTGATGTTGTCAAAAGTACCATAATATAGAACATAAAAGTAATAGTAGAGATTATACACTTCTTAACACAGCTTGCATTCAAACATGCCTGTACTTCTGAGTATTGCAGCAACTTTACATTATATGACATCCATTAAGCTGACATTTTGTCCAAGTAACTTACATTTTTTCCCTGAAAACATGCGTACATTTGGTCTCTACTAGTTAAACTACCACCCTTAAGATTAATGGCTGACCCGCTCTTAACATTACATAAACTTTGTGCATGTGCATGAGCACGGTCCTCTTTGCTTTAGTGATGATGTCCTTGCCAGACATCAAACCCTTGGCTATTTTTGGAGCAGAATATGTTTTATTAAATCCTTTTCCTCAAGCTGGGCTATCAGGTGACATGCTCTGCAGCTCCTCTCTTTGGGTTGCATACTGTATGTCTGAGCTAAAGGACACAATTCTCTGTTTTATTTTTACCTCTCAAGGTCTGCGGGGGCCGAGGTTTCAATGTCCTCCTGGTGCTTAGATACTCAGTTTCTCAATGTGTGGAAATGGGCAATAAAAGAGGTGCTAACATCAGTAACACTAATTTGGAGACATTGGTAAATTAGTGTAAATCATCAGGACCACGGGGAAGGATATGACTTCATATTGTACACTGAGCCTGGAAACATTAGCTGAGGATCCTTGAAAAGAGCATCTGTAGTTTCCATTAGTATGAAATTCCCGCATGTGATGACTGTATGGTAAATGTTTAGATGTCAACTGCTGGTGAACTGAAACAGTTCTGTATTATGGTCATTGCTGATATGAAAACAAGATTGAAAAATTGTGAACTGTTTAAGTGTTGTTTACAGTTGTATAAGCAGTTTAGTGGTGAAACAGACTGAAGAATGTCTGTTCATTGACTGTTAGCATGTTTTCCAAGTTTGACTTCTCCTCAGTTTGACTGCAGTCCAACCATTTCTGCTTCCAAGCATAAAGGCTGGAACTCTTTCCAGGTGTCTGGGTATTTTCCTAAAACATCTCGTCTTTCCAGCCATAGTGCCTATTATTATCCATATCATAATAATATTGATTCATACTTATATTTCCAAGAAAACCTGAGATATAAAATGCAAGTGTACCAGAGAGAACTGAAGTATTTTTCTGGGGGAAATCAGGGTACAAAATATGCACCATCCACTGGCCAAATGCTCTTAAAATATGCATGTGGCTGATACTGCAGATTTGCTTCACACACCAGCCACAAAGACAATAGTAATATATTGACTGGTAAAATATAAACATTCACGAGCCATTTGGCCCATGGACAGAAAAGTTCATTTTGCACCTGACTCCTGGTGTCTAACCAGTTTATGTAAAAGTTTACTATGAAGTTAAGCTGTTACGTGTCAAAGTAACACTAATGGCCTAATGGTTGCTCTGCTCTATTAAAGTCTCTAAATTATATGGCCAAAAGTAAGTGGAAGTGGTTTGGGCTAGTCCCAACTTTTGGAAAGATCCCTTACTGTTTCAAAATCACCATATAGAATAGCCTTACTGATGCTGATATTAAAGTTTGAGAGTCAAAAATACTAAGTATATCGTAGTGCTAGCAGCTCTGTGCTGCTGTACTTGGGCACAGTGGTGCATTGAGCTTAATACAAAATTAATAGAAATTAATATAAATGTACAAATTACAAAAAACGTATTTACAAGCAAACATAACAAATGAATCAATTAAGTGTTACGAGTCTTTGTAAATTAGAGTCCTTTTCAGATGTTTTTATATAACGATAATGTAGATGTTGATTTCAGAGATGGAAGTAGGTCGTTCCAAAGAGATTGTCCTCTGTTTTTCAGGGAATATTGATTCAGGGAAGTTCGACAAGATAAAAGTCCTTAGAGTGTCTTGTGGAATATAAGTGAATGTCTAATGAGGACTTGAAAAAGTTCTGGAAAATGCTGGGCAAGTCAAGAGTTGGATGTCCATATGCATACATGAATATGCAAGTCTGGTATATTTTCATATTAAAAATTGATAGAAGTTGATATTTTCGAATAAGAGATGGAGATGAGTCGCATCTTTTAGCAAAGGTAATCAATCTCAAAAGTTTCTTTTGAATTATAAAAATCTTTTTAAGATAAGTGGGATGTGGCAGCCCAACCACGCCCGTAAAGTATACCCCCACACCGCGGGGGGGGGGGGCTTCAGAGTCCAAGGTTTTTTTGGGTGGTTTTTTACCCTAAGGGGGAACGTGTTTCCATTACGGCACTGGGCCCAACAGTATTACAATACATAATGTGAGGATAAACTAAGCTGTAATAAAAAGTTAAAATATAGGAATGATTCCAGTGGAGTGGTCAGACTTACACTGCCATCCTGAAGAGCCTGAAACCAGAGGATCAGTGGCTGTTATAGTAGCACATTAATACCCATAGCTGTAAGACAACTTTGGTTTAGTGTTGAGGTGGCCACTCACTTTTTTGCCATATAGCCTAAAATGCTTAATCACCTTAGCTTTGATACTGGAATATTTGAACAATGTCAGTGTCAAACTATGACTGCATTAAAAGGATGCAATAGGCAGTTGTTAGTCTTGCTTTCCATTTTCACAGTTGTCTCTGATCACACATGTACTGTACAAACACACAGTTCGATGGTGAGGGCAAAGTAGAGTTACACAAATAAGTGGGTCTGTGTTCTTGTTAAAGCTAGTATTTCTCTGTCTAAACCATAGTCTGTAAAAGAGTAATGGACGTAGCCACCGTGACGTCATCCATGGGTTTGTGGACACCTACTTTGAAGCCTTGAGTTTTGCACTTTGGTTGTCGCCATCTTGGATTTTCGGAGCCAGAAGTGACCATGTTTGGGCTCAACTGAATTGCATCAGTGTGATGGCGTAAGTCACAGTGACTGAAGTCAGTTATCTCATCAGTGTTTGTGCCATATGTGTGTTTAGTGGTGTGTGTTTCTGTGTCACAGACAGGAGGTCCTCTCTTAGCCTGTGATTTATCATGCAGCAGTGATGTTTCAGCAAAGCATCAAGACTTTTTCCTGCTACTTGCTATTCCAGTGGGAAGTGTGTCACTGGCCACAGAGAGCAGTGACTTGTACTTTACATCAGCACAACTACTCAGCACCCAAGGGCGGGAATCTGCACACTCAGTCAAGCCGAAATATCCAAGACAGACTGTCCACTGTGAGAGGAGGGGGTGTAGCAGTAAACGGGCATTTGAAAAGCTTTCTGTATAAAAGAGCATCAGCCATATCAGACTGGCTTTGTAAATATGATTATATTGTTATCTCATTTCTGCTTTCTGGTGTAAATATAACAGTGTGTGTTGGACTGTTTGATGTCCTCAGAGTGATGATTTTATACTAGATGTTACTCAGTGGGTTGTGTGGTTTGATTTTCTCTTTGTGGAAAAGTTGAGAGCCATTCCGATAGTGCTTGGTGGGTTTGTCTTTAATCCAGTTTGTAGTTGTAGCCAATATACTTTTCTGAAGCATTTGGATTGCTTTTCCATTTGTCGGAATGGGAACCAAAAAAGGGGAGTGAGGACGTGAAGAAAGACTGAATTTGGTGCAATTTGTCATGTTGTCAAGACAGTTATGAGTCCATCGGAAAACATTTGCAATGTGTGTGTGTGTGTGGGGGGGGGGGGGGTATTGGTTGGAAGAATGTGTCTGACCACAAACAGAGATGGAAACTACAGACAGGTGACTAAGTGGCAAGACTTTTGTTCCTACAGCCACACAAGCTCTAAATAAGTAACCTCCTATTCATTTCACAAGAAATGCAGTCTGCGGTGTGCAGAATGCTAATCCATATCTTTGTCTCTTTTGTATAAATTCTGCAGTATTCTGTATGACACACCTGTTTGTGTTATGCACTCTATGTAGCCCCTTTCGCACTGGACAAAAAACCCACTAACACCAGCTAACATCTGGCTTTTGTATTTAATGGGAAAGGTGACAATCAAAATTCATTCCTGAGACAAATGACTCTGCAAGCACGTGTTTTTGTCAGCTCCAGCTCCGATCGCTTCAAGTCGGAAATGATGGATATATGACACGGTTTGGCGCACAAATTTTCACCTCTTTTCCAATGCAAGGCAGTGAGGCACTGCCAAAAAATACTGTCCGTCTCCATTCAAGCAGTGCTCAAACATCATTCAAAATTATTTGGCAACAAGTTTGAAAGAGACTGAATAAGTAAGTGATATAAAAAGGAAGCAAACACCATTACATTTTCACTGGCCGCCTTACTGCTTTCTGCTGTTTACTAACCTGTTTTCCAGCGCATTCCTGAAACCAAACATGACATACCAGTGGAAAAGAAACAGAAGGGCATACTCATCTTCCACAGAGCAGTTTACATTGGGGCGGCAGTAGCTCTTGGTTTGGGAACCAGAGGGTCGCCTGTTTGTGTCCACGTCCGGACCAAATATGGAGCGTGGACTGGTGGCTGGAGAGGTGCCAGTTCACCTCCTGGGCACTGCCAAGGTGCCCTTGAGCATAAAAAAAGATTCTATCACCTGTGTTTAAAAAACCTGCATATGCACCAATTTTGGTGGTAAAATTATATACATCTCGTGTCCCATGTATGCACCTACTGTGAAAAAGAATTTCCTCCTTGAGGACAAATAAGCTATCTATGTAGGTGAGTTTACTGTTCATACTCATGCGAATATGTTGGCCTTCTAATTCAAAGCTATCAGTGTCATCATAACTTCTTTTTAACAACATGACTAAATTACACAACATTCATCATCAGTTATATTCAATACATTGCTAAATATTCATTGCTGTACAGTATTGATAAAATTAATATTGATGTATCCCATAGCCAATGCGTCCCAGGAGCTGCCAAGCATGATATAGGCATGAAGACAACTTGTGAGAAATTCTGTCATTCTGAGGCACAAATGTGAAAACCTAACAGGGTCCGACGTTAAGGTTTTTTCCTACTTGCCCTGCCGGGCAAGTACTTCTCAAATCTACTTGCCCCATCTAAATTCTTACTTGCCCTGCCTAAGAGGTTCTTTTTCTAGCTGTGTGCTGCATATTTTTGCTCATGACTTATATCTTACGTCAGCAGAGACGCTCAGCCAATGGAGGCAGCAGCACATAAAAAAGCAGCACACTGCAACTGGCCCCTCCGAGGACAGAAACAGGAGAGGAAATACACGATTACAGGCCTGGAGTTAAGATATTTTTAGGGCAAGGCCACTTTGGCCTTTGATAAATACAAATTTATTGGGGCATCACGGCCAAAATGTGGGGCACCAAGGCCAAAACCAATGGCGCAATAACAATATGTGCTAACTACATTGAATGAAGACAAAACAATATATGTGTTGAAAAACAGTACTGAGTTTATTAAAACTGGGTGTGCATGACTGGGGATATATCTCGTTTCTTGTTGTTTTGATTCATGTCCCTTATTTTTTAAGTCTTTGAAATCTCTTTATTCTTTTGTTATCTCCTAGTTATTAAGAAATTATTATTAGAAGAAGATTCTTTATTGTCCTTTCTCAGCACATTACATACATTGAAACGAAATTTGACCTCTGCATTTGACCCATCCTACTGTATACACTGGGAGCAGTGGGCAGCCGCAGTGCAGCGTCCGGGGACCAACTCCAGTTCTTTTGCCAATGCCAGTGGTCAGGGTCACTGACAGGAGTATTCACCTAACATAGCCTACATATCTTTAATTATATAATTATTTATATGTCTCTATGTATATTTTTACATAAATCCCCAATATTTAATTTGCCTTTAAAAAAATCCTCTTCCTTCATTTAATTTGACAATGTTTATTGTATTGTATTATATGTATTAATTCTCTACAGGATCTTGTATGTTCTTTAATGTGTGTTCAATTTATTAAAAGAAAAAAAACAAAAAAACATTTTGGTGAACCCTGCAGCAAAGTGAGCCCTCTTCCTCAGAGAGGATCTTTGCCTCCCAGTTTGTTCCTGGCGGCAGAGCAGAGTGAACAGTCTTCCTTCTCAGAGGATCTTTGTCCCATGAGAGCAGGCACAAACGGCCGTTCTCCGTGTCCGCATTTAAAACAACTTTCGCTGGCGATTTGACAGTCACTAGAAGCGCATTATGACCCTTTGTAAAAGTTTCTGTGTGGTACCTGTGTTGTGCATGAGCTAACATTAGCGGCTAAGGACTGAGAGGCTGTCCGGTATGTGTGTGTGTCCGAGTCGGTGCTGCTTGCCCGATCGGGCATGTCTGCGCAGTGTCTGCTGGCCCGCCGGCTATTTTTACTTGCCCCGGGCATTCGGGCAACCGTTAATGTCGGACCCTGCCTAATATTTGCTGTTGATTTTTTTTGTATGTCTACAGTTGTTTTTACTAAAATTGGAGCGTTCAATGGAGATTTTATTCTCAAGTAAAGTCCTCAGTAGAATTGCCTGAGTGGTGACAAGGTTAAAACCTTTGCTCAAGTGTCAGAGAAACTGCCAGACTTGATTCTGGGAAGACAGGTTTTCATACTGGCTAGATGAAATAGTCCAACATTTTATGAGTATTTGTTGGCTTGTTTTCCATCAGTTCCAGAATCCATTAAGAAATATATCTGTTTCATCTCAGTGTATTCAGCACAGAGATGAGTCATGGGCATGTTAAACCTAGCTTAGCACTAAGACTGAATGGAAACCCTGTCAAAAACACTTTTTTCTAGCAACACAAAAAACGTACATTAACATGCAAGCCAGCATGCTTGTCACCAAAACATGCACCCATGCAGTGTTTACAGAAGAGTAATGACAAGGCCAGGTGTATGAACATTTCCCACACATAAAGTTATACTCCGGTGGAAAACCTTGCCACCTTGGTAAAACTGTGCTAACAGTCTAAAGACTGTTGAAGCAGATGGAAGTATTG
Organism: Epinephelus moara; assembly: GCF_006386435.1. NCBI lineage: Eukaryota > Metazoa > Chordata > Actinopteri > Perciformes > Serranidae > Epinephelus > Epinephelus moara. Next base: position 38,023,804 of record NC_065507.1, on the reverse strand, counting down.
GTGTGCAAAAAAGGTTATTAGGACCTAAAGGCAGTTTACCCAGTGTCACAAAGTAGTGATTGAGTTTAGAACTGAACCATGTGAAGGCACAACTTTGAAAATGTGTATGTATATTTGTCTGTGTGCACATAGATTTAGTTGTGGATCTACGTAGAGCTTTACGCATCTAGCCCCATGACTTTTGAGATTGTAGAGACATTGCAAACAGCTGTTGTTGATCAATAGCTCCATTGTGTTGAAGTTAAAAAAAAAAACCCACAATGTGTCATTGTAAGAGGAGTACAAAGAAGCACATTTTCCAAAAAGTTACTTTAAAGGTGAGCCTACACACTGTATGTTACCAATTTCCTTTCAAGGCTTCCATCTGTCAGTGTGCCGGTCAGATATCAAATCCTCATGCTGTTCCATCTGTGTTATCACCATGTTCTGCATGTTAATGCATTTCAAATGTGCCTGTGGTCCTGTTTACATACTTTGGATGCAGTAAAGATCCATGTGTGTGTGTGCTTCTTCTTCTTCCGCCTCTGCTTTTTGAAATAGTTAACACTACGCATCAGACGTACGCGTCCTGATGACAACATGTGTGTGCTGAAGCTCTGATTCATGCTGTGTACATCTGCAGGTTATTAATGTGATTCCCCTGCATCAAACCCAGCTGCAGGGTTTATATTATTGTTTGCTTGCCCCCCCCCTTTCTGGGCAGGAGTTCCTGCATACAGAGGGGGATCTCCTACCAGCTAGGGCCAAGTGAACAAAGTTTCTCACAGGGCTCTGTGGTCAGTCTGCTTATACATGTTAGAATACAACATCCACAGAGCTTTATAATCTGGTTTAACTCATCAGCTCATCTGCATTTTGGCCTGTTGTTTATCTTGAGCCTCATGGGGTCATTTACCTCCATAGTTTTTGAGAACTGGCCAAAATGTATCTGTAGCATAAAGTATTACAAACTTTCAGTTATCAGAAGTTGGCACATTTTACTCTGTGGAGGTATGTCAGAATTTAAAGCTGCTTTAGTTGATTGTATTGTTTTGTTTGTTTGTTTTTTGTCCATTTGGGGGCAGCAGAATAAACTGAAACACAACAATGACATATTGTCGTGTATTCAAGTTCAACATGTTGCCTACATTATTTTCACACCCAGCAGATGCAGAGCAACATTAACATTCATTTGGAGTCATGGAGTCAGTTTTTTTTCTTTCGTGGCTAAATGCTCCTCCATGTTCACTCGCTAGTAGCTTTACTTGCTAGTAACTCTATCTGGCATGCATTTGGTGTTTGGCAGGTAGCTTTAAGTTGGTTTATCAGATTTCTGTTGGTTAAAACAACTGCCTGCTGCTGAGACAAGGTTGAGAGCAGAGTTGAGGGCTGGAAAATTGAAACAATGATCCAAATAGTCTAAAAAGTTTTACTGGTTTGTGATTCTCTGTGAGCTCATCACTACAAGTAACTACCCTTACATAACACATACTCATTTGATCCATTGTCAATGTAAAAAACAAGTAATAAGTTAATGTAATAGGTTAAGTTTTCTTTTTTATGGCTGCCTGTATCAACCCTTTAAAAATGGCTCTCCTGCGTATGGCCGCTGGCGATCGTTGTTTGCATGATTTTTTTTATATCTAAAATAAGAACAATAATAGCTAGAGCATTCATTTTTTAGCAGCAGAAAGTTAAAGCCTCTGTCTTCAGAGTCATCATGTCATGATGATGACATGGTCATACCTTACCTTGTGTGCATTCAAACATGGTATTTCACCATACTTATGCCTGTATTTCCCTCTAATGGCCGAGGGAGATCTCCGTTTCCATAATCCTGGATGTATATTGATCTAAACTGAAAACCATAATAGATAAAGCATTCAGTTTTTGCAGCAGAAAGGTAAGGTTTCTGTTGTCCCCATTATCCTATGTTATCTTACCATATGTGTGGTGCAAACGTAGTCTTTCGTAGTAATTATGCAGGAGATGGTCGTTTGCATAATCCTGTATATCAATCTGAAATAAAAACTGTAAAAGCAACAATATTCATTTCTTGCTGCAGAAAATTTAATGTCATATCATGCCACACAAAAGCTTCCAGTGGCACCAGAGGAACAATGAACCTCCTTTTACTCTATATCTCAAAATTTAAATAATGTACATAGTACAAAGAGCATATAAAAATATTTTGGATCAGAATGTTTTGTGTTGGGGAGGCATGGTGGTGTGGTGGTTAGCACTGTTGCGTCACAGCAAGAGGGTTCCTGGTTCGATCCCGGGTGTGGGAGCCCTTCTGTGCAGAGTTTGCATGTTCTCCCCGTGTCAGCGTGAGTTTTCTCCAGGTACTGCAGCTTCCTCCCACAGTCCAAAGACATGCATGATTGGGGATAGGTTAATTGATAACTCTAAATTGTCCATAGATGTGAATGTGAGAGTGAATGGTTGTTTGTCTCTATGTGTCAGCCCTGCAATAGTCTGGCAGCCTGTCCAGGATGTACCCTGCCTTTCACCCAATGTCAGCTGGGATAGGCTCCAGCCCATCCCCCCACCTCCCACCCACCCTCGCGACCCCCAAGAGGATAAGCGGTTAGAAAATGGATGGATGTTTTGTGTTTTTATGTTGCAAAATGAAGCTTTTGTCAAATGAACAAAACAGGGTGTAGAACAGGATTTTTCTCTGCACACAGGGGATCTTACTAAATTCAAGACCACACTCCATTAGTATGGTAGCCCCCCCCCCCCCCCAAAATAAAATTCTGTGCTGCATTGCATAAGACATCTGGCAACCAGCCCTGAACTAAACCACTGTGTATGATGAAGCCACATGTGGAAATGCTCTCTCTGCTGTCTTGAATTTTCACCCAGCCCCATCCAAATATTTACCGTCTCTCATCTTTTCTTCAGCCCTGATTTCACCACAGAATGTGCAGCCTGAGCAGAGGAATAGTTTGGAAGCAGCCATTGAAAAGACTATTTGTATTGTGGAGATGGGGGGATCTGGATGGTTAAGGAAGCTTGACATGTTGAGAGCAGCCTTATCTTGATGATGCTTTGTTGATTTTTACTGAGTGAAGACCAGTCCCGAATGTAATCCTTCTAAGCAGTTTGGGCCCTGTGGCTAAAGCAGCTAACAGAGTCAATGCATATCTACCTAAACCCCCTGTGTTTATATTGATTGAACCCAAAAAGGTCCCAGATTCGTTTATAGACATGCAAAGGTAAAGAAGAGGCCTAGACCGCAGAAAAATCAGACAAAAAGGTTTGTTTGTGTTTTTGTTCATTGTAGTTTAATGCACTTCTTATGTTGCTTACATATGAAGGGTATTGATAGCTATCAGTGTTCAAGGAGTTGAGTCTATTGTGCCTGTAACACGGTAATATAGGGTCTCATCTTGGGTGGGCTTCAGGCCTCAAATATGTCAGTACCAGTTAAGTTAAACGGGGTCGGGTCTAATAGATTCAGGAACCAGCCTCAGTTTTAGATCACTATAACAGAATATGTAGCTAAGAAAAATCTAAAAGAACAAATTGCATTCATAAATGACTTAAAATGTCAACACCTGGTCTTGTGCTGTTTGTTGAGGCTTCATCTCTGAATGCTGGTCAGTGGAGGTTGTTCCAACTTGCTGTAAATGAGGCTTGTCGGGCCTGGCTCTTGAAGCCACAATCGATAGCTTTTAAGTGGCTTTGCAGTTGTTCTGATCCCTGGTGAGAAATGGATATTGGGATCAATAAGTTCTCAGTTTCTCTACAGCAACAATAATAAGATGAGTTAGTGGAGGGATGAGAAACGAATGTCTGTAGAGTGTCTCGTCAAGTGTGTTGGGCTTCAGGTCTGCGGCTGGACCTTTTCCTTCATATTGATGCAAGGACAGTTAATGATGTGCAGGTTTATCACATCCCATTGATCCCGGGCCATTGTCAGCTCTTGGCCATCGTGGAGCTCTTTGGCTCTTAGACTTCGACAGAGGCAAAAAGAAGGTGGCTGAAAGATTTATTAATGAGGACCTTGCATGAAGTGTGTATTGATCAATGTATCTTACTCTTCAAACTAGATCAAAAGTTGAAATGAGTTTGTGTTTGTCAGATCTTTGTTTTGTTTTTTTGTTTTTTTAAGTTTTTTGGGGGGGCATTTTTTGCCTTTAATGGACAGGACAGTTAAGTGTGAGGGGGGAGAGAGAGGGGGAGTGACATGCAGCAAAGGGCCACAGGCTGGACTCAAACCCAGGCCGCTGCGGCAACAGCCTTGTACATGGGGTGCCTGCTCTACCACTAAGCCACCGACGCCCCATGTTTGTCAGATCTACTTATTGTAAAAGTACGAACATCCTCTCTTATTGTGGCCAGATATCTTATTCAAGACTTTGGTTTTGATTTGTGTTCTTGGGGTCTTGCTGAACTTAGCCTGGCCTTTTGTACAGTCAGTCACATATGAGTGTGCTCAAATAGTTTTCTGTAGCTGCACAGATAAAGCTTAAGTCCTACGAGTGCCTAAACAAAGTGCTTTTTGGATCATTTTGGATCGTGGACCAGGTGGAAACTCACTCGGCTTAGGACGCCATCACTTCACTATATCTTTACTCAGCAAATAGTAGTTTGCTGCTATATTAATGCTCTGAATGTTGCATACAGAACCTTTAAAGTAAGGCAATGATTGAACCTCTCTATCAAGGAACCCTTTTTTTGTTCTTCACACAGCTACTTCCATTACATTTTGTATTGCTAACAGAGTGCAACACCATGAATGACGAGAAGCTCTTCTACACGGTGTACTGCTATCCCCATTTGCACAGTTAATTTTGTTGAGAGGTACAAAGGACACCTTTGCCTTTGAACACACAGGATGACATGTTTTAAAAAATAGATTAGATTAGATTAGTTTATTTGTCCTATTAGGAAAATGTTCTTCACGCTTCCATACATCTTGAGTGCCAACCCGACATATACACATACCCCACAGATACAACATACAGAGAGCAAACGGTATGGTGCTGTGAACTGCTCTTTGCCTTTAGCTCACCAAAAGGTCTTGTATCGTCAGTCTAGTTATCAATACCTGTTTTATGCTAGGTGTTGTTTGACCATTTACAATACTAGTGCCAATAGCTTTCGTACACACAAGAAGGATACTTTGAAACCTTACTTTGAAAAGTATAACTATGTTTTCTCACAAAACCTTTTTCATATGTCATTTAGCGAAAGAAGTTCTCTCAAAAAAAAAAGGCTTCTCTTTGTGGAAGTTACTGTAAGAGTCATTCTAATAGTGCTTGATGGGGTTGTCTCAATCAAGTTTGAAGTTGTAGCCAATATACATTTCTGAATCATTTGAATAGCAATTCCATTTGATTGTTTCTCACAAATGTTGATTGTTGACCCAAAGCAAAAAGTAGCCGTAAACGAACTTTGCCAAAATAAGAATTTTGATTTTAAACAAGAACCATATGATCAAAGGTTAAGGTAACACTAGGGCTGTACCTAAATTATGCCAGTCAAATCAGATTTGGCTGTTCAATATGAATATTCAATTATTTGGTCCTTTTTTTTCCCATATAGAATTTGAGAGTTTGGATAGGGCTCAGCAGGATGTTCAGTGTGACAGAAAACAACTGCTCAACTTGAAGCAATCTCAGTCAACTGAGGAGTCTCCGACTGACATTCAGTCCTGACTTTTAGTGCTCGATGATTTTCGATACTTTTTAGCTACATATACATCTCTGTTAAAAAAAAAAAAAAAATCAACTTAGATTTTATATTCTAGACCTGATATAAAGGTCCAGTATGAAGGATTTAGGGGCATCTATTGGCAGAAATTGTATATAATATTCATACTATGTTTTCAGTAGTTTATAATGAACTGAAACAAAGAATTGTCGTGTTTTTGTTGCCTGGGTTCTCGCATCGGTCACCATAATTCTACATACTAGGCACACAGGAGCAGTTTTAGTTGGTTGCAATATCTGCAACCTCTATCCTATATGCCACAAAACCTGACACATTAGACCTGATGTAGGGTCAGTCCAAGGAGTTTAAACAGTTGAAGCGTATTAACGCCCCCTGGCAAAAGGAAATGAAAATCATAAAGCGTCCTATGAGGTTTTCCCCCCGAAAAAAATCCACACAGACTGACATTTGAAAACAGTACAATATGACTTTGTATCATCAAAATCTCAGTCAAGTCACAGCCTTAGTCACGGCCAGTCTCCTGAGGAATATCAATGTGCACTTCAGATAGAAGCATTTTGTTTGAGGAAACAATATCCCTTGAAACCTTCCAGCCTAGACCGCTGTGCAGCTGAAACATTCTCCCCTGTCGATCGTGGCGCGGCACTGGCAGCCTTTCAGACGCACTGGGCTGTTTGCACATTTAACCCCCCGGGACTGGGGCTTAGTCACAGGGAGCTCCGGCCATAATACTGAGGCTGAACCACCGCAGGATTTAGTTTGGCACTTCCAAGTTGGACTGACCTGCTGCTTGTACCAGCAGGCACCTTGGCTGACCCAACTGTGCTGGTCCCTCCCAGGCTGGGCTCTGCTGAGGCATGCTGTGGCAGGTTTTCAGGGTTTCTGCTCACCTACAGAGATGTCTGGGGAATTTGGATCCTTACACTTCAGTGGCTAGGGTTGGGAGTTGGAATATTTCAGGCAAATTGGCTTATTTTATCAAGGGATTTTTGTTTTGGACATTTCATAGAATGATTGAATTATCAAAAACAAAAACAAAAATCAATTTGACAACACAACTTAACACAAGGTGTACTTACTAGCTTTTTATGTAGCTACAGATACAGAATCACTCCAACACTTGGTGTTCATCAGTGGAGGGAGTTTGACCAGTTTGATCAGCAAACACCTTAAGTTTAGTAGAGTTGAGTCAACTTTATTGCCATTACAACAGAAGTTTTTAGGGATTGTGTAGATGTAAACATGGCAAACACAAACATAAAATGCACAAATTACCATGAATAAACAATACAAAAACAATAATCTAAAAATATAATGTTGGGGAAAGTTCCAACAGTTTACCTTTTAAAGATTTCAGTAACCTCCTCCCAGAGGGTATTTGATCACAAATGGTAATAACTTGGTGGTAATTTTAATAGTAATGTTGAATTATGATAAATTTCTAAACTTTCTGTCTGTAATGCATTCATTTTAGCAGTAGTCAGACTACTGATAAAGTCAGCTCATTCTCTACAACTGGTGTAAAACTATAAGCTCTCCTTAAAACTCCTCATTTTTTATCTTCCAAAAAAACATATTATCTCTAATAAGCCGGTTTAAAAATGTTTATTTCTTTCTAGCAGAAAATATAGTGCCAAGAAATTATAACTCTTCTGTTGATGAAGACTGAGATGTGGTCAAAAGCTCTGGTAAAATAACGCAAGATCCACTCAATAGCATTTTCTAAACTGCTATTGCTAAAGTCAGTAAGTATCTCAATTAAAAGATAATGGAAATTATCTTGAATTCTACGTTTTGTGGTAATAATAGAAAAGCATGCTGCTGTATACTAGGGGTGGGAATCACCAGAGGATACATGATACGATATTATCATGATAATAAAGTCATGATGCAATATTATTGTGATTTTAAATGTATTGCAGTAAAATATCTTGCAATATATTGCGATTTATTACCTTTTTTCAACTCTAAATTTTGTCCCCAAAGGAAAACTTTGTCAACATCTGTTTTATCTAATAAGATAAAACTTCAGCTATTTTTTTTTTTTGCAGCAAAATATATCTGGTGAACTGAAAAAAGGAAATGGTTATATTATTCTAGTAAGCTGCCTTAAGTTTAATTTGTACTTATCTTAATAATTTATGTAATAAAAAATCATTACTTGGCACTGTGTGACGATACATTATTGCCTTACAAAAATATCACAATACTTTGCTGTATTGATTTTTTCCCCTCACCCCTACCATTTCCAGCTCAACATGCAGTTGTGTCCTTAATAAGAAGTTCAGGAAGAGTTGTAGAGAAAGGAGTTTTATGAACAGTAATGTGAGTCTCAGAGATGTCTTCATTGTCAGTTTTCCGTGGTTCAGCTCTGGGATAATGACAGGAAGGCAGTCAGTCAGCTGACTGGGGACTCAGCCCTGTATTGGCAGCCAGAGGTCCCTTTGATCACGCTGAGCAGTATTTCAACTGGTTTATCAGAGTCAATAGAAGAGGCTGTAAATCTTCCACCGTATGAATATCGCTCCTTTCATGAGCATTTGAACAGATCCCTCAGAGGTAATAGACATTGAGGTCAGAGTCAGCTGGACAAGAGCAAGCTGGCTTCCTGTTACTGCAGTGATCCCATCACTCAGACATCAAGTCTGGTCTTTCCCAGAGGCAGCCCTTCATCTCTGTCCTCTCTCCGAAGGACAGATTGATTCAGAGCATGCAAAGCAGACTGCTCAGCCTCTTCTTTACATTTCCTTATCATACACTGCTTTTTTTACCCTGAGCGTGTGACCTCGTGCACTACCAGAGGGCATTCTGCTCCACTCTTCCTTTGTGTGCTCCCCTTTTTCTGTCCAAGCAAAGGGTTTGGACAGGCTCAGAGCAGTCTGGCCCAGAGCCTCTGCACACTGAGGAGGAAAGCTGCAAAATGGCACCCAGGAGGAAATCAGAAACATGCGCTCGCCTCTCTGTCTCTGGTGTTGGAAATAATTTCAGATTACATTCAGTTTCTGGCCCTGCATCGACTTCAGGCAAACACGCAAGCATGCATGAAGGCACGCAGGGGAATTAAGGAATGAGTTTTGTGTTTTGGGGAAGTTTTAATCTCTTGAGCCCAGGAGGGGGGCACAGGACTTTTGACCCACTCCTCCAGCTTACATTTAAAGGAATTTAAATGAAGTGAAAGATTGATTATCTTAATAAATTAAACTGAACATTCAATGTGTTTTGTCTAGTGACTCTCCTATGGAAACCCATCATTCATTAAAATGATGAAAATGAAACATTCCAGACTGGATTGTTCAACTTTTTGATACTAAAATAATGAGTACTTACATACAAATTCTTAATTTTAATAGTTCAGTTGATCTTTGCCTGAGTGTTCTGGCTAAATCCTCTGTTTGCCTGTGGTTATCTTTGATGTTTGGGATGTTTTGGGTGCAGTTGAGGTTAGTGGTGGTGACACAAAGGGGAAGTCTAAGCAACAGAAGCAGTGCAACAACATTGAGAATCCACGAAACTTAACACAACATACAGCAAACCTGTGTTTTTCTGTGTGAGAATTGGGACACAACCTTACTTTTGGGTTTTTGATTGTTACTTTTCAGTTAGGCTTTGGAAATATAAAAGATTGTAGTCTCGTCTATTAAACCTTGTAATATGCCAACCTCCCAGTGACTACATTTTTTAATAGCATACATAATGGATGTCAGAGGTAAAATCTGATGGAATATGTATTAATTTCACAGGAGTCGTAGTGAGTAGCCATTTTGTTTTTCAGAGTTGCTAAGAGATGTCTTGATGCTAATCTAAATACTTATTTTTAAACCATAAGTCTCATGTAGTTTAGATTTAGAAGGGCTACAGAATTGACTTGTTCAGGTTAAGACACACCCGATAGCAATATTATTGAATGAAGTTACTAAAAAATAGAAAGCTTATCAGTACGTGAGCAGCATCTATGCATTTTTGGAAACCAAGAAGTGAGACAGGAGTCCTTGGGATACAGCTGACCCCTTTTATGCCTGATTAAATTATGTTTTTGTAGAAATCTGAGTGACAAATACCTGGGACACATCTTTAAAGGACCAAGATTTTCATAACAAAAATATATTTTAACAAAGATGATTATAACTACATTTTTTACACTGGTGTTATCAGTATGTACTGTTAGTTTTAGATTTTGAAGGCTTTTAATTAGGGCCATCAGTGTTAACATGTTGACGCTGTTAAGGTCCGATTTTTCACACTTACTCACACACACTCACACACACCGAGATTGCTTTGTTTGTTTGCTGATTGAATACACCTTTTGAACTGAACTGAGCTGTGGTCTATTTGTTTCTGCAGTGCTGGCTTTTGGTTATATACTTAATCATTTGCTGCATGCTTTGTTGTTTTGTGGCCTATAGTTTGACAGAGCTATTTTCTTCCAGTTTTATTATCATCAGTCAGACATGACTCTGACTGGCACCCACTTCATTCAAAAGGCATCAAACCTTGCATTAATTTGATTCCAGATCAAGGCACTCTGGAATAATACGGTTTTAAATATGCAACAAAAAATGTGATAAATAGTCATTAACTTTTGAAATTTGGTGATTTAAAAAAAATATATCATTCGACAGCAACCTTACTTTTACCAAATGTTTACTATAATGAAGCTGTACCACGCAAGACGGAGTGCTGAGAGTGCTGTGGCCTCGTGCCTACAACTGAATCACAGTCCTGTTGATAGTCAGTACAAAAGCACACAATCCAGTGATACTGCTTTTATACAGCAGCTCCACAAATGCCATGTATTAGTTAACTGTAAAAGGTGACAACAGATCATGATTTGTTTGTTTATTTATTCACTTATTTGGGTCTGCCAATACAAACAGTTCTGAAACTGAACAGCAACTGGACTAATGCCAAGCACATACGTTCCTGCATATTAGCTTGCTACTTTGTGTAGGTCTACATGTTACAGCAGGCTGGCTGTAATCTTTTACATTTATTGTGCAGATAGTGAAATAAGATCCTTCTGACCGTCGCTATAGTGGTATGTGTGATTCATATGAGTAACAAGTGTCATAGACTCTGGCTCCATATGCATTTCTCTTTTATTTAGATGATGTTTCTGCCTTCAGGCCCTGTTCAAGATCAGCAGTCACATTTGGCTGAGTTAATAGCTTGATCAGACAGGACATTACAGCATCGACTGATGTCATACAAGCAAACCTGGAGGTTTGCAGTGATGTTTTCAGGATTCTTTGATTTTATTCAGAATTCATAAGTTAACTCAAATGTTATTTGTGGAAATATGTTGTTTATGTATGTCAGTTTAGTTGACAACTGTTAATGTTGGCTAATTAACGTTAAATGTAATTAACAGGGGAGATCACCTATAATGTGTTAACCAGTGCTGCTGTTGTTTCTGTCACCACTCATGGACCGCCTCCTGTCCAGTTAGATTCCTTGGTCAGAGGTAACTGTCATACGGTATGATAAAAAAGTAAATCAGTTGTTGCAAACAACTTTGGCAAATTTTGTAGTTGCTCAGTACAGTTCGCAGTCTCCGTCTCATTGCTGCCCCCTGATGGACTGTGGTAACTCAACACATTACTGCTGCTGTTGTCTCCTGTTTCATGTCTTTATCAGTTAAATTCCTCTGATATTCAGCTTCTATCCGTCAGCATACTGTTGTTCCTCACGGCCCAACCTCTTTTCCACATTCTTCACTATCTCTGGCTGACAGAACGACCTCATGCTGCAGTGTTGTTTTCATTCAACATGAAGGAGGTGACTTCCTGTATAGATATTGTGAGTTTCTGTGGAAACAACAAGACACATGTTAGTGATAATCCTGAAGGATCCGGGAGTAGTCCACTTATGTGTTGACTCCGTAGCTGAGGCCAACAAGAGAGGAGAAGCCAGAGTTTCTTTTCCTGGAACAGACACACAAAAAACATTCCCTTCATAGACAGTGGACACCCTGCTATGTCCAATAGGATATTGATCCTCAACTCCCCCCAGCCACCCCTCCTCCGGTCCATCCATTTCTCTGCTCTGTGCCTCTTTTCAGCTCTCAGTCTGGTCCCATGTCATCCCCCCGGGGGGGGGAGACTATATGTCACCAGGAGCAGAGCATGAAATTCCTGGCATGTGTCCAGCAGCCTCCATCTTTTTAGGTTGCAAATGTTCACCTTGCACGACACAGTGTCACAACAGAACTCTCTGAGTCAGATACATGCTGAGATGGATTCATCTGTCAGGCTGTGTCAGCTCAGCTTGGATTTGAAGCAGCAAGTTATGCTTTTGTACATGTAGAATGATGCCTTAATTGACCTTCACCATGGTAATCCAGATAATGAATTCATGCAAATTCAATGAATTTGTGGAGCTCTAAACCTCTAAAGTTGCTCCTTTGTTTTTCCAGGTCTTTAAAGGTGAATTTCAGCTACCTGATTTCCTAAAAGAACAATCACAGGTACAGTAACATTTCTGCCTGTCATTGAGCTTTTTCTTTTTTTCAGCCTCTTTTAGTGTCTGATTTGAGTTAAACCATCTGCAACTCAGAGGAAGATCTTGTTACAGATTTCCATCTGCTCACATTTACCCATCTTCTCTTGTTTTTGACTTGAGTTTCTTGCCATATAACGCAGCCTGTTATTGTTTTCTGGCCTCAGCTTTATAATTGTCTTCATGTTTTTGGTCTTTAGTTGTTATTTTGTTTGATAGTCTGTTTGTGTTGCTTTGTTGTTTCTTGATTTAAAAGCCTGATGTTGGGAGAAGATCACTTCTGCCCTCCTCTGGTAGTCAGACAAACCTGCATCTGTTTTCTACATGTTTTAGGAACACACGTCAGAAGAGTCTGTCTGCTTTTGATTTGCTAATAATGCCTTTTTATCAGCACAATTAGCCTCTTTGTTCAGTGATTGAGGGGGAAGGAAAAGAAATATGTTAAAGTCAATGATTGAGCTGACTGTGAGCTTCTCCTTGGTGGCTCAAGTTGCATATTCTGGTATTTTCTTAATTTGTCACAGAGCTTCCTGTCATCCTGAGAGCAGATAGTGTAACTTCTGTCTGTGTGTTTTCTGCCTTTTGTTCCTCCGTACAGATTCAGAAGTCTGCAGAGAAACCCAACCCCAGTTAGGAGCAGCAGGAGTGCCATCACCACAACACACAGGTACAGATGGACACAAGTATAGTACTTTGTACTCCACTGCATTCATCTGAGAGCCTCAGTTAGTAGTTCCTTTACAGATTAACATTTCATATAAAGAATCACATAATTACCTCATAATAACCTGAACTATTTAAAGTGATACCACTTGTTAAGAACATGCTCCACCTCAACCAGCTACAGTAAAATGATTTTCCATCAGTGAAAATTATGATATAATGATATAAACATTAAGTGAATTTTTAAAACCAGGACTTTTACTTGTAATGGAGTATAATATGGTATTTTTACCTGTAAGGTTCTGAATACTTTACTAATAGATATCATTTATCGTGCCTGGTCAGACATCTTCCTAGCCCTGTCTCAACAACTACTTTTGTTGGACTACATACTGTGGCAGAAAGTATTTTGATATGTGATATGATTGTCATTTTGAGACAGTTTTTTTTTTACCACTAATATGATAATTATACAGCGTAATAATGCAAATAAACCTTTTCAAAGAGCAATGGAATTTTTATTCTTAAGCATATTCAGACATTGTGACTGGAACAGTAGCGAATCCATAGGGGGGTGTCGCCCAGGGCGTCATTTAGGCTAGAAGCGTCTCTGGACTGGAATATGAAAAAAATATTTAACATATTTTTTAAAAAGTAATTGACGTCTGTTAATATATACATGAAATAAAGTACCATCATGGAGTAACCCAAAATTACATAGTTTGAGATTCACTAATAATTATGTCAACAAAACCAAGTGATGTCCCTTGTGAAAAACAGGCAATCTTAACAAATCTGGGATCCCCACACTTACCTCCATAATCTGGTCGGTGTGCTGCAGTCGGCTCCTGGGGATGGACGGCCTGGGAGCTGGCGCTGTGCTGGTGGATTTACTGAGTGGAGGATGATGTTGCTGGAGGGTAAAACTACAAACAACAGACTTTATGGCTCGTTACCAGGTTAGCAAGCTAACGACTGTCAGGACTATGCCTGTTCACCTCCAAAAGCGCAGCTGCAGGCTACCGCTAAGCTACACTTTGTCGGACTTGCACAAGTGGGCGGGGGTAGAGAGAGAATAAAAGCAGAATTGCTGCGCCCAAGTCTTATAGTGGTTGGGAAAACTCTGCTGTTTATTCTGTCACCTGTTGGCTAAAATGTTGGTGTCATTCTTACACTATCCTGTTAGTAAGCTTATTTGCACCTTTTCAGGTAAAAAAAAAAAAAACCCCTACGAACGTGTAGGAGATGGTGTTCAGGTAATCCCCAACTTCAACCCGAGCAGAGATCCAATCAGCCAGTAACCTGAGAACATGTGTATGAGGTGTGCAGCAGATTTATTGGTATTGCATTATATAATACATCCCATCTGCTGCTCCCCTAAACACTGCTGCACTTGTCATCCCTCAACGCTTCATGTCCTGGTTTGCCTTTTTCTTACAGTGTAAGTGTATTGTGAGGGGCTCGGTTATTTCAGTAAATGAATGTGTAACACTTGATCTAATATTTCCTTAAAAGCAAATAGCTTGATATAATTTTTTGGACTCTAAGTCACATTCCCTGGTGGCAAAAGTTTCAAGATGTATTGGATGTATTTTTTCGTGGCAACTGGTGAATAACTGTCTTACAGTAATGGGAGAAGCATTGTGATCATTGACTTGACTAACAGCGCATATACCAGCAAGTTCAGCATTTAAAACATCCCACTTAAATCAGCATACAGTGGCTCTTAATTACACAACTGTTATCCCCAAAATTAACTTTAAGTGTCAAAAGAGAGTCAGTGTCAGTGTTCTATATTTTCTTGGTATTTGATTAGCATTATTGATGTCTTGACATAGAGAAGAATCTTTATGTTGGTGAGGGTGGAGTTAATATACAGATGGGTATTATAATCTACAGTCTAGATTGTAATCTTCACATTTTAACTTGCATCTTAAGATGTCAGATATAGATGAATGAATGTGAGTAAAAAGTGACATAAAAAGGACATTATCAAACCAAGTAGCTCAAATGTCATAAATACAGTAGTTGAGTAAATGTATCAAATTTTTTTTAATTTTGTGATAAAGACCACCTGACCATGCACTTTTTTTCGCATGTTGAAGTAATTATTCTGAGTCCCTACAATATTACTGATGTTATGGTCACTGTTGCAGCGTTCACAAAAAATAAAACAATGTGCTATTATTATCAGTAAGGCTCTTATCTAGTTTTTACTCAACTGTACAACTATACTCAACTATGTATAGTTTAAAAACATATTTTTATAAAAACCCTTTCAGTGTACTGAACAGCCCATTTTACAGTGAGAAAATAAATGTGTGCCCTCTGGTGTGCACAGTATATTTTTGACTTTTCTGTACCACAGCTTCTAGTTACTTTTAAGTGATAAACATATATACCCTGCTGATTTATCTCTCAGGTTCTAATAAAGATAACATATGAGTTATAGCATTTGCTGACAAACCCAGACAGTTTAGTGGCTTTCTATCTGACATGTGATTACTGAAGCATCCTGGAATATTGAAAGGACGGACTCCAGACTGGTACACTTGCTAAATTTGGCAGTTCTTTGTGTAAATGACGAAGTTTAAATCTAGAAATGTAATAACTTTAGAAAGTTCATGCTCAACATGTTGAATTTTATCCGTAACACAGCTGCAACAAACAATTATTACCTTTAACGATCAGTTTGATGACCTTTTTTGTGATTAATCAATTAATATTTAGTCTAAAAGAATGCCAGAAAACAGAGCTCAAGGTGACATCTTGAAATGTTTTGTCCGACCAACAGTCAAAACCCTAAAGATATTTGGTTTACTATGATACAAACCAAAAAATTAGCAAATCCTCACATGTTAGACGCTGGAATCACATCACATATTGTTTGCTATTTTTGCTTTGAAAAAGGATGTAAACAAAAAAAATTATCAGAATAGTTGATAAAAAACAAAACAATAGGTCACCATTTTGGGAGACATGCTTATCCCTGTCTTGTTGAGTGTCAGGTGAGAAGATCTATAGTGCTGTCATGTCTGTACCCAATAAGTATCTGGAGCCAGGTGATTTATGTGGAGGACCAGCCATCAAATAGTCCTGCACATAACCCCTGAGAAACAGGGATTGTTGTTTTTACTCTTTGGTTTTTGTGTGGGTGAAATGGATAAAATAAGTGTTTTCTTTTTACCTTTGGAAAGAGCCAAGCTTGGTATTTTCAGTCTTTATGCCAAACAAAGTTAATTAACTGATAGCTCTAGCTTCACACTAAGGGTATAGTGGTAAAGATCTGCTCTTCTAACTCCCAACCATTATAACACTTGGGCACAGCAATTCTCCTGATTTCCTCTCTACCCCCGCCCACTTGCGATAGTCAGAAGAAAAAACTCAGAGTGTAGCTTAGCGGTAGCCTGCAGCTGCACCTTTGGAGTGACAGAATCACAGTCCTGATGGTTGTTAGCTTGAAAAACCACTTTGAAAAAACAGACCATAAAATCATTTGTATCTAGTTTTACCCTCCAACAACTTCATCCTCCACTCCATAAATCCGTCAGCAAACCATGAGCTCCCAGGCCATCCATGCCTTGGTGGCGACTGCAGCACATGGGCCAGATTATGGAGGTAACTGTGGTGTTCCCGGAGCTTCGCTAAGTTCATTGTACTAGTCCCAAGAGGCGTAACACCGTTTCATTTTGGCCATTTTAAGTCTCAAACTGATTAGTTTTGTGCTACGTCCATAAAGGTAATATAATTTTATTTATAATGTTTCTTTTATACATAAAAAGTATTGACATTATATAAAGTGATAGGTGTGACTTTTTTAAAAATATGTATTTTTTTTCATATTCAAATTCCAGTGTATAATCTTAAGAATTACAAATCCATTGCTCTTTGAAAGGATGTACTTGCATTTTTATGCAATTATATTACCATTATGTCAGTGTCATGTCAAATGACAATAATATAGTTTATTGCAATTATATCAGGGAGAGTATATTACCCTTTCCAGCTCATGTGTTTATATCTCTGACTGAGTCATAGAACATCATCAAACAGTCATTGAATGTTTGGTGAGAGTCTCAGTGGAAACTCTGCTTCTCATGTCTCTGAATAGGAACAGGAGGTGCAGTGGAATAGGAAATCATGGACATCATCTCACCCATCTCACCATCTGTATTGGGCGTCGGCACATTTCAAAGGTCATATGACCACAGAAGGACCGTCTCCTCACCAGAGTCAGCCCCTCCTGCGGGCTACTGCGCCTCGTGTAAGGAGAACTTTTGGCCTTCGATGTACTGTACAAAAAATAATACTAATACTTCTCACAACCACAGAATGTCTGCTGATTGTTATTTTTTGTGTCACATCACGCTCATCGATTTTTAGAAATGATTTCTGGCTATTTAGAAAAAAAACTCTGTGATTCTGTTGTAAGAAACTGCAGTGGACTGAAATCGCAAGAAGCATTTATGAATGGAGAATTAGCTTTTGAAAGATGCAATACCTATTTTAATGTTAATTTTTTTTCATGCCTTTGTATTGTGCAATGTCATGGGTACTGATCAGTATCAACGTGATAAACATTGGGGTTTTTTTAAACCTGTTGTAAGTGTGGTTATATTTGGTTGAATGGTGAGTGAAAAACACAGATGGAGAGTGAAAATAACAGAACATTGAAACTTAATGTGAAACATTTAAGTGAAAATGTTTCAGTAAGCACAAGGTCCTGATTATTGCAGTTCAAGTCCAGAACGCTTCATGATCCTGGACAGTAGTTGATACATTGGGATATTGTTAAGTGGAAACTGTTTTTACACAAATAAGGCTGGATTACCAGCCTGGCAAAGGAAGAAACTGCCCCAGGGCCTCAGACCCCCAGGAGCCCCCAAAAGCCCCATGTTCACAGTGGGTCAAGAGGTTCTATGGAATTGTTTTCAAGTCCTAGATTTTATACTGTGGTGCATATTCCTTATTAAGCTGTGTTTAATCAAAGTAAAAGCAACAGATAAAACCTGGAGCCAGATAGAGTATTTCTAGCATAGCAGTATGCTTGTACCGTACTCGCTGATTTCTGGGTGTCTGGGCACACTGCTATATACAGTATAGTCTGCTGTGTGGACTTAACCTACATTGTCCAGACAGGGAACGTAAAGAAAATTTTATAATTTTAGTGGAATATCAAGCATTTCAAAATTGAAACAATTTACATGATTTTATCAAAATGTATTTGCTATACGAGGTTGCAGCAAAGGGCTGTACAGAAGGAGAATTTCAGGTTCAAATCCACTCGTCAGCCAGGGCCCTTGTGCGTGGATTTTGCTTGGTCTCCCTGTGTCAGCATGGGCTTTTTCTGGGTACTCTGGCTTCCTCCCACAGTCCAAAGACATGCAGGTTAATTGGTGACTTTGAATTGCCCGTAGGTGTGAATGTGAACATGAATGGTTGTCTGTTTCTATGTGTGTGACCTGTCCAGGGTGTACCCCGCCTCGCCAAATGACAGCTGGGATAAGCTCAGCACACCCGCGACCCTGTATCAGCACAAGTAGTTAAGGAAAATGAAATGAGGGCTACAACTAATGATAATTTTCATTGTCAGGTTATTTTCTTGATTATTGGGTTAGTTGTTTGGTCATTTGGTAAAATGTCAGAAAATGGTGAAAAATGTCAATCAGTGTTTCTCAAAGTCCAAGACGACGTCTTCTAATGTCATATTTTGTCCACAACCCAAAGTTCACTGTTATAGAGTAAAGAAACCAGAAAATATTCATATATAAAAAGCTGGAATCAAAGATTTTTTTTCCTTAAAAAATAACTCAAACCAATTAATCAATTAACAGATTAGTTGGTGATTAATTTAATAATTTACAGCGAATCAATTAATTGTTGCAACTCTATTTGCACAATAATTTGGATTATTTTGATTTTAATCCTACATAAATTGATTTTTTTTTTTTTTTTGCCACTTGGGGGCAGTGCAACATTTCTTTTACAAAGTCTAAAATGAATTAGTCTACTGCCTCTTAAGTTGTTCAATGCTCCACTATGTTCACCAGCTAGTAATTAATGTTAATTTGTCTGCTGGGGAAAGGTGTTGAAGAGATAATAGGCTTTATACAAAAAAGAGTTACTGCTTTGCCGTTTCATGCCTCTGCGAACTAGTCAAGATGCAGTTTAGATCCATGTCTGTCAGCCTCAAATATGAATGTTGCTGCAAAGATGCAACATATTCTAAAACGCAGGTGCTTCACACACAAGGACACCCAAGATTAGTGTCAATAAAGCTGTTTCCATCAAGCAGTCTGGTCTGGTTCAGTTTAGTTCGGTATGCATATTTTCAGTTTCCATTGTGGATAATTGTGGATGGTACCAATGGAACCGTTCCTTACCATTCCCATTGTTGGTTGTATAGTCTGTTGGGGTAGCAAGCACACAGATCCAGTACTAAAAGGTGGAGCTAGAAATGCTGCAGTCCAATGAATGACTTTCACTCTTGCTTAGTGCTGAGTTGTGGCTGGTTTTAAGGCTTAAGTAACCCCTGCTCATACCATGGCCAGTCTTACATATATTAATGAACTATAACTATGAAATGAAAGGATGTTTTGCTGCCTCTAGCAGCAGCTGTAAACTGAGAAAAAAATTATTTGGCTGACTGTCTTTTAAGGTGGAACATTTACTTGTAATGTTACTCAATGCACGAGTTGACAATGTGAACCCGTCAGCACACCTTAAATTTCAATATGACAACTTTGACATTAGTTTTAATTGTCTCTCTCGGATGACAAACACTTTTAGTAATGAGTGGACCTTCAATCATTTAAAAATATATATTGATTTCGACTGGATTATGTGAACTGCATATATTCTAATCCTCACTTGGAGAAAAAAAAAGTGTTGTGGAGCATCATTCCTGTGGGTTACAGCAACGTTAAACCCCTGTGCTTGCCTGAGAAGGACTAAATGCACCAACCCGCTATTTTCAAATTTCCCATCAAGAGAAATGCTCACTCTTACTTTTCTGTTTTGTTCTGAAAATGTCGGCGTGCAACCTGTTGATACGATACATGAGGTGCAGACTTCAATCTGTGTCATCAGTGAAAATACAGGAAATACAGTGAGAGCTGGACGCGGCAGTGAGTAACAACAACCCCGCCCACATTTAAGAGTACTGTTTGCGGTGGAAATGCTTAACAGACCTAGGGTCTAAGTGCCATGACTGAAAGGTTACTAATGGTTCCAAAGGTACTATACTGAAAGTGTTTGGTGGAAACAGGGCATAATTCAGTATCTGACCAAATGTCTCCCCTTCTGTTCCTGGGTTATGGAACTGAAAAATGGCTAGTTTTTTATTTTATCCTATTAGACATTTGTGGGAAAGGTTGTCATAAGTAGCATATGGATTGTTGAGTTATGGCCAAAGAAATGTTTTGTAAGATTACAGTGACCTTTGACCACCAAAATCTGGTTGACTCAGCTTGTCCAAATGGAGGTTTGTGTGGCATTTGAGGAAATTCCCCTAAGGCCCTCTTCAGATATTGTGTGCATGAGGATAAGATAGACACATGGTCAAAGTGATCTTGACCTTTGACCACCAAAATCTAACCAGTTTATTGTTGAGTCCAAGTGGATGTTTGTGCCAAATTTGAAGAATTTCCTCAAGGTGTTTCTGAGAAATCATATTGACAAGAATGGGATGGACAACCCCAAAACATAATGCCTCCTGCTGTGGCAATCGTCCGCACAGAGTGATAAAAAAAGAGTAGCTTTAAACTGGTCTGTTCATGTCTTTAAGAAGAACAATTATGAACAAAAAGCAACATGTACAGTCACAGAAGTTCTTCTTCGTAGCTTAGAGGAAAGAGAGCAGCCCGCAAATGAACAACCTCTTGTTTATTAATACATTACATTCAAGGCAAATGATACATCCTTACCAATACATATTCAGCAATGCAATCATTGGCTCTCTAAATAAATAGAAATTTGAAATCTTAAAGTCAGTGCACAACATTGAGAAAGAACACTTAACAGTCAACGTGTAACATAGTCTGCACACATTCTGCATTTCTGCACAGTATACACCTCCAACTAGTGCTGCTAAAACCAACATAAAAAATAGATCTCAAAATAAGTAATATATGTTCTGACTGTCTTCATAGAAATATTGGGCTTTTGGTTTGTATTTACAGCAATATAGACTTTGATGGATTTTCTCAAACAACAAATTGCACAGTAGTTAAAGATTCCAAGATCACCATTTTCAAAAATATTTTACACACATAGTAAACAGTCAGTCTTCAAAATGCAGTATGAAATTGCACATTGTCATCATGCCACAGAGGGGGCTGTTTCAAGGCTTTGGTACACAATGTCCTGATTGGAAGAATAAGCTCTGCTACAGGCCCGGTTTCCCCCAGCAACC
The DNA here is from genome assembly GCF_006386435.1 of Epinephelus moara. Lineage (NCBI taxonomy): Eukaryota > Metazoa > Chordata > Actinopteri > Perciformes > Serranidae > Epinephelus > Epinephelus moara. Next base: position 38,002,569 of record NC_065507.1, on the reverse strand, counting down.
CTCCTCCGTCGCCGTGGCGGCAAGGTGGTGGAGGGGGAGAGGCCGTAGCGAGGTACATCCACACCACGCCCGCTCCTGGGATCAAACTAGCAAATCAGAGAGCCGGATGACTACAGTACACTTCAGGATTGGGGAAGACTCTTGGCACTTGAATCACAGGTGCAGGTCCATGCTGGATGACCAATCATATGCAGCCGTGCTGGACATTTTAAGGAGACAAGGAGATTGGAGATAAAGGGTCACACTGACGAGGGGGATTGGAAACAGTATCAAAAAATTTCCCAGATTCCCTTCAGATACAAACACGAATGTACTCTGTGCTGTTACTGTGAAGCCAAAGGCATCTTAATACTGATTCACTGAACACTAGAGAAGCAGCTTCCTCTCAGACCACAGATGCAATTTAGACCAACCCCGTCCAAGCATGTTCTATCTTCAGAGGCTGGACTTTAGGCAGAAGAATCAGGTTCCACATGGACAATTGCAACCACTTTTCCTGAACTGCTAAACGCAATAAGAAGTCTTCATGTGTCCTTCAGAACAGTGGGCATGTTTGACTCTTGTTCCAAGGCGAAACATGGATTTATGTAAAGGACAAAGCTGGTAATATTTATATTTTCATATGGTCAACAAATCCCTTGAAAACACCCAAACCAACGATGAATTTATCCTAATAAGTATTGTGTGTGTAGTCATGTATATGTTATTCCTGTGTGCCATAGAGCTCCACTGCTGTCCAAAAACTCACCAATGAAACACACTCATCAAATTTGTGATCCACACTGCTGCAGTGAGTGGCATGTTCCTTCATTATCACACCACCCCACGTACATAGTCCTGCTTAGGGTTATTACTGGAACAAAGTCTGCTCTCCTTTTCCTGGGGAATATACCTGCAGGAACCCAGGATGTTAGATGAGACCAATATGAGTTTAATCACTGAGATTAATCAGGATTGCTCCGAGACAACTTGAGTTATGGCCTATTTCCCTCTAAGACTTTTTGATTGATGGCGGCCATGTTTTTTGACCAACCTTGCTCATTTACATAAGTAGGATTGTGTAACTCAGTCAGTGGTGTTGGTAGTCAAAATCCAAAAAAGTCTATTAATATTACTGTTTTTTCACATTATGCAAACTAGCAAAAAACTCCATCATGGTGGACCTTTGTGGAACAAGGGGCTTTTTGTAGAGCACATTAAGCCAGATAAGTGTGCCAAATTTCAAGTCATTCCAACCTACAGTGTGAGGGGTGTGGCATTTCCAAAATTGCATTTTTTGGGCATTAATTACAGCGCCACCGTGTGGCTGATTTGAATCATTCATGCCTTCATACAGCTCTTGTGGATACAGTATGGTTAAGCATAGAATTGGCATTTTTACAATAATTTAACTGGATCAGATTTTCACCTGTAATGGTTTCTTACAATAACCTTTCATGCTAAAGCTGTATTTGAACTAAATGTCTGAGAATAATCCCATTCCTCAAATCACTGCAACAACATACTGACATGGCTGCATGCCTCCCCTGCCACTGAAGCTGTAATAATCTCTGGTCAAAGACAGAGTCAAACCACTCTGTCTGACTGGTATTTCCTACCTTTAAGATGTACTTTTAAGGAACTGTTCCAGTGTCACCACATTATTTACCAAATATAGAAGAATAATAACAGAAAATAATACTTAATGCTGTTTTAATATATAAGAAATCCAGACAGAAAGGTGGCATATTCCCAGAGAAGAATCAAATGAAAACCTACCGCAGTAATTTTGAGTACAGTATCAAATGCATAACAAACCACCACTTAAAATAGTCCCCAACAAATTCACTATTTACTGTAGGTGTGTGCTATTTACTATTTACATAAGGCTGAGTGCTACACAGAGTTAAAATGGTTTGGGGTTTTTTCATGGAATTTTTTGACAATAACAAAAAATGTAAAATAATGCCAGCATTATTCTAAAATGAATATCCACCCTCAGGCACAGGAAAATTTAATAAATCTGTTACTTTTACTCCATTCCTGAAGGTGTTTCTTAATCATGCTTCATTTTTTTCATTTCCTTACACCTTCTGTCTCTCAACCAGTTGTGTCTACTTTTTCATATCAGCCACAGTACTCTAGTTTTTGGTTTACTGAACAGTGTGTCAGTGTTTCTCTCAGCTCACTGTCATTTGAAAATTCAGCTAACCTTGCAGAAGCTGACTGGAACAGGGCCATAGCCGGGCTTTTAGAAATACTGAGGTCAGACGTCCAAATTCCCCTCCAGTGCAACTCAACCCATCTAAGAAATCTCTGACTAGCCACAAAAAACAAACCAAATCCTAAAATATAAAACTTTCTGGAGTTAAATTAAGTCTTAAAGTTGTAAATTAGTATTTCCCAAGGTAAAAGTCCGCAAGGTGTTAGCTAATACTAAATCTCTTTTGAGATTTCAAAATGTTGATTAAATGTTTCGCTTAAAAACTGTAACATTTTGAGATATTTATTATCAACCTCAAAAACCAGCCGTGTTATATGTGTATGATCATAGAATGTTAATTCCTCCTTTGGTCATTTAACGCCCCAAATTCCCAGAAATGTCACCAACGCCATGTCCTCAGAATCCCCAATGGGTGCTACGACCCTGAACAAAACCACAGTACTACAAAAGAGAAATGCAGAAGTTTTATACCACAGCATGGAGGAAGGCCTGTGTGCTTATGTCTTTACTGTTGTGCTCTGCTGCTATGTTTCTTCCATCTTGGAACAAGGATTAAACATGCATTAACTGCTGACGAACATGCTCAGGAAAGTTAGTTGCAATTCATCCTGAGTTCTTCAACATTTTGGCCTCTTGTGGCGCCTCCAGCCCCCACCAACTCTGATGAGGCCTTCACAGGCACCATGAAGGAAACCCTCACAGAAAGTGCATCTCAGTACCTTGGGCTGTTACTGATAAAGGCAACATTTGTGTGATAATGAACTCTTGGACAAAAAGAAAAAAGGTCAGGGGAGGGTGGGAGGTGGGGGTAAAAACACACATGCTTATTGTAGAAAACACTCATGAAAAGGTAGTTGGCACAGTCCATTTGGTCACTAATGAAAACTTCTTCGTGGCTAAGTCTTCTGCTCCTCTGACAATGTTGTATGCAAATCCTGCTCTCTTGTGGCCTCCACTGGCATTACATGGAGGAACACATCTGAGAACGCTTAAGCCTTCCTGACAAGCATCCAAAATGTTCTGGTTCAGAGTCAGGAAAAGGGTGACACTTAAGAAAACTGGAGTATTGATAGAGCTGATGTTCTTTTGGAGTGTGTGTGTGTGTGTGTGTGTGTGTGTGTGTGTGTGTGTGTGTGTGTGTGTGTGTGTGTGTGTGTGTCTGTATGTTTTCATGCACCCACACAAGCTCTGTAGGACTGGGGAGACTCAAGAATGTGTTCACAGTGCGATCAAACTCACAAGCATGCAGACAAATCCACATGTCTGAACGGACACCATGGGCATTCCATGTTAAGGAAAATGTAAACAGATCGAGGCCAAGCTCCAGAGCCAGGCCAGTCCGGCAGCGCTCCTGCGCCACTACCAGGGCCTTTATCTGGGCAGGGAGGAGACCTGGACTCCCTGGACCTGCTCTGGATAGATGAAGGCCTGGAAACACTCTGTCTCTCTAAGGGATGAGAGGAAGAGCTGAGTGTCCTGTAGGGTCGGACACTCTTCCTCTGCATCCTCCCATTCCTCCTCCTCCTCTTCCTCTATAGTCACTTGTTGTCCATCAGAGACTGGACTTTGTGCACCAGCTCACGTGCAATTTTCAGGATATGTTGGACATCGTGACGCTCAGCCATCTCTGTGGATCAAACACACTGTTGGAGAGGCAGCTACAGAAATATGCACACCATACAGTTTAGAGATCACCTGCATGAACAACCACTTCTTATAAGGCCATGGGCTCCTTATCCCACTTTTGACTGTCGTCGTTTTTAACAGGTAGAAACTATTTTCCCTTTAGATGAGCTAGTTTGTTCCAAGCATACAGGTGCCTTCAGATAATGGATATGCAGCGCAGTTGTGGGTATGGAGTCTATACTCTATAGCCCTCATTCCTTAAGTTCTTCTGCCTCTTTTTCAAGTCAGTGTACTTTTTGCTGCTTATTTTTCATTAGGGAACACTTGTGTATATATGAGTTTGCATTTATACCACAACCACATTTCAACCGTTTATCCATTACTTTTAGCTATTTCAACTATTTATCTATTTGAATAATGTATTTCTTACTTCTACTTCTATTTCCATCATTTATCCATTACTTAACCATTTATTCATTCATTTTGGTTAACAATTTTCAACCATTTATGTTAAATTTCATTTATTTATTACTTTTCTTTATCATTTATCCATTACCTTTCATTAATAACTATTTCAACCATTTATGCATTACATTTAGTAAAGTATTTTAAATATTTAGCTTACTTTCCTTTTCATTTTTTCATTTTTTTTCAGTGAACTATTTAAATAATTTATGCATGTTACTTTTAGCTAACTATTTATAAAAACAATAATAATAAAGAAAAATAAATTGAAATTAAATCAGTATATTAACAATCAGTTTTAGTGAGGAAGCACAAAGTCATCCTTTCTAGTGTTGGAAGTATATGAAGACATATATAGATATGATTTGAGATTTGTTAAAAAAAATTGCTGAACTGTTTATATAGCATTAATGACATTGTTACCTACCCATTAAATATCTCTAGGTGTAAAAGGTGCAGGGTATTAGTATGTTTTATTACTATTATTATTATTATTATTATCATTATTATTATTATCATTATTATTTACAGGATTGTTTTTTATTGACATGATTTTACACTGCATTGACAAGATTAGAAAAAACAGATAATTTTATGTATATATCTAAAACTTATTTTTTTAATTGAATCTCTAATATCTCAGCATACTGTGATAGAAGATTTTATCCATATTGCCCATCCTGGATCCTTTTCTGAAAATACAGTATACACAAACTTTGCTACACTACACAAACACTGTTTTGTGACATCATCACACACATTTTAGTACTGGTCACAACAATCTGTAAATGTCTTTTGTGAACAGATGGCAGCCATGACAGGATAGTAAGGAGTAAGAAATACAAAAAAATTAAATATAGTACACAGTACTGAATGTTTATGATTCTTACCATTGAAGAACTTAATAATGTCAGTGAAGTCCATGTTGTTGTCCATGATGATCTCACGGTAAACTGTGACCAGGGCCAAGGCCAGGAAGAGGACGAAGTGCTGCGAGGAAATCCTGGGAGCGACCCAGATCACCTCCCACACCGCAAACACATCCTCATACAGGAGCTCTGCACACAGAGATTATTCAGTCATCAGAAAAAGTACAAGTGGTGCAGCTAAGACAAAGAGAAATACCATTAGAGAGGTGGAGGCATGTCACAAAAGTGTTGCACCTAACACCATGAGCACTTCATAAGGCATGTACTGTACTGCTATGCTTTAAAGGGATAGTGCACCCAAAAATGAAAATTCAGCCATTATCTACTCACCCATATGCCGACGGAGGCCCTGGTGAAGTTTAGAGTCCTCACATCCCTCGCCGGAGATCGGCGGGGGGAACGGGCAACACACCTAATGGCAGACGGCGCCCCAGACTAACGTCCAAGAACACAAAATTGAATCCACAAAGTATCTCCATACTGCTCATCCATAGTGATCCAAGTGTGCTGCAGCCGCGACATAAAAAGTTGTTTCGAAAAATGTCATTTGAACTCTGTTTTTAGCCTCCACGCTCACGTGTGCACGCGCTCAGGGTGATCGGTGATGCACGGTCTCTGAAGAGCAGCAGTCTCGTCAGTACTGATGTCCAGATTCTCAAGTGCAGGCATCGCCAATTCCCAGTCTGAGCAGCAAAGACTTTCCTCATCCGTTGGCATTGCTTTGCATTTGAAACAACTACACCACCAGGTTTCCAGTGCTCGACTCGGTATTCTGCGGCTGGCTGAGGGTTAGGCTCATGAGCTGCGGCGGCTGCTTCGTCCAGTAGCCTGAGTTCCGTGCGTATACTCGGGCTCAGACAAATACGGCTCAACAAAGAAATGCTGTTCCTCCTCAATTTCAAAGTCTTCAGACATGTTGGGCTGTCCTTTGCTAAAAGACCGTAGTGCAAATTATCTTTTAGCTACTGTGGTTACTGTTGTCTCTCCCTGCGGTGCACGTGTCACGTGATGTAAACACGGGTAAGCAAAGCTCATGCTTTCACTGGTCTTGCGCAGGCGCGCACACGTGAGCGAGGAGCACAGAGAAGCAGTTAGAGCTACAGGCTACAGTGAGGCTAAAAACAGAGTTCATATGACGTTTTTCGAAACAACTTTTTATGTCGCGGCTGCAGCACACTTGGATCACTATGGATGAGCAGTATGGAGATATTTTGTGGTTTCAATTTTGTGTTCTTGGACGTTAGTCTGGGGCGCCATCAGCCATCAGGTGTGCTATCCGCTCCCTCCGCCGATCTCCGCAAGGGATGTGAGCACTCTAAAACTTCACCAGGGCCTCCATTGGCATATGGGTGAGTAGATAATGGCTGAATTTTCATTTTTGGGTGCACTATCCCTTTAAGGCATTAGGACATCATGTTACCATGGTTTCACCTTTGTTGACTTGTAGACCTCACGAGGATGTACATATGTTTCTATTTAATCGCTTCTTGAAATGGTAGAACGACTTCATTTATTATTTCACTTATTTTTCCACCTTTACACTGCAGTACAACTAGTGAGTACAACTGTTTGAGTGTTGAGGATGTATTTCATTCACCTCTCTTGAAGTCGAGCAGGAACCAGCGGTAACAGAAGTAGAAGTGAGTGTAATCTCCATTCTGCTGCATCAGTTCAAACAGCTCCGAGTCCAGGATCTGACATCACAGTGAGAGCAGAGAGGACATCAATGGGTTTTCATCGAGGTGACACACACTGTCTCTATCTCTCTCTCTCTCTCTCTCTCTCTCTCTCTCTCTCTCTCTCACACACACACACACACACACACACACACACACACACAACCACAGTAAGAGTTATCCGTCACCTGGATCAGTGACCTCATGTTGGCAAAGTGTGTGTCCATGGCTCCGCCATTAGGAAAGTTCTGACTCATCCTTTTCATTAGCTGAGTGAAACAGCTGTACGCCAGGCACTCTGACACACACACACACACACACACACACACACACACAGAGGAAGAACATAGGTCATGTAGTCAGGACAGCATTTACACTCTACGAAAAATAATATTTCACAATTGCATTTCAAGCACTGATGAAATTGTAAATGTTTTTTTATTTTGTGACAGTCTCTGTATATGCAGGGTCTAAGGTGACAAAACAGATAGTATAATGTCATAGTAAAGAAAAAGAAATCTACCTCACCTGACAGTTCACTGATAATGTTTGCTGTTGTATAACTGAACTTCATGTTTATGCATAGAACCCTACAATTTTCAGCGCCATAAAAAAATATAAATCACTTTAAATTTCTCCCTCAGCTTAATACTTTCTCTTTCACTCGGTGTGTCCATCCTAAATACCATGTAGCCAGGGTAACAGCTGCAAGCATTATCTTTTTCTAAACAGGACTGGCCAAAATGTTGTGTGGAGCTGCACATTATTAATCATAATGCAGGTAGATGTGTGACTGTGATGAGCAACATAATGTGGTAAGGATTGTTCTTTCTGATTCCACCCCGTGCCAAAGTGCACCACAGGTGCACCAAGGGAGCCCGGCCACAAAATTACCAAAATTGCTTTTGGCAGGCTCCTGACACACTTTACGGGGCGCAGCTAACTGCAGTGCTTGATTAATGATAATGAGAAACTGTGTAGCTGTGTAGGATAATTCATCAAAATGACACATTTGGTGTGCCCAAAAGCACAGGGGTGGTGGTGGTGGTGAATGGGGGGCACTTTCCGTTTTGGCTTCCACCCAGCAGATGGAACACATACCTGCTGCCTTCAGATGACTGTACAGAGAGTCACCAGTGTGAAGGAAAGGCCTTCAGTGTAGCACTAAGGTCCACCAGAGAATACAAGTGTTGATATTTACATGTTAATAAGAACCCTTCCCAGCATCTGCAAGCTGTTTTAGTGAGAACTACCAAAAATACTTTAGGAAAAGTTGGTGTCATTTTGAAAAGAACTTGCACTGTTTTTCTGTTTAGGCTATTTTAAAAAAGGTATCTGTGAATAGAAAATTGTTCCAAAGCAATCAAGAGAAACTGTAAATGAGGCATTATTAGCTTCAATTCTGTAACAGCTACTGGGGCTATTTTTCATCTGCACTGTGCACAATAATTACACTTTGGAGATATAAATCATATGATGATTCTTTTCTCTCACCATCATCCAGGATGACCATGAGCGGAGCGAGCAGGTCACACATGCCCTGAACATAGCCCATCTCTAAATGCTCCCACACATAGCTGCAGACAAGAGGGAGACACCAAGGACAAACAAATCACAGTCAACTCAGTAGATGTCACATGCATGTGTGTTTGTCTTCCAGCAGTTGAATGGAACTCAGTATATTTACTTCAGTACTGTATTAAAGTGCAAATTTCAAAATACTTTTATGTGATGGTGTCTATTTTCTTCTACTTAATACTTGTACTCCGCTGCATTTCAAAGACAAATGTTGCACGTTATACTACACCATACTTTCCTCACAGCTGTAGTTATTAGTTACTCTGGTGATTTTTTCACATATAAAACACTGGGTGCACTAATAAAATACTAAACACTCTAATAATTATTAGAGATTAAACTATTACCTCTTGCTAAAGTAGATGAACTTAACCCCACCTTGACCAGCTACTTACATATAAATGCATCAGAATTAAAGTGATAGTTCAGGTTTTTGGACATGAAGTGGTGTGAAACGCTGACCATCTGTAGCTCTGATGTGACGGTGTCACTACTCTCAACGAGCCTCCTGCTCTGAGAAATGGCCCGTAGCTTACCGGAGAAAAAGTAGTTCTGAAGATGTACGGGGGACACGTAACCAAAAGGTTTTAAGCTACAAAAAAGTATGCATGTGTTTTGTTAGACTATTTCAATAATTTTAAAACATCCCCGCATTACGTCAGACCTTGCTATCAATTGGGACTATTTTCTGGCCAGTATCACTCCGCCGTGCAGGCCCGCAAGACAGCACGGCAACAGAAATCAATAAGACAGTTCATCACCACGCCGTGCAGGTGCGCAGGATAGCAACGGCTAACGAAAACTTCATCGGCTGTTTCCAACAGAGAACCAGTAGGCTATTATTAGTGAGGAAAAAGATGTACTAGCCCTATATATACCTACTACTACAGCGCAAACACCGGCTCAGGCTCACGACACACCCTCGTCAGCTGCTGTAGGTAAACAGAGGAATACCAAAATGGTGCGAACTTGTGATTTCCCCAGCTGTGGGAATAAAAACATCGCCGGCTCCCAATTCCATCGGTTTCCTGTTACAGATGTAACCCGTAGGCAACTTTGGCTAACCCACCACCAGAACAAAGCAGAGACTGGTCGTAATCACATATGAATTCACATTTCTATGTGATTGATTACTCATGTCACGGATTTAGCAGTTAGCCTAATATAATAAACTAAATGCCGACGGTAAAACGAGGCCGCGTATAATGTACTCTCCACAACACAACAGGCTATTAGTTCAATCAAACATTTTGTATTACAGACAATCAGCTACAGACATCGTTATATAGACTGGTATTAGGTAATATATCTCTCTTTGGGCACAGCAGTGCGGAAATTGCGTTTTCTCTGTCCGTCGGGATCTGTGGGCATCTGAAGTGAGCCTGACATACGCGCAGTTGCTTCACCCTCGCCGGCTTGGTAGCGAGGTTCATCCCAGTTCATCCCAATTGACACAAGCCAAAGTTGCCTACGGGTTACATCTGTAACAGGAAACCGATGGAAAAATCTAAAAAAGGACACAGTAAACTCACTATCAAGATATATGGTCAGACGCACCCTATTATTTTCTTCAACAATTCTACATTGTGAACAACAAAGCTATGTTGAAATCACAGAAACAGTGGCATCACAGAGCTTGATTTTATAGTATTTCTCATGTGACAGAAACCACTGAGAGTGAAACTCTGTTTTGGATGTTATTATTATACTTATTATTATATGATAATACAGTGATGTGTGGGTGGTTTAGTTCGGGTGCTCTGCTGCACAGATCTGACACCTGCATGCCCGCCCACCTCTCTCTCATCCCCAGGTTCTCTGAAGCTCTGTGCCAAGGTGGCGGTGTCACTGGCATAGCACAGGGGTCCCCAGGAGATGATAACCTTATTTTTAGGTTCATGTAACCTCAGATGTACCCAAATTCACAAATATGTAGAATGTTACTACAGACATTCTTGTAATCTTACATCGCAACATGTGCTGTGACGGCAGATGCTATATTAACTCATGATGATGATGATAATGATGGTGCTTTATTGTTCAGGGGGCACATTGTGATTTTTTTCCCCCGGATAATCCGTCACTGTGATAATGTGATTTTGACACTGATCAATACTGTGTTTATGGTGCTTTACTGTGCAGGGGATGTGATGCTCTTTATCTTCAGGCTCATTGAGTGAAAGGAAAACATAATTCTAAGAAAGAAAAAGATTAAGCATATTTTTCAAAATGTTCAGCTATTACATTTACACAGTATCTTATTTAAATCTGTATGGATAATCACAATCTCACATTTGATTCACTTGATTGTGGGTAGATGATTTTGGGGCTCTTCATAATCAACTCAGCATAAGATGTGACATTGATACTGCGTAATGTTTTGTAGACAGACTGTATATAAAGATACATATTCAGTCTGTGGTTTTGTAAAAGACAGTGTTTTCAGATTTGGATGTTATTTCTTGAATTCTAAGATCCATTTTCAGAACAATATAACATTAAACACAAGATTTAGACTACACACGGGTCCCGGGGACTCACTACACTGAAAATCTCTCAACATCACTGCTTCTTGTACATACCTGCACATGATGTTGCGTAGTTTTTCCAGGTTGGCTGTGGTGAAGTAATAATAGTTGCGGTCGCAGCGCTGCACATCTTTGTCTATCCTGTGTAGATTGAGAGCGACTGTGTCCAACAGCTCAATCTGCACAAAGGAAACACTGTGTCAACACCGGGGGGATTTTGGTCTTTCTTTGGCATTTGTACGTGTTTTACTATGAGTGATCTCAGTCTTTTAAAGTGGAGATGAAGCATTGAACAATGTACTTGTGGTTCATTTGATTTTTACCTTAAAGGCAAGATATGACATTGCAATCAAAATTCTTAATCACCTAGATTTGCTAGAAAAACAGATAGTATTTTACTATTTCACAAGCAGGACAAAGTCATCTTTTAACAAGCTAGTTGGTGATGTCATGAGAATGGTTTGTCTCTGTTATTTGCCAGTAGGACTTGTTAAAATAGGCTTGATAAACTTGGTACTGTGGAACATGTTCTGTCCTTTAATGACTGCTCTGTTCTCAGGCAATATGGTTTTTACCGCCAGTGTATGAGATATTTTCAAGCGGCAACTTCCAGGGCTGAAATATGAAGCCACAGCATAAGTGCCAAAAAAAGTGCAGTTCTTAGAATGGCCACTTGAGGCTGACTCCAGAAGCCAGTCCATCCCAATAGAACCTCATGTTAAAATGTCCAACTTAGCAACAGAAATAAAAATGTTAACAGCCTAGTACAAAAAACAGTTTTGGTCTCGACAGCTATTTTCAACATTCATGACAACTGTACGGAGGGTGAAATTTTATAAGACTTAAAGTTGTGCATAATCAAGCCCAGGCCTTTTTGAGTGTCAGGCTGTCTGCTGATAGTGTCCTCAGCTTCTCAGACATAAAATCTTCGTTTCCAAATTTTACTGAAGAGCCAAATCTTAGTGGTGTCTCGATGTTGAGGACAATATGTACACAAAAAAGAGGATGGATGCTAAACCAAACTGGCACCACCAGCTATCGACCACAAAGGGAATCAGGACAAATTCAGGTGGTGCTCTACCCCGACAGAGTCATAATGTTTGTTTATTTTAAGGGTGCTTCATGATGCAGAACATGCCTACATTTGACTCAGCTTCTCAGTGGGAATGATGTTAATTATGATATAGGGCAGCTTGTGGACATGACCACAGGGTTAGGCTAACGTTAGCTATGTTAGCTGTGACAACTTACGTTGTTGTGGTCCGACAGCTTGATGGAGACAGTGGTAGAGCAGGTATTTTGTGTGGAGAAGGGTTTTTTTGGTTTGTTAGCTGCTGCAACCCTCTGTGGAACGTAGCCATGAACCACCCAATGCACTAACTTTCAAGTTCAGGCATCCCTTCAGATTCACCGCTGTCATCCGACTCCATAGGAACATGTCTATATTTGGTCTTATTGGTTCAAAAAATACTGGCAGTTGTTTTTTAACAGTAGTCCTTTCTATCTCATCAAAACTCTACTGTATCAGCACTAACTAATCTTAAGTACAGTGCTGTACTTAGTACTCCCAGAAAACAACCATTCCTCTGATATCACTAACTAGCTTGTTGGAAGATGGTAGCGCCCTGATGTCAAAGCATCAAATACAATCTATCAAGTGGATATCAAATTTCATTTTAGTGCCATATCTTGCCTAAAGCCCGGAATACACCATACTAATAATTTGGGTTGTCCCAGAGGAAAGATGATTAACGTGGAAGAAACGTGGCTATATCTTTGGTCATGGCTCTAAAAAGGTGGCCCTATGTCACACAGGGCTTCAAGGATGGCAATTGTCAAGGTCTTGTGATCAAACACAGCCTGGGCTAAGATTCTGACAGTATCAGAAATTTGGGATGACCATCTCAGAGTGTGACTGCTGTTACGACCTATGTCTGGTAACCAACCAATAGAAATGCAGCTTGAAATGATGCACTGGGACTAGACCCAAACAAACAGACAGATAGCAGCTTGCCATGGAGGCAAAACACACTAAAAGAAATGTGTGGGATTAGAGCAAAGAGGAAAACTTTGTGGAGCTGTGGCAGCAGAAGCCTTGTCTGTATGATGTGTCCTCCAACTCTTACCATGATCACCCAAAAGATGGACAAAGCATGGAAAGAAATAGCGGCAGAGTTGCAGCTAAAAGGTCAACAACGTATCAGCTAGCAAACACACACACAGTGTCTCATCTCCACTTTAAGCTTCTAAATCATTGTTGCAGACTTGCTTAATCAGAGCCAACAAGCAGACTCATCCATATACTGTACACACTGTATATGAGGAGAGCGAAGGTGATATCGCCTCTGCAGCTGCTCCATTGGTCACCAGTTTGTCCAGCTGACTGCACAGCCTGTCCTCAGTGAGAGAGTCCTGACGCCCCCCCAGCACACCCGTAGTCCCGCCCTCCTCCCCGCCCCCTCCTTCCTCCTCCGTGCTCTGACCATCGTCTATGCTGGACAGGATCTGAGAATGAGCAGAGGTCACTGAATAATTTCTGGAGGAGGGGAGACCCGAGTCGGGGGAGTCAAACTCCACCAGGGGTCGCTCCTCTGGGGGGAGGGCCGCAGGGGGAACCAGGGTGGTCATAGTGGGGGTACTGTCCTCTCCACTGGGGGTCTCCTGGCTCCCGCCATCCGGCTCATCCACCGACATAAACACCTGAAGAAGAATAAAATGTAGAAATGATAGAGGACAGTGTGGGATCATGTGTTTATATACTGCTCCAGTCTGTGGTTGTCAAGACGATATGTTTTATCTTTTTATATAATACAATTAATATCATGTATACCTGAATAACGATACAGGACACTATACTGCAGCAAATCCTCTCTATATTATTATGTCAAAGTCTAAAAAGGAGTAGGATGTTTGTTGGATGGCTGTCATATTATGTTGGGCTTCTTCACCTCATTGCTCAGTGTGGAGTCTCTGTGAACGAGTCTCAGGACGTGACTGTCAATGCTGCTGCCCGAGGAGAGCTTGGCAAAGATGGCTGACTGCATCTCCTTCTCCCTCTGCTTTACAATCACTTCACAGGCCTTCCACTCCCGCATCACCTGCTGGTAGCGCTCGCTGATCTTTGCATCAATCTTCACAGGAAAAACAAGGCAAATACACATTGCTCTTTAAATGAAGAGACAAATTATTATAATTCTGTGTGTGTGTGTGTGTGTGTGTGTGTGTGTTTCCTGTACCTGGCCCATGTCCTTTTTGCCCATACCAAACTTGTAGTGTCCCAGCAGGAAAGGCCAGACCTCCTTTCTAATATCATGCTGCACTCCACCATAATAAACCAGCCTCAGCAGCTCCAGCTCCTTATAGTTCTACACACACACACACACACACACACAACCACACACACGCACACACGCACCCACACCACACATACATACACATAGAGAGAGAGAAAAAGGATGATGGGATTTCAAACCGAAAGAAGGAAGACGACAGGACGCAGGATCCTGGTGTGAGTAGTGAGACGAAATAAAGGAACAGGAAGTGCATTAATAATGGAAGGAGAGTAAAAGAGACTACGACCCATACAGAGGAAGACAGACGAGCGCAGAAGATAAAGGACTCAGATATGAATAGAGTGTAAATTAGTAGTGATTACTTTGTTGGAGGTGATTAATGAATACAGTAGCTACTTTAATAGCTACCACGGTGTCATACCGCACTCTGTAATGAGACTTCATTTCACTGAAACTCATTAAATTTCCATTAGAGTGAGGGAGAGTGGAGAAGGGTGGAGACTGCAGGGACAGTGCATGATCCCTGACTTATTACACACCTACAGTAAAGAATGACACAGTATATATGAGAGGAGGACAGAATAACATTTAACTACAAGGCAACTGAAGCTCAATTCTAAAGTTGAAAAAACGTGACATTAACTTTAAACACAATTTGTGAATTAGTGAAGAATTCATATATATAGAACCAATCAATCAATCAATCAATTTTATTTATAAAGCCCAATATCACAAATCACAATTTGCCTCACAGGGCTTTACAGCATACGACATCCCTCTGTCCTTATGACCCTCGCAGCGGATAAGGAAAAACTCCCCAAAAAAACCCCTTTAACGGGGAAAAAGTGAGCTTTCACAGCATTGTGAGGCCTCCCAGTGCTCGAAGAGGAAAGTATGGGTGGTTGGGTATTTGCATTACATTTGATTTCTATTACACTGCATTTCAAAGAGGAATAATGTATATTTTATATTATATTTATTTTCTATCTAACATTTAAATATGAGGAATGACTACACATTTAATATAGCCCAAGCATATGTACAGCATAGTCATTGTCATCAGCCACACTGATACAATAAAAACTAGATTTACCACTTTGCGGTTGTATGCCTCCGTGAACCAGTCAAGTTGCAGTTGCAGTTAACATCAATGTCTGTGAGAACAGATGATTCACACACACTGAAGCTGACCTTTGACCTTTTGAATATGAATCATCATTCACTTTGGCATTTTATCCTGTTTGACATTTGGGTACAATTTTCCGTAATTAGCACATGCACAGTAATTAGCACTGTGAGGTCACAGTGACCTTGACCTTTGACCACTGAATTACTTCATTTTTGAGTCCAAGTGGATGTTTGTGCCAAATTTTAAGGAAATTCCCTAAAGGCCTTCTTGAGATATTGTGTTAACAAAATGAGATGGAGGCAAGGTCATAGTGACCTTTGACCACCAAATTCTAATCAGTTCATCCTTGCCTCAAACTCGACGTTTGTGCCAAATTTTAAAAACATTTTCTCAAGACATTCTTGAGATATTGTGTTCCTAGGAATGAGATGGATGCAATGTCACAGTGACCTTGACCTTTGACCACCAAAATCATATGTACAAAGGTTCTTCATTGACTCAAAGTGGACGTTTGTGCCAAATTTAAAAAAGACCATGTATTGCTGGAGGTACAGATTTATAAAATAAAGCTGCAAGCAGCAATGACTAAGATCCATTGCTTTAAAGAATCTAATCTTTGTCTTAGACACACCACTTGTGTGAAAGTGAAAGTGACTTACTGACTGTGCCACTGGGAGACATAGTTTTTTAACACACCTTCCAACAAGTTGAGGCAATGACATCATGAACAAAACAGTTTTTTTTGTTTGTTTATTTGTTAGTTTTTTGTCAATTTATGCCTCAAACACTTACAGCAGTAAAAAGCTGGTGATTAAATTCTGAATAATGGTTTTGGGTGTATTGTCAAATAGCTTTATGAAGTTTGATCAAACATTTGGCTAAATAGAAAACGTGTATAGTACTAATTACAGGAAGACACTGAATATCACTGTGGGCTCACCATTTAGCAGATCTTAACACTATTTGAAAAGCTTGATATCAAGTATCCAAAGAAAGTTTGTGTCAATTTTGGTCGCATTTGAATAAAGACTTGTGGAGATGTAGATTTTGATTAATTCTGCATAATTTTAAAACTATAAAGTGACTGACTCCTTAATCAGCCATAGCCTGCAGTGAGGCAAAGTTTTTGGCACAATTCAGCAGATGCGCTGAAAAAAAATTTAAAAAAATAATAAGAGCTATAGGACGTACCGGTGATTTATTTTGATGTTTCGAAGTATGGAATGTGAAATTTAGATGATGATAATAAGCCATGCCCAATTCAAGCAGTTACCAAATTCTATGCATGGACTGCATCATAACCCTAGATTCCATCCATCCGTCCATTTTCTTCGGCTTATCCGGGGCCGGGTCGTGTAGGCAGCAGGCCAAACAAAGCACCCCAGACATCCCTCTCCCCGGCAATGCTTTCCAGTTCCTCCTGGGGGACCCCAAGGTGTTCCCAGGCCAGATGAGATATGTAATCCCTCCAGCGTGTACTGGGTCTGGCCTCCTACCAGTGAGACGTGCCCGAGACACCTCAAGTGGGAGGCGCCCAGGAGGCATCCTAATCAGATGCCCAAATCACCTCGACTGACCCCTTTTGACGCAAAGGAGCAGCGGCTCTACTCCAAGCTCCCTCGGGATGTCCAAGCTCCTCACCCTATTTCTAACCCTAGATTGTGCAAATCTAATTTCATACGAATTCCTGTAGCTGATTACAAGATATAAACTTTTCACATCTGTGATGCCCTCTAGTGGCAGAAATCCCAAGACTGCTAGCAACACTCTGAATATTAATGTCTTAAAATTTCCTTGATAACTTCAGATCAGCAAATTCCGCAGATTATCCTGTCAAAGTTTCAGAGCAATTGGTTTCTGACGAGTTCTTGAAAATAAGATTTTGTGAGGGAAAACTGATTTAGAGCAATAGACCATTGATACAAATATGCAGATGAGCTGAGGATTTAAATGTTGAAAGAATTTAGATTTCAAACCAAGATGTTTTTGAGGTTATTGCACAAATTTAAACTTGATTGTTACAGTGACAACTTGAGGTCAATGAGTGTCATTTTTTGCAGCTGAGCTGTGGGTGGAATTTCCAACCCACCTCCCAATTTTAGTGACTTTTGGTCTGATGGTTTTGCTGCATAGACAAAATAAAATGGAGCGAACAAAAAGAGGGAGTTTCAGCAGCTAGCATCTGCTTTTGGTGGCATAATCTGCAGCAATGACTAACTAAAACACAACCAGTTTTGCTGTTTGTTGGTCTCGAATTGTGGTCTGCAGTGCTCTGCAGCTTTGCTCTTCATAAGTCTCTCAAGGACTATTCCTCACAGGTTGCCTCAGCTTATCACATTTATAAAATTTCACCATAAATAAGACTAACACAGTCCCCACACAGCACAAAATGACCATGATTTATCTATGGAGCTTAATCGATACCAATGACTCAATGATGGTTTGGCAATCTGCTGTGATTTCTGGCTTTTAAACTCCCCATCCTGCAGGTGAAGGGGTGGACGCATAGAGGGGCGTAAGATGGTGCAGGAAGAAGATTAAGATTCTTTTTATCTTGTAATTCCTGCTACTTGCTGGCAGAGGTCGATCATGCCGTTATATTTAATTTATCTTTCAGCCTCCCTGTTTGCTGCTGTAGAACAGTCTCTGCTCTGTACCCACCTTGCAGTCTTTCTGGTACTTGCTCCACACCTCCTTGTTGAGGCCCCCGGACGCCTCGCAGGGTCTGTCTGGAGGGACGATGTTGTGGTTGACCAGAGCTGACAGATGAGTCCGTACAGTGGAGAGGTGTCGGCAGTAGGCCAGCCCTGATGGACAGGTGAGACATGAACAGACACACACAGCTGAGACTAAGGCCTCTAGTTTCGCAGACCGGGCGAGGCGCTTCGCCAACTGGGTGTGGGCAGGCGGATTTTGCAAGCTTGGCACACTGTGCGTGCTAGTGCAGCTACTCCTCTTTCCCACCTCCGTCCCTCCTACCTGCGCAAGTCGGAAAGAGGGAGGAGAGAAGGCGTGGAGTTTTACACAGCCAATTCACATCACACCAATCAAATGAGCCCCTCTCCTCGCCCTTAAACGCGCCGAACGAAGGCGTAATGAGAGTTTACTCAATTCGCCATGGCAGAAGAGAGCAGCAGCGTCAGACGGCCAAACTCCTCCCAGGAGGAAACTGATGTTTTGGTCCAGGAGGTCCAAGCTCGCAGTGTCCGAATATACGGAACTGCGAGCAGACCTCCACGGGCTGATGATGCAAAGGTAGCCTGGGAGGAGGTCACCACAATTGTAAATCAATGTTGCGTTTCTCTCGTGCGCGCGCGCTCTCTCTTTCTCTTTCGCAGTCTCACTCTGTTTCTTTTCTTTTGACTTTTCTAAGATGACAGATGCTGAATATATACTCCCTATCTGATGCTGTGGCTGTTTGTGGTTGGCTGAGAGGGATGTGAACTCATTAATTTGCAGCTGTGTTAATCAAATCAGGTTGGGTTTCCATTACGCGTGCCAAACGTGCCAAACGGTGCCAATCCCCTTTGATCTGACATCACATGTGACGGGACAGTCGACATAGAGATACATTTATGTATAGTGGTTTTTGAGAACCAACGCTAGGACCACCTGTTAAAAGAAATCTCCAGTATTTTTCAACCTGGACCCTAGTTTCTCTTGTTTTAGTGGTCAAGTGACTCGTAACAACAATTTTTGAAACTGGTTCAGTATTGAGAGAGACTGCTGCAGCCAGCAGAAGTGAAACAAGCTGAAATGTAACCACTCGGGGCAAGCGCACGGTAAACCCCAAACCACCCATGACATAAAATTTTTAAGTAAGGTTGACACAAATGCCCCAGATAGTCAAAATAATACAAAAAACTTTAGTATCTGTTTATTATAAGACACATCCCATTGGCTGCACTGATGCATTATGTTACACAGCTCACCTGTGCTTGTTTGTAACACTGTTGCCAGTTAGCATGCTAAAAAGGGGGGATGCCAGAAAGGTCCATTCATGAATGAACTATTCAGTTGGAGTGCTGTACTGCTTGTGACTTTTGATTTCAGGATTCAGCACCCATCTACACATACCAGAGCTGAACAGGATTGATTTATTGTCAGTTGGAAATTTAATCAACCATGTAAAAACCCTGTATTAATTATCCATCCACTGTATACAGACACTAGACCCACTTGAAGAAGAATTAATTTGGCCTGTCACACAGGCTGCATATTGAACTAGGAAGAAGTCCTACATCACCTGAACTTGGTCATGTGACATACAGAATGACTAATATGTCTTCCATCTCATGAGATTCATGTAAAATTTAAGAGCAACTTAAATGATCTCTGATCACTATTTACAGGCATAAGACATTTTGAATTATGTTGCATGCTGGCCTAAAAATGTTGAAACTATACTATGCTGTTTGTTCCATTTAGTTATGTGCTGACCTGCTTTTTTTGTATTACATTTTTTGTATTGAGGTCAAATAACTCACCAACTGTTGGTAATACAATAAAGCCTTCAGACTGATGCTGTAATTAAAAACAAGTCTTCTTTTAAAATCAATGTGTTAATAAAACTATGAATGCATTATGTTACCCAGCAGTTCATTACAATGTATTTATTACATGTCTGTCATATTTATAGGTATAATTCATTACAGTTTATAAACCTGCTGTTTTATGAAGCAGCAGTGGCTGCTGCATCAAGCCATACATCCAAATGACTTTAATTGATTTTAAAATCAATTGTGTTCTCAGCTGGAGGTAAGCAGCCCAGTGTTGCTACTGTGTTCTGCAGGCTGCAAGTGAAACATTAACCTAAAGCAAACACACTGTCTATAAGAATATGATATACGTACAGTGTATAAAAAAGAACTGCAGTCAATTTTTACTCGCATTTTATGTATCTGCTTAAAGTTGTCATCCTACAATATATTGACAAACTGAAAATAAAAAAATCTTACTTGTGTGTAAGCGAGGGATTTACGTGTCTCTGGTAAATAATTAATTCACACAATTCATGCCACAGTCATAATATTCACAAAGCAGCAATAATATATGAAATGCAGGGGTAATATGATGTACTTACATCCATAAAAGGCTCTGGAGACTATCTGCCGCTTCATGTTTTGGCAGAGCATCTTTAGAGGAATTCTGGTGTAAAGAAAAGAAATCCACCATAACTGTCAAGCCACTGTCTGATCTGTAAAGGCTTATTCTTCAAATATTTGCTTTTAATGAAGAAACGTCCGACCTGGCTGAAAGCTGAGGCAAAAATAATGGAGAGACTTTATGCGGGGCTTTCTATGGGATAGATGAACTAGATGCTGCCTCCACAATAAGTCTGACTCCTTAGAATTCCATTTCACAAAGTCGGTTATTATTACCACAGTGCAGACACACACAATAGCCCCCACAGCTACGGTGATTTCAGTTCTTCTAATGTGTGTCTTGGTGGCATCCTGTTAAGGTACAAATTAACAGCCTATCACAGTCAGCTGTTTTAAATGTTGCTTGCTCTTCCATCTTCATGTCCAAACGCCAGTCAAGTCACCCGAGGAAAATGTTGGCATTGTACATTTCTGCAAATGATGGTGTGACACTTTTGCGAGACACCCGCCAAGCTGCAGATCACTGTACAAGACCAACACACAACAAAACCAGTTGTGTGTTAGTGACCAGTAGCTGTTTTTCTAGCTGCTTTATTGGCACCAAACATGATAGGGCTGAAGATTGGTACCCAATACCTTTGAGGTATTGACTGAAATAGCCCAGTACCAAGTAGCAGTGAAACGTCTCCAGCCAAAAGATACCTGCATTTGATCCTTTTTGCACCTGAGTCTGATCCAGGACCAGCCTGACTCCCTGCAGGATCAACAAACTTTCTGTTGCTGCCCTCTCCCAAACAGCTCTCCTCCCAGCGAATGGTTAGTTCAACAACTGCCCATTTAGCACAAGCTAACACAGCAGCAGCAGCTAACATCCAACGTCAAGCTATTAAACGGTACCAACACACTGACATCATAATGGCGCAACTCTGTCATTAAGCCCGTTAACTACTGTTAGGAAATGTTACTGGTGTGATGTTAACAGTTAGCCCTGTCACTGTGTTTGTACAGGACACAACTGTCCTTGGCCAAAAGCTCACACTCCTGCAGCAGCTACAATCCATACACTCTGTGGTGTGGGGAAGGTGAGGGCAGTGTATTTAACAGAGTTGACAGTTCAGCTTGCTGACATGTCACCACAACATTTAAAAGCATGGCTATAATACGCTACATTCACATTATGGTTATCGAATTAAGTACTCTAATGGCACAGTATCACTTGAAGGGTACTGGTATTGGTGCTGGTATCATATTTTTCAAAACAATTAAACCAAGACCTAAAACTGCTTTTTCCCCCCACTGGGATAGTGCCACGAAAAACAATGTTTTCTAACATCAGAATATAACGGAGACATCAGTGCTTTTTAGCGAAGACTGTGTCCCCAGAACCTGGTATTATAAGCCATAACATGACCTTTTCCTGACTGTAACCAAGTAGTTTTTGTGCCTAAAACAAATTAACCACAGATTGTTGAAATGTAAAGCTTCAAAGTATCTGCCACATAATGTGCAAATATAATATATCCATAGTTTGCACAAACATAAAATGCCAACATTTGATCTTCTGACTCCATGCTGCTGCCAAGACAGCAGCAAACAGTTTAAAATGTCCTCTGCAAAGATTCATAAAATTTCACTAAATCAGTTTTGGAGTCGACAAAATCGCAATACTGAGTTTTAAATTAATGAAGCTGGTTTTCCAAAACATCCTCATGTACTCTCAGTGTTATTCATGACACCTTTTTTTTTTTACTGTATTGATAACCTCAATTTGTTGCTCAAAACATATTATAGATCAAAACAGGCTCACTGCAGCACACTGTTACCAGTAAAGGTTTAACAGGAAGGTTTTTGGGATGTTAGTAAGAACATACGTGTGAATATCTGATGGCTCGTGCATGCAGGTGCAGCCAGCTGGGTAGTCGAAGGACACGCTGCTGCCAGCCGTGGAGCAGGACTGGCACAGTGATTCATGAGTGGTTACTTCTGCTTGTTGCCACGACGATGGGCTGCCTCCAAAACCCTGCATCTCCATCATCTCCCCGTGGTCTAAAGCACAGAGAATGACAGTGAGAAGGCAGAGAGCTCTCAGTGTTCTGAGACAAAATAGATACTGCTGTTTACATGTACTACTCTCTTTAGTTATTTAACAGTCTCCAGTGCATTTAAATCCACTTCACACTGGCTGTTTTATGTCTTACATATTATGACATAGGCCTCTCAGCTCAACCATAAATACATCTTTCCATGTATTGTTATTCATGACATCAAGAGATGGGTAGATGGGTGAAAGTTTTACACTCATGTTACATGTGAGAGCTGGAAAAGCAAGCGTAGAGAGGAAACCAAAAGTGGAGGGGGACAGTTCAGGAAGCAGGAACGGTGTTGTGGGAGAGACAGGCAGAGAGGATGCAGGGAGGCCATGCTGGTTCAGTTCATTCAGAGGGGAGGCAGAGGAGACAGCAGAGCTCAGGGACGCTCCAGACAAACAAGACAGAGGAGGAAGTAGCAGAGGAAGAGGAGAGGAAGTGAAGGAGCCGACAGAAGAGGAGAAGACAGGGACGAGGCTGACGCTCAGGCCATGCAGGATGCATAAAGCCAGAACAAGACAAGAGACACCAATAGAAATTATTTCATAAACAACAAAAAACAAATGGACTCCAGTAAAAGGGCACACAAAGGGGAGGAAAAAAAAACATAAAAACTTCAACATTAAATAAATGCTCTTCACCTTAATTCTTCAGGTTGGAGCTGATGACCTGTCATAAATATGAAGCTGCGCTTTGGTTGTTCAATAACCCCAAAAAACAAATAATATTAAGAACGAAAAAAAAAGCGAACAGAAAAAATGCTGGAGCGAGACCGACATTTGGCCTCCCCCCTCTTTACTTTAGGACTAGACGTGATCAACGACTGTTTTTGGGCTCAGTATTGCAACCCTGCTCACACAAGGACTCCACGTCTCTACTACTGCGGAACCCCACAGGACCGTAATGAGAGGGGTGGAGGAGGGGGCGAGGGGGGGGCAAGGGGGGGCAAGGGGAGGAGTGGCGGGGGTTAGTGAAGAATTACAGTGAACAGCATCGCAGCAAACGACTGCACAAACAGAGGAGAAACAACTGAGGAAGTCAGAGGAGAGAGAGAGAGAGAGAGAAATCAAAACAAACAGAGGAGGAGACCGTGAGAGGATTTTCCATCACAAGTACGTAGAAACACATAGTCGTTCTTTAAAAAACAATGAAATGGGTGCATATCTCCCATGCAAAAATTGTCAGGCATGTTGCAAGTGAGAAATGAAAGGACAAAAAGAAGGAAACAGAATTTAGTCAAAGTAAAGGAGTGCAAAAAAAACGAAGCAAATTATCAAAGCGATTCTTGGCCACGTCAGCGTAAACCCAAGAGTGTTGAGGCATGCTTCCAGAGCTATACCCTCTCATAACTCTGCAATCAGCACTACAAATCCCAGAATGCAAAGCAGCCAGAAAGGCCTTGACCTAGACGAGGAGACCTGGGGTTAGTTTAAATCTGTGTGACAGTGATGAAACCAGGTGACAGCCATGTACAGTCAATGTGTTTGGCAGCACTCTAAAACAAGTCTGTTCATTTGACAGTGTGTTTCCAGTGTGTGTTCCACAGGATCCTGCCAAGTCAGTGGATTAAACTGTGTCACTTAGCGATGGGAAGAAGGAGGAGAGACAGAGAGGGAGTAACATTCAGCAGGAAGGGTGTAGTGGCTGCTGTGGCATTAACTGGATGTCTGACAGTATCTGTGACAAAAGCACCATTTTCTGAAGACACAATGTTATTGTGCCGGATTACAATGTCTAGGGACTCCGATCCTCCTGGCTGTCATTTACAGCAAATTCAGCCAACAAAATGCTGAAAATGTAATTTATTGTTGGAAGGGAGTCTACAGGTATAAGCCCCCTAAATTCAATGCCTTTAAGACCTTTTTTTGTTTGGACAAATCATCTCTTTCTTATTTAAGTAGTGAAGGTAAGTAAAATGGTAAGTAATATACAGTAGGTGGTCCCATACAGAGGAAGATTTTATGTAGAAATAAGTAAGTTAAATTAATTTCCTTTACTGTAAAGGGTAAGTGCAAATAAAAGGTTAAGTATTAGGTTCAATGGTAGGTTTAAACATTTGTAACATCAGAAAAGTGGACTGACACGCAGAAGAGCTCAACTCATTTTCCCCCCCCAAAAAAAAAGATTGATAAATTAAATTAGATAAAATGTTTGTAGCAACAGGGACCTCCAAGACTTTTAAAGGACCTGCAGACACCCTGGTTGAGTAAATGCTATGGAATGGTTGGATTCGGCTGAGACTGTGTTTTATTGGCGCTACAGATGATCCTAAATCATCAAGCTGCTTACTTAAAGACTTAGTAACTGCTGACTTAGTAACTAACATTGTGATGATGTATCACTGCTCATGCTGCTCCTCTGCCTCTTCTCCATCTGACACCTGCAGCTTCGCCTCTGATTTACCATGTAAGCATTGCACATGATCTACATTATAGTTTATGTTACTGGAGTATCATGTGCAGCACTGGAGACTGTGCTGACTGTGCTCACTGCTACACTTTAAAGTTGACATTAATGTTTAAATTTGATTATATTTGATATACAGAACTATATGAGCCTTTGACTACGGCTGTTGTGCAACTGACAGTACTTCAGAAAACCTTGAAGGGTAACTTTGGTATTTTTCAGACTGGACACTTTTTTTTCTCATGTTTTTGATTCTAGGTGACAAATGTGAACAACATTTTTTTTTAAAATTGGTCCTATATTGAGAGAAAGTATCAAGCAGTGAAACAGGCTGTAACATACCCACACCAAGTGTTTAGACATCCACTAAAAGTGCATGTGATTATCACTGGTAGGCTCAGATTGTTATACTAAGTGTCTGGCAACATTCTGGAAAGGATCCCTAGAGAGATAGACTCTTTTATAATACTAATAATAATAATAATACATTTATTTATAGAGCACTTTACATCAAAGCGCTGTACAGGTGAATTTTGGTAAGTGGGATGTGGGGATTTGTAAAACAACATCTGCAGTCTTACAGTTTTGAAGCCCTGAGTAATCCTTTATGAAAGCTAACTTGTATTTCCTTCCGCAGCTTTTTGTCACTGCCCTAGCAGTTCATCTCTATGAGCTTATTGCCTCCAGCCATGGCTATTGCTGACTCGGAGGCATGTAACTCTTAAACAAAACACATCTATCTACATAGGGCCCTTTCCATAATGTTGTCAGACACATAGAATGGCAATCTGAGTCTTTCAGTGGCAAAAACAAGCATTTTTTTAAAAATACAAATTTACGCTGTGCAACTTCCCATTAACATTACATTGCAGCCTATTTTGCTGCTGACAGCTGCAGTGAGCTCACGAAATACTGGACCAATTTCAATAATGGTTGGTCCCATTAGTCACAGAAAAACATGGGGAAATAGGGGCCACCATGAAAAATACTGAAGTAAAGGGGCACAAGGTGTGATCTTTAAAGTCTATTTTACTCCTGACACAGCACAATACAAATATGGCTACAAAGTACCATAGCAAGCAGAAATTCTGCATGTTGTATATAAAAAGTGCTACATGTAGTATTTTAAACATCAGTGGCATTAACAAATGTATTGCTGTAACATTGGTATCATACCTTCAAGCCTGAAAGGACTCTTTTTGAC
Organism: Epinephelus moara; assembly: GCF_006386435.1. NCBI lineage: Eukaryota > Metazoa > Chordata > Actinopteri > Perciformes > Serranidae > Epinephelus > Epinephelus moara. The sequence continues at coordinate 37,976,340 of NC_065507.1, read as the reverse complement.
GCCTTGAGGCAAAGGAACCAGCTGAAAATACAACCTCCTTTCAGTTTCTAGCATACAGAGAGCAATATTACTGTAGCATTCATTTGGTGTTGTGTCTGTGTTTACCTGATGAATTGTTCCCTTTCCTATATGCTCTGTTTTGGTCTCCACCAACTCCTGAGAAAAATATCCGACTCATTAGTGGCTGTCTGCTGTTTAGTGCTGAGCAAGTAGCACACAGTGAGTTTAACCTCTCAGAACTTTTCTGACAAAAGCTGCTGTGGCTGGAAGCAGAGCTGGTGAGAGCAGAATGAAGTGTTCCTAACTAAACAATTAGCCATAATAGTCTAAAAGACTTTGTAGAGTTGCTAATTGCTAATTCTGTGCTAATTCTCTGTGGTCTGGTCAATAAGAGCGGCCATTTTCACTCCACATAGTCCTTTGAATCATTACATATTGATTAGTGGAGCAATTACTGAGACCATGATGGAGACAATGGATGACATTTGTCTCATGCCAGAGAATTTCAAGGCTAAATTAAGACCACATTTCCAACTCAAACCCTAAGGCTTCCTGGCCCTTACAAATCGCTTTCATTATGGCAGAGGACAAACAAATAGGAGGTAACTTCTCTCATCTATTTTTTATTCTGTCAAATACTTGCCAGAAAATGTCTTTTTTCACTTGAAGGAATACTTTGCAGATTTTCAGCTGGATTTGTATCTTAACAATGTGGGTCGTATGTGTGAATGAACCGTGGTCAACTTTCCTCCATATTAGCAGCATCCACATCTCCCTGCTCATCTCTCAGCTAAAATCTGCAAAACTCTTCATCTTGTGGATTTTCACTGGCTCTCAGGCTGTTGCTAAAACTACAGATTGTATTTCCTCATTTATTAATTCCAACCACTACGGTCACAAAGAACATAGAAGTGGATTCAGAGAGAGCTCCGCCCCTCTCGCTCTCTTTATTAAACCCTGACCACATTCCTATCAAACAATAAAACTCAGCAGTACTGATCAAATATAAACCAAGATTTTGTTACTTTTTAGAAACATATGTTAGTGCACTGTTTCACTGTAATATGAGGATTTGTAAACAGGAGGTGTGTGCCTTACCGTTTCCTGTATTGTAACAATGTAAGCTGAAAAGAAATCAGATATTTAAGCTTACTGTTTAACTGTAATTTGAGATTGTTTGACACCAGCAAGCTGCCATATTGTTTCCTGTCACCCACTAGTGGGAGCGTTTACTGGTCCGGTGTGGCGCAGTGCATTCTGGTAGTTGCAGGTTTTTTACCTCTTGAGCAAAAGCAAATGCCACAGTCCTTTTTCTTTGTTTTCTCTGGTCATGTAGCACTAATTTCAAAAGTATTTGTGTCTTTCTGCTGCATAGACAGCCCAGTTTTTATGAAGTGACCATCTTTCCAGCAGTGAAATACTTCTTTAAAGCTACAGCTGGCAACATTTGTAAAAAATAACTTTTGCCATAATTGCTGAAATGGTCACTATATACAAACAGCAGTTTATGAGATAGATAATTGGTGAAATTGTCCTCATAAGCCCCATTTCCACTAAACACTTTCAGTATGGTTCCTTTGGAACCAAATGTAATCCTTCAGACATGGTACCTAGACATTCGGTCTGTTTAGCATTTCCACTGCAATGTGAGCGGGGTTGTTGTCACTCACTGTTCCGTTCAGCACTCACTGTATTTCCTCATCACTGGTGAGACAGATGGAAGTCTGTACCTCATTTAACATCCACAGAATGAGGTTGCATGCTGACATTCTCAGAACAAATTAGAACAGTAAGAGTGAGCGTCTCACTCAATGGGATGTTCAAAAATAGCGGGTTGGTGCATTTAGTCCTTCTCAAGCAAGCGCAGGTGTTGAATGTTGCTGTAGCCCACAGGAACGATGCTCTGCAATGCTTTTTTTTCTCCAAGTGAGGATTAGAATATGTGCAGTTAACATAGTCTGGTCGAAGTTAATATATATTTAAGTTTGTGTCATTAAAGAGAGAAAATAAAAACTAATGGAATGGACAGAGTTGTCATATTGAAATTTAAGGTGTGCTGATGGATTCACATTAACTCATGCATTAACATTACAAGTAAACATTCCACCTTAAAAGTTGCCGGCAGTCAGCCCAGTGAATTAAATTATTTTTTTCTCAGACTAAAGGGAACAGCAAAATATCCTTTGATTTTATAGTTATAGTTTGCTAATGTATGTAAGACTGGCCACGGTATGAACAGTGGTTACATAAGCCTCAAAACCAGCCACAACAATTGACCAATCAATGGACTACAATGTTCACAGCTCCAACTTTTAGTACATGTTCTGTGTGCTGGGTACCCCAACAGAGGGGTGACCAAAAAATCGGGATGATAAGGAACAGTGCCATTGGAACCATCCACAACATTCACAATGGAGACAGAAAAAATCTATACCGAACTGAACCATACCAGACTGCTAGGTGGAAATGGGACTATGGTACTTCCAATGGCATTTGCAAGAATCCATCGTGACTGAAGGAAACCATCTAATTAAAACCGAAGAGCTCCAGCTGGTGGGCAGGGCTTGGTTTTGACTCGGCTGGGTCATTTTACAGCTTGCTTTACAGTTTGCTAACATATGTTTCTGAAAACATTTGAGATGAGATATCGGCAATGAAGTAACAGAATCTATTCTTGTTTGACCAGCGCTACCTAGTTTGACAGTTCAGAAGCAGTGATCGACATGACTGACAGCTGTGTTAGAGACTCTGCTCTGATTGGTTGTTTTCCTTCAGCTGCGGTGGATTCTTGCAAATGCCATTAGCAGCAGTAGATGGAGGAGGAAGAATATGTATTTTTCACAGATTATCTGTCTGATGTACTACTGTCAGGATATGGTGACCGTTTCAGTAAGTATGACAAAAAGGTATTTTTCTAAAAGTTACCAACTACAGCTTTACAGAAGAGCCACCAGCCACTAAAACTGAATGAAACCTGGTGGTACAAAGTTAGAGGCTGCTTGTCTCAGCTAATGTTGGACTCTTTTGTATCTGTTGTCTCAGAGTTATTGTGTTAATCATTTATTAATGCTTATTTTATTGCCATTGTTAAAATATTACAGCAACTGTTCAATTTTGTGTTGATCAACCTGAACGTCTCCATGTCCTTAACACAGGCAACCTGCCTACTCCACACTGTTGGGCTCGGCCTCAGGAAGCACACACACAGGCAGACGGAGCTGGGGGGGTGGGGTCAGGAGGGGGAAGAGAGGAGGGCCATGACGGGTGGGATGCGGGAAGGGACATCTGAAGCCAGGGACAGGTCTCAGGAGTGGGGAGGGGGGCGGTGGGGTTGGGTGGGTGTGTTAAGGTGATAAAAACCTTTCATGACATTAGGGTCTGTGAGGTTCCGCGAGCAGATCATTGAGATCATAGCATGGAGCCTATCTTCCTCTTCCTCGTCATCATCCAGCGACGGAGCACGGCTGCCCGTGGTGTGGTGGTAGTTTATAGTGACTGCTTGCACCAGTGGGACAACAGAGAACACAGTTAGAACAGTGCCATCCTACAGACCTCGGGAAGAGCATTGTGGGAGATACACGACGCTACACCTGCACTTTGTAAACACATCATGGGAAGACAAAATTCAAGTAGATATTCAGTACTTTTGTTTTAAAAGGAAAAGCAATATCAGACTGGAGAGTTAACCATAGAGGAGTTTACATTAGTGTTGTGTGCAGCCTCTACTGCCTTAGGAATACTTTGTATCAGTGTGCATGACAGTGTAAAAGTGTTACTTACTGGCGTCGTAGCGGTATCCAGGGTAGACGATGCGAAACACGTAGTCAGCAGCTGTCTGCTCCTCTCCGTTCCTGTCTTGGTCGATGAGTCTGGCAGTACTACTCCTCTTCCTCAGTTTAGGGAACACTTTTCCCTGCAGAGCACAGACAGATGTATCAAAGTGTGTAAAAGGCCACAAGGTTTCCACTGTTTTTCAAAGATAATTTTGGATAAATCTAAACAGGCAAAACTCCTTTGGATAAATGTTGTTTTTATGCGCTGTTTGGTACCTGAGTTGATGGGACAGTTAAGGAAGAACTGGTGCTAATATTGATTAATTCTTTCACACTTACAATAAATGAGTTAGAATAAATAACAATAATATAAATAATACCACGTAGTATCAAAAAAACACTGCAGCTGCATTCCATGTTTTGGATGTTGGGGGCCCCTAAAACCCACAAAGGATAAGTCTAAAATAGTGGAAGGTTCTCCGGCTCGTCTATAACATTGTTGATCATCCAAAAAAAATGTAGTTTTAGTTTTAGTTTAGTTTTACTTAACTATAATAACCTTGGTCTACAAGTATCCAAGTCATACTGTACATCTGTACTACTTTGTGTGAATTCAGCTCCTCAGTGGGATCTGTATCAAAGACAGAAGGGATTTCATTTAGGTTAAGGGTTGCTAGTTTGGACGGATAAACCTGAGGTTTGAATACAACACTCAGAAGTTGACAAACCTTGCCTTTCTGGGACCAGAGGGGGGGCTCCAGCTGACCCCGCGGTAAAAGGCCTGTTTCCAGACAGGAGAGGAAGGCCAGGAGGTGACCACCGGGGGGGAAGTGGAGAGGCGGCCGCTGGATTCCATCCTGACTAACCAGAACCAGTGTACCACCACAATCAGCTGGAATATGATAGAAAAACATTAGACGAGGATGAGGTAGGAAGAAAAAATAAGAGAGACAATAAGAGGTGAAGAAGCGGTCAACAGAATAAATAAAGCCATCTGATCTGCACTGCCCATTAACAGTAGATTTACACTTTATCAAGACAAGTAATCAATATTGTGATATGACAACAGCTTATGAAACCCTTCATGACCAAACACTCTTAATATATGGTGACTGATGTGGTGTGATCTGACTGTGTGTGCAGGGATGAATGAATGATGAGGTAATGTGGGAAAGTGTACTCACGGCGCTGGTGACAGTGAATACAGACTATCTGGCGCAGAGGGACAGTCAGAGCATAGTCCCAGTAGATACTGACAGAGAGGGGAAGACAAGATGCAAAACAAAGCTTCAGAGGCAATTGCACATTTCCAGACACTGTCAGTGTCATTAAAAGCATGTCTTTTTTCCACAATGAGGAGTTACATCATTTATATATTATCTATAAACATATGATCAGTGTGTTTGGCTACCTCTTCTCCAGGTCACAGTCTCCCAGTGTGCCGTTGATGAGCTGGTTGGGTGTCCACTTTAGAGTGAGGTTATCACCAGCCTGGTGGAGTGATAAGTAGCCCCGCAACACTTCCATGTCCTTCTTCTAGGGCGGGGGAAGGAAAAGGAAGAGGACAGGATATAATGTGAGACTTCTGGTGTGAAGGAGCACAAGACAGAGAGCAGAAAACTGAGGCCGTGTTCCTTAAACTTTTTTAATCTTAACTATTTCTTGAAGAATTTCTCTCTAACATCAAATATTTGTGGCTAAATAAACAATAGTCAGGGTCTGAAGGCCAGATGAAATGGCATTTTGAGAGTATCAAGCTTCAGAATTGTGACATGTATTTATTGTAATCCACTATTTATACTATCCTAAAAAACACAGGACTTTCCCCAGTAGACCAGTGTTTGGAACTTAAAGTTAACTTTGAGTAATTTTCATCACCATGTTACTTTTCCTAAACCAAACCACAGTAACTTTACATTAAGTATGTAATGTCATATGTGGGGTGCTAATTTATAGGATGTCTTATGAACTGCTGTGTGGGCATTTTCGTAGGATATCATACATACAGTTGTATTTGGATATGTTGCCAAACAAAGAATGTTAGGGGCTAATACTAATTACACATTACATAAACTAATCAGACCCGAAATTTGATGCTAACACTAACTGTTGTTGCTGGGTAATCACAAGTGACATGTTGTCCTTTATGTGGTAGTTGTCATTGTGTTTGATATTCAGTATTATCATTTCCCCCATTATGGCAGCAAGCTAGCTAAGACCTGGAGGTATGACATCAGTCAGAACAAACAATTTCATTAGTCCAACATATATTTCCTCAGGTAGAAATCTACTGAAATACTGAAATCGAGGTCTGTCCAGATATGTTTTCCTCCACAGTAATGACCCACAGGGGTGTGCCAGTTCATAAAAACCCCACACAATCAGATTTTTATAAAATTTCTGTGCAAATTCTTTGGAAGAAAATCTGTGCTTGGTGTGAAACGGCTTTAAATCTTAACTTTATGGTTAAAGGTTGCAGATTGTTTGATGGGTGGATGTCATGATATAATTGGTTGGTACTACAGTACTATACCTAAGCATACTTTACATTTGTTTTACGGATGAAAACATGATTGGATTTGATAAAAGAATTTTAAGAAATTGATGTCTTTTTTAATAAACTGTTAAATAGGTGCACAATATGACAGAGAATGTGATGTAAACAGGTTAAAAAGACTTCTCTCATTTCATCTTGACTCTACATTAGAGAAATATTTACTCATACATTTATGACAGTTTAACACTCAGAAATTCAGCCTATCTGCTTCATCAGGAATTTCTGATAAGATTCAACAAAGGCAACAATGGTGTCTCCATGGCAGCACAAGCAAATAATGGAAAAAGCCACACACTAGATTGTGCTCCCATAAACATATACTGACTTTATTTATTACAGAGATTACATTTAAGTAAATCTAGGTCCATGGGAGCATAATCTAGTTTGTGGAATCTACTTTTTCAGTGTTTTGCATTATCTCTTATCCAGCACCTATTGTTCATCCTAACCCTACAAGCAAATAACCCTCAGATCTGATCACGTTATTGAAAGCAGGTTTTCAGGGTTTTTTCCTATTCAAACCGGACAGGCTCTGCGATGTTGGTCAACACTGCACATGTATATGTTACTAATATAGACAGAAACTATACTATGAAAAGCAGAGAGTAGATTTATATGCTACCATTTGGTATGTGTAGCATGCAGTGAGTGGTGGAGTCATCTGTATGTGCACTCAACCACGTGTTAGCATGGCTCTGTCAAAGGCTGAGCATTGTGGGAGGCAAATATGTGCTCATTATACATTCCAGGGCCAAACATGTTGAAGCTTCTTGGTAGTGCAGAGCACATAGGCTACAGGCTGGACAAAGATGGCTTTATTTCAAAGATTACACATACAAAACACTGTGTGTGTGTGTGTGTGTGTGTGTGTGTGTGTGTGTGTGTGTGTGTGTGTGTGTGTGTGTGTGTGTGTTTGTGTGTGTGCAGCACAATAAGCTATAAAAATAATCATCATTTGAAATGTATCTATAGACCAGTTGAGTGGGAGCAAAGTGCTGTCTGTCTGTCTGTACTGCATGTATGTAGGCTTCCAAGCTGGATTTCTGCCTTCATCCTAAGTTTCCATCAAAAAAGTTTATATCAAAGGTCCAGTGTGTAGGATTTAGGGGCATCTATTTGCAGAAATGGTATATAACATTCATTACTATGTTTTCATTAGTTTATATTTGCCTCTAAATAAGAATCATTGTGTTTCCGTTACATTAAAATGAGCCGTTTGTATTGTCGTATGTACATATGAGGCGAGCTCTCTTTCAGGGAGTCCACATGTTGTAGCCCTGAACAAACAAACCAAACACTGGCTCTAGATAGGGCCATTGGTGTTTTTGCATCCTGTAGTTTGTAGTTCGTATTTCTCCTTCACACTTGGCACATAGGAGAAGTTTCAGGTCTACAACCTCACAGCTAGATGCCACTAAATCCTACACGCTGGACCTTTAAGTCAAGACAGCTGGGATGTAGAAGCACAGCGTTTAGCCGTAACATTTAGAAGAGTGTTCACTTCAGATGAACTTAAAAATCAGTGTAAAATATGTCTGAGCGACAGTAAATACATGTTTTTTGTGATCATATGCATTTAGTCAAACCTCCATCATCTCCTCCCTCACTGATTCACTGGACCCACTACAGTGTGATCCCAGGCCAAACAGGTTAACAGACAATGCCATCATCCTTGTCCTCCCTCCCTAGTTGTTGTTCATTTGACAATAAATAATGTGAAACTTGGAATAAACTAAATAAATCTAATTCTTCACTGGCTGAACTTGTACACAATGCTGTACTGACTCTTACAACCCCCGTGTGCTTTTTTTGAGGTCTTGGGGACACATGATGACACATTTTAAAATATAAAAAAATTGTTCATTTCTAAGTTTAGTTTTCTCTTGTGCAATATTTTCTCTTGGCTATCCTCATAAACATGCATTAAAGAGTCAGTTCACCCATGTTCACCCATGCAGATAGTTTTGAAAGATATTTCTCTCAAATATCTGCCTCCTAAAAATGCGGTGAGGGCTAATGGAGTTTTGTTTATGGTGCTAACCACTTTGGAAAAATTACATTTAAAACTGCAACATTTCCACATTTAGAGACTGTGTCCCTGACAGTCTGGGTAACAGAACGACAGAACACACTGTCAACTGTTTTCAGGACTTGAAACTACTGCAACTGAAAACTACAAAATGTGCTGATTAATAACAAGTAAGAGATAAAAATGATGACAGCCTATATCTGATGTAATTCGAGATATATGAGCAGACTACGTTTTTGCTGTTACTCAGTTACTCAGTTCATGGAGACAGGTTTCAGGAATTAAGGCCAGCTGTCAAAAGAGCTGACTTGTGTTTTACCACGCATCTAATATCAAGCAGTATTCACATCGGGTTCAGGAGTAAAAGAGAAGATGATAAGGACAAGCCTATTTTTGAACCAACTTTTTAACACAAATGTCAAATGCAGCACAGATAATTCCAGGTTAATGCATCGGGTGCTGGTTCTGTGAAGTTATGGGGGGTTTCTAACTTAAAGTTTAATGCCGGACCTAGCAAATTCAGTGCCCCAGGGAAGCCTCCCCCCAGGCAACTGCCTATGTCCCTTATAGTATGAGCCCCCTCTGGTTTAGGTCCAGCAGATAGTCACACAGAAACATAAAGGTACTGATTATAAAAGCCGGTCACAAAGTGAGAATGTGCCTTCATACCGGTTGCACCAGGACGTTGTTTTTGCCATAGAGAAGGTGTGTTCTGGAGTTTTGGTGAAGAGACTCCACATACTCCCTCGCGGATGCAGCAAACCTGTCCTCTGACATGCTGCCACTGGACTGCCTCTTGCGGATCTAGAAAAGAAAAGCCAACTTTTACAACTAATAAGTTTTCCCATCCCACGCCACCTCAGAGATCAGGTGTACACACCATGCACCCTACATCTCCTGAAAACTGAAGCAACTGATCTATTAGCAGCCTCCACTCTCACCCCAAGAGCAGGCCGCCGGCCAGTCGTTGTGTCTTGGCCCCGGTGGGCCCCATGGATACGGTGGCGCTGAACTAGCTCATTGGCTGAGGGGTCTGTCCAGAAATGATCAGACGTCTTCAGTTTGGTGTATTCCAGAGCACAGGGCCCCACTAAAAACAAAGCACACACACATGTAGATCCATTATCAGATCCATTAACAACACACTCCATCATCACTTCAAATCAGTGCAATTCCTCAGTTCTAACATTTGAAAGTTTACTACTTAGCTGAAGAGAATTTGAGTTGAGTTTATCAAATGGATTTTTTAGCACTTTGAGCCCCACAAGCTGAGTGCCATCTAGTTCAAATTTTTTTTGGAGAAAAGACAAACATCTCTACAGCCAACACCTTCAGCACTCGGCAACTCACACCAAAACAATCTAGACTGATAAACAGCACTACAGGTAAGAGAAAAAATATGCATTTTTGATTTGGGCGTGAACTGTCCCTTTAAACTTATTTCCCAGAAGACCTCAGACGCTTAATGTAATGAAAATTGTGCCTTGGTACAAGACCTGAAAATAGCTTCTTATGGCCATGAATCATTTAAAAACAGTGCAAGCCTGGTGTTATTTTTTATTGTTTTTGTTGTCGATAAATCTAATGAAAAGACAAAAAAACAACACACTCAAAACTTCTTCTTTCCTGACACCATATGTGGCACTCAGCTTTGAGCCCACTTGCTCTTACTGAGGACTTTAATCATTACAAACAGATCATGAGTACACAGTGCTATTTTTTTTAAAGGCTCAGTAATTTCCAAAAAACATCTGGACAGTTACTCAAATGTTACTCAAACAGGAGGAAGTAGTGTATTTGTTGGGGACTATTTTCACCCACTGATTAATTTAGTTAAGTGCACTAGAGTGAGTATTTGGGGCAGCAGGGCGGTGTAGGTGGGATGAAACCAAAATAAACGGCTGTGTGGCTCGTCGACGTGTTTTAAAATTCATGGACAACAATGGAGCTCCACTGCACAGGGTAATAAGATATATCAGGATTTTGATCCATAGATAACACTTGTTTAATAGACCAGTTCATTAATGGTTTGGATCTTTTCATGAGATTTGTTGATGATACAAATATATCCTTTAGTTTACAGAACCATTTGAAAAAAAACTGCAAGTCTGATGGAATAAAATGCTTTGTAATTCTAGTTTAAGTGCAGCTAGTGTTCTTAAGTGACCATCATAATTTGCAGACAAATATAGCAGACAAATATGTAAAGAATTTACATGATTCAAAGCAGCAGATCACTTCAACAATGACCGGCTGACAACATTCAAAAGTATTCCCAACTCATTCTCATTTCCAGGTCATCAAATACTGACACATGGGAGATTGACACCAAAGACACCCTTTAGCGTCTTTATAGGATGCACCAACCCGGTCTCACTCCGAAGTCATTGAATACTGGCGCTTGGGCAGGTAGGACAGGTGGTGGATGGATCCAACAACCACTGACTTTCACCTGGGAGGCTGGTGTTCCCTTCCTAAATGACTGTAAAGCCAAACCCTGTTGTTTTTCCTAAACCTAACCATGTGCATGTGTTGGCTATCTCTGCTCCCTCCACCTCTTCATCCTCCCTGTGGTCTATTCTGACTGGACACAATATACTTGTGTGTATGTGAATGTGTGTATGTTAACAGCAGAAAAACAATGACTTAACTATAGTTTTTTGGAGTTAAGTTTATGAAGTATACTGCAGATTAAAATTGCTTTATTTTTGTGTGTGTTGTTGTATCACAATGAGAGTGATGCAACAACAGAAATGGAGCTACTCACAGTTAGAAAAGACTGTAGAAGGTGGTGCAAAAACAAAAATTTAACTACATATATAAATACATTATTTTAAAATTGGAAATGTAAGGTTGCAGACTCACATATTGATTGACATCTTAAGAGTACATAAACACTTCATCAGCCAAAGAAAGGCTTTGAGCATTGGCGCACAGTACATACTTTATTAGTAGATGTTTCTAATGTAAAATTTCGACACAGGAATGTACATTTCTGTCCCAGCTGTTCCTCACTTGTCCACCAGGTGTCCTCAGTGTGTTGTGCTGCTCTGCACACCTGTTGCTGTTTCCCTCATCAGACCTTGTTAGCTGCTATTTGGCTGTGCTGCACCTCGTTACCTCTTCAGTCAGTGAAGATCCAGTGTTTATTTTGTCTCACTGTTCATGTTGTCTTCTCTGGTTTAGTCAGCTAAGCTCTTAGTTTTCTGGTCCTGCCACACTGCATGTGTGTCTCTGTTTCTCTGCCTATTAACCGCGGTGTCTGGTTCCTCTGCCTGCTGTTTGCCTTCAGCTCCTGCTGCCACACTGTCAGTGGAGGTGGCACTAAATCGTCTGCTCTTACAAAATAGCTCTGAGGCTGAATTTGTGGTCATTTTTATGATTCCATTTCCTGGAACGACTGTATAATTTGTTTACCTAATAGTAGATTTTGCATGAATATGGGAGCATTTGTTCTGGTTTCATACTTTTTGTTACTGGCCTCTGGTAATTTTGGCAGTTAAAGCACAGTGTGGATACTCACCCAGTAGGGCTGCCAAGATGGGCCCGAAGACTGAGTCATGCATCAGAGCTTCCCTCTCATAGTATTTACTGCAGAGATAAAAACACAAGAAAAAAGTGAATCAAAGGAGCACATTATCAGAAGCGTTGTGGGGAAGCAGTCAGAACTTGGCTTTGGGAACCGGAAGGCGGCTGGTTCAACTCCAGCAGACTAGTTGCTGCAGAGGTACCCTGGAGCAAGGCACCTAACCACCAACTGTCCTAATGTGTCAGCCCATCACTGCCATCTGTGTGGTGCTATGTGCATGCGTGTGCGTGTGTGTGTGTGTGTGTGTGTGTGTGTGTGTGTGTGTGAGGGAAAAAAATTGAATTTCCCCCAACATGTACACATACTTCATTTCCAAGAAAGCTGTTCAACAATCTCCAAAGTAAAGGGGGCAGAATTTGCTTCTTTCTATAGCTTGAAACTGGTATAATTCACCTCTCAAAAATAGATGTTCAGTACTGACTGATTAATTTTGAATTTGGGTATAAAAACAACATTGGTCAAACCAGAGGAAAGCACATACTGCAACACTTGACTGGACACTGGACCTCACCGTTTAGATAACACATGATTATACAGTTAATGACTAATGACTTCTATAAGACCGAAATGTGGCATTTATAATAACCTGAGACAATTAACAGTGTGAGGATTATTTTTCTAATAAAATTTTATCTTTTTATCCTAGTGCTCATCACACAGGTGTCTCGGGGGGTTTTTGAGCTGCAGTGATGAAATCAGTGTAAAATAGTGACACTATCACTGCAGACTAAAATAAACTTTGCCTAAGTTAAAATCCTGCTAAAATCATGTGTTTAGTGTTGTAAATGATCTCTGTGTTTGTTAGAAGCTCTGCTTTAAAACCAGTTCTCTTGGACTGCGGAAAAGGAGGCGAAACTGGCGGAGTTGTGAACAAGCGTCTGTGTTAAATTCAGCATGTATCTGATCGGCCAACCAGCACTAATTAGAAATCGTAATTTTTGAAACGGCCCGCCTCTCATTCCTACAGTCGCCTCCCACTAAAATAGCACAGCTAACCGATGGAGGCTGATGGCAAGTTGAGGCAACAGAATCCAAAATGTAAAGCTTGCTATCTTTAAAATATTAATTAGATACAGAATCAACAAGACTACTGTTGACATATGACACCTTGTGTTTCTTGAGTTGTGAGTTTTTGCGGACATGTCGTTAATATATCAGATTTCCTAAAGAGAGTTTATTGTAATATTTTCAATCAGGATGGGAAATAACCTCAAACGGAATCTTATTAGAGTCTTGCAAATGGTGACCCTGCAAGAACGTATAGTGTAAAAACTCACTTGTTTTTAGATTTGAGAGGCTGTCAGACACTTTTTTAAAAGTATTTTCAGAGTCTTTTTAAAGTGTTTTAGTGCATTAGTTAGCGATTAGGCATTAGTTAAACTTGCCTCACAGTTCTGGCTACAGGTCTACTGAGGTTGTTTGTTGAGAAATGAGTATCTGTTAGATTTCCTGCTGTGGGACTGTTGAACACTTGCTCTTTATTTTTGAGGGACTGACAAAGAACTTGACATTTACCACGGATGCTTCATTACATTAGATGACCCACACCGCAGTTGTCTGAACATGATGTCCAGTTGTCAACAGAAACAACAAACCTAAATCAAACAACGCTGTCCGAGTTTTAAGGTGAGTTTTTGTCCATTAAGTGTGATTCAGGTTGTCATTGTCTGTGAACCCCATCAGTGCACTTCATGTTCGAGGCTTTGATCAGTGAAGTTGTGGTGCATCATTTCGGTCTGGCTGACGCACCGACTGTGCTCAGCTTGTTGAAGCACACAGTGGTTGTTAGCCAGACAGAGCACAGAACAAAGCACCCAGAGGGAGAGCACCGGAGAAGAATGGAACACTAAATAGGTAATTCAGGGGACTGTTCATCATTCAGCTACAACAAAGCCTGGTGTGGGGTGCTGTGAGTCACTGCTGTGCAATGCTGGAGAGTGAAGAATAAAACAAATCACCTGGAGTTGTCCACAATGTACTGAACTATCTTGTCCAGAACTTTCTCGAAGAGCGCCGTTCGGACCCAGATGTGTTTAATGGCCTGGGCAGAGAGGGGCTGAGGGGGGCGGCTGGTGGTGGACGAGCCCTGTCTCCTCAGAGGTTCATGGCCCACACTCTGGGTTCTCCTGCAGGGCACAAAGCACAGGTCAATAAACAAGCACATCTACAGAGAGGGGGTCATGTCTCTATCAGGTGGCCACCTCTGGGGCTGAAATGAAGCCAAAAACTGCAGTTCAACCTAAGGCTGACTCTAAAGCAAATCAATCCCCATAGTCCCCCAGGTTGAAATGCCCAACTTTGCAGCAGCAGAAATAAACATGTTTACAGCCTGGTACAAAAAAACTGTTTTGGTCTCGATAGCAAATTTCCTCATTCATGACAACTGTTTGCAGGGTAAATGTTTATATAACTCACCCATTTAAATGTTATTAAGGCTTAAAGTTCCACATAATTAAGGGCGTGGCTACTTTGAGTGACAGGTGGGTGCCATCCGTTGACAAGTTGCTACCAAGTGAACAATGTTGGTAAGGTAACATAACCAAGGCGTAACCCTGGATTCAGAGTACAGCCGTAGCTGTAAGCAAGCTGTTAATTGTTATGTTAGCTTGTTGTTAAGTCAGCTAAAAAAGTCTTGTTCAATGTTCGGCTGCTAAAAGACCCTCTGAGGAGTCAGATATTCCTTTTTTCTGATAATTATATTTTGTTTTTATGGTTTTAAGAATTTTTTCGCTGGCGTAAGTTGGCATTAGCATTATGACAGTGCTTACCAAGTTAGAAACTAGCTTTACGGTTATCTACACCGCCTCTGCCAAATGTGGTCACTGCTGGCTCCAAAAATCCAAGAGGGCGACGACCAAAACGCCAAGCCCAGCACTCAAGTGTGCTGGGCACTGAAGCCAGTTTTCATAGTGGCAAAACAGTCACTTAATGCCCCGCGGCCCAAAAAGACTTTTTCCCACTGCCTTACATGGCAAAAGAGAAGTCTAGAAACTACTGGGTACATTTTTGAAATGTTTTGAAATTGTTTCACTATTAGGTTTTCATCCATTTGGTCTGATAACATTTGGAAAGTCTAGAAGAGCCACACGACTGAATTCTTTTACCTCATTCAAGTTAACAGAGTGCTAAACTGGAAGTAGCCAGCTTGGCTAGCGGAGGTCTCTATTGTTCCTGCTCTGTGAGTAGCACAGTGCGGAAGGAGTGTCGAGGCTTTAAAACGAGAGTCCACGCACCAGGGCTTGATGTTACAGTGGCTATATCCATTATTACATACAGTCTATGGTCCATATTATGTAGAAAACAAATGATTGATTAATGTTGCTAATGTCCTATCAGCTTAATGAAGACCTCATTAACTGATAATGTGTAATGTAAGATGTTAATTGTGGTCAAATGTAAGCAAACAAGACAGGAATTGAGAGTATAACAATCTGCACAGTGTAGTTAGATACTGTTTCCAACACACAACATCTTAGTGCTGTGATTTTGCAGAGATATATGCAAAAATAACTTATGTACACTAACCAAAAGAAATAGTCTTTGACCATCAGGAGGCAGCATTAAGCAGCATAATGAGTTGTTAGAGACTGCAGTTCATTACAGCTCATCATTACTTATAACAGCTGAACACTGGTTTGGTTTCCAATAAAGCTGTACCATGTCCGACACAAGGTGCCAATTTAAGTTGGAAATCAGCCTGCTGAAGTGTTTCATGAATATGGAGGCAGAGAGATGCCTGATGCCAGCCTGAAGAGAGGAGCACTTTCATCCCAGACTGAGTTTGATCCCTAGCACTTCTACAGCAATCAGACAAAACCATTCACACACCCACTTCAACAAGCTAATGAATGTGTGTGTCTGCCGAGGGGGACTCGGCTGCCACAGTCACGATGTTAGCATTCCCCCAGCATTTGTGTGTGTGTGTGTGTGTGTGTGTGTGTGTGTGCTAAGTCACGATTTTTGCAGTCCCCTACCATTTTGAGAAAGCGTGTGTGTGTGTGTGTGTGTGTGTGTGTGTGTGTGTGTGTGTGTGTGTGTGTGTGTGAGACAGTACTCCAGGGGATGGGGGGGCATCAGGATGATGTCAGAGATAAGACAGAAAGCAAAACACACAGGCTCTTCCTTTTCCTATTAAAAGCTGCAGTGTCTTGCAGTGTTCTATTGACATGAGACATGAGCATCTCTCCTGTATACTTTATGTATAAATTCTATTAAAGTTTCAACGAGGTCCAACTTACATTTGTTGTGAATGGTACTGTATTTAATTTCTATACACAGTCTTTTCCACACTACTGACACGGCCAAAGGATGATACTATCAGTCTGTTAGTTGACCTGGTGAGTGTTTGATTTGAATGACCCTTGACTTCTCATCTAAAAAAAGTATTTTCTGGTTTATGTGACGATAATAATTCTGATTATGATAATGATTATGATGAATATTATAATTATCATTTGTCGTCTTCCACCACGATTGCTGTAGGCTGGAATGAGCTAGATTCATGAGATTTTGCCCAAAAATTGGGCCAAGGGTTAGGGTTAGAGGATGGCCCAAAAATTGGGCCAAATTTCATGAATCTAGCTCATTCCATAACAAATGCACAAATGCTTCCTCAGAAATATGACCTCAATCAGCCCCAAGGTGGTGCTGAAATTAACACCCAAAAATACAATTTTGGTAAGGTCACGCCCCTCACACCCTAAGTCCGACTGACTTCAAAATCTGGGCAACCTGTTCTCTTTTCAGAGTTGTCAAATATAGTGGCCTGGTCATTAATTTCCACATCAGACACTGACAAAAACGTCCTTTTGCGGCAGTATGATACTCTGTCGGGCAGTGTCAGTTCAAATGCTACAGGACAGTGCCAGTTTGAAACACCACCGGATAACAATGTAATTTAAGGACTGGGAAAGTCCGTATAGGCTGAGCAGGAGGGGTCTCACAACAGCAGACTTTCACCGAGGAGGCTGTTGTTGACTTCCTGTAGGAATGTTGAGCCAAACCATGTTTTTTGCTAAACCTAACCATGTGCTTTTGTTGTACAGTGAAATAAATGTAAATACGAGCTGTTTAACAACATTGTACATTTATTTTGAAAAACACTGTACGCATGTAACGAGCAGAAACTACATTTCCTGTGAAAATGGAAGTATATTTTGGAAAGACACAATGCATGTACGTAACAGACATAAATTGACATGACGTCCCAGAATTTCAACAGCAGATGCACCCAGGATACCTAGCGCGTCCTGAGTGGATGTACGTACAAGTCCACTGACCAAACAATCATATGTGATGACTTAGGAGTGGGTTGATTTGGGACACATATCCAGCTCAATGTGCTCTACAAAAAACCCTTTTCAACCATATAGGTTCGCCATGATGGATTAATTGCTAAACTGCATAATATGAAAAACAGTAATGTGACATGTACATTTTGAATTTTGACTGTATCAATAACAAATTTGGTAAAAACCATTGCGGCATGGAGCTACACAACTGTATTATAAAGTAGCAACATCAGTCAAAAAATATAAATCAAAAAGTCTTCATAAAGGGCAGGACTTGCAGGAAAAAGGCTAGAACTCAAGTAGTGAGAGAGCAATCCTGATAAAACTCAGTGGAGGCATCCTGCAATAAGTCCTAAACAAACTTGCCAAGCTTCATTCATATCCATTTAAGGGGGGAGAAATGGTGAGTGTCATGATGAAACAAGTGTGTGACTGAAGTGACCTGACTCAGTTTTGCGAAGCCCCACACCCCTCGTTGTTGCTTGTGGCTTTGATTTTGGCAATTTAGCTACTTTCTTCTGTTGGCTGAAAAACGGGCTTGAACCCAGAAATGTCGCTTGAGACTATATTACTCAAAATGTTATTGTTTGTGCATGTATTTGTTCATTTATTAATCTTTCTATTCTGCAGCCAATATAGGAATAGGTATAGAACACAATGGGTTGGTGGTCTTTTTCTACATGCCAATATGGTCATTCTGGAGCAGAGCTATCAGGATTTCGCCAGAGTTGTACCTTGTATGGTTCATGTAACAAATAAATGAGTGTTTGACCGGTTTATTCCTCACAAACAAGTAAACAATGCATGTTGATGCCAGCACTTGGAGAGAAAGGGGATTACTAATAGGACATTGGCTTGAGTGTGCTGCTTACATCCTTAACATGCACACAAGCAGCCCTGTTTGTGCACATTGACTTTGCTATAATTGCATTGGTATCAAGGAGACTTTTTCCTTCCTGTGTCTGTTTTCTTCCTTTGTGGCTCAGAAGTAGTTAACTTGGGCAGAACCACCATTCTGAAGAAAAGGGGCACCAGGGATTTCTACCACTAGGAAGTACGGAAAGTTTAGTGTGCCATTTCAACCTTTACAACAAATGAGTCATTATACTAATTATCATTATACCCTAAAGTATACTCACACCTTAACTATGATGCTACAGAAAGCAAATCCTGTCAATATTCATAAATGTGAGATTGTAAAATCACTGCCTGCCATTAGACGCAAAAGAATTGCTAATACTTTTAGCTCACTGAGCTCAATGAATAGATAAAACGTACAATATGTTTTTTTTTTCTGCTGCTTGGAGTCTCTCGACCCAAACAATAACAAAAACGGATCAATGTCGTCACTGCAGTTAGTTTCTCCCTGTTAAACTATCTCAGTGTTCATCGTTCAGGGAATTTTTATTGGGACCGAATTATCTACAGAGGTCTCTTCCTCTCCAGAATAAACAGACCAGGTCATTTCAAGCGGTAACAACCCTGAGTAAAGCAATTTCATATAAAAATCAGTGTTTCTTAGATGCTGTTTGGCTCTTCACAGAGGGGCTACTAGCCCTGCTCCTGCGAATGTGTGCTCACCTTTTTTCTCTGAGAACTTAAGATCCAGACGTTAGGGAGGTTTTAACCAGGAGCCGAATTACCCTCAGAGGTCTCTTCCTTTCCAAAACAAATGGACTCAGTGATTTAAACCACTAAAAGCATTGAATAAAGTTGTTTCATGTTGAAAATCTGTTTTTCTTTGACTCTGTTCGGCATGGCAGGGGCTGGAGCCAAGCTGCCGCTAACATTAGCTTCAGACATCCCATGCCTTAAAATTCTTCATCCAGTTAAAATATATTGTTAAAAAATGACCTAGACCAAAAAAGTGAATTGTTAAAATGTGGCTTAAATCTGGATAAAAAGTCCATTTTTGACAGCTTCTTGCAGAAAACCACAATTGTGATGCATGCAAATGACATAGACCATGTCCTTAATTATAATTACAGATTTCCCTGGGTCTGAACAGTATTGAAAACTTTTGGATAATGTAAGTACACAACTCAACAATCCATATCACACTGCTCCAGTTGTTAAAAGATATTTTAATGCAAAAAAAGAGTTACATATTATTTTTTTGATGACTCCAACATAAAGGATAAAGCTGGGAAATAAGGAAATAAGGAAGAAGCAACTTTCATGGTCAGGTTTCTCTGAATGAGTATTTTGATTTTGGACCTTTGATGTATATTTTTTTTAACGTTAAATGTGAATATCACATTACACCATTGTGCATACATACATTATTAAGAAACCAGCACAATAAAATTAATCATGCATTCTATGATGATGTTTTGCCTCTGAGGATCTGTTCACATGAGTGTATAATCTCTTTGTAATTACAGAAGGCTTGATCAAATGTGTAAATCTCCTCTATGGAAACATTTCTTCCTGCAGTGTTTTGTCTCTCCTTCTCCCCACTGTGCTCTGTTATCGCTCTTTACAAAAATGTAAAATGTCAACAAATGTCAACATGTAGCTAACTGAATTGATTACAGTGATTACAACCAGACTGCATCTGGAGCTGACAAATGAATATGAATGTGAAAAGGAAGGGTGATTTTTTTTTAGGTCTCTGAATTTGATTTAACATCTCTTCATATGGAGGGACCAACAAGGTTTTAACAGCCATGATCTACAGTTCTTGAAAGAAACGGTATCTGTTTTGTGTGTGTGTTTGAGTGCTATAAACAAAAATACTGGAGGTGTTTCAACATAGATGATGGTGTATGGGAGATAGTGTGGGTGAGTTGTAAAGAGTCCAGGATGCTTGAAAATAACTAGTTCATACCAAGTGTTCGGGTAAAAAGAATGAAAAAAGGAAGCCTGAGAGAGAAACTCAGCTGTGCTTACATTCACACCTCCACACACCTGTATACTGGCTTTGTGAAGTGCATTGTCTGTTTTAAAAAGTTTTGGTGGTGGGAGTGTGCTCACCTGTGTGTGCATCCACCTGTGTGTGCGTGCACGTGTCTGTGTATGTATGTGTGTGTGTGTGTGTGTGTGTGTGTGTGTGTGTGCACATCGAGGTGGAACTCGGCCGTGCGCGATACAGAGAGCAGAGGAGAATTGGAAATGCGCGACCATGTAGAGACAGAAATGACATGCCATCATGTAATTAAGATAAATAACATAAGGCTATTTAGTTTGTTTAAGGACAAGGTATAGACCTGTTCTATAGGAAAGGTAACCTTAAATCACACATACAGCCAGCAGCAGAATCAACTCACCGCCACCGAAACACAGGGCTCTGTGGGGACAGAGCACCTGCCACAGCAAGCTAAAATGCCATCTGCAGTGACCCACAGACTCCACTACAAGCTCACTGACTGTAGAGAAGGTGACTAGCCTTATGCTCTAAAACCAGCCGCTGGCGATTTGACCAGCTGAGTTGCAGATGACACCATCAGCCAGCTTGAGTTGAGCTCAGACCAGCCAGTTCACCTTGCTGCAAATTTTCTTTGCAACGTTCTACAACGGTTTTGTTGCAAATCTTTGGTCTGAACTGGTCTTAAAATCACACACTGTAGCAGCATGATGCCGCCGTTGTTTGGTTCTGTGTAAAAATGTAAAGGAGGCATAAAGAAGGGATTTCGTAGAGTCCCCGTAGCGTGATCTGTGTGTAAAATAAGCTTCCCTGGCACAAAAGGGGAAATAATTAGCAACAAAAACAAAATAAAGAACAAGAAGAGAAACAGCCATCGGCCAAATTGATAATTTAAACAATATCAGTACCCAAGCAGAATATCAAAATTTGGTATATCCCTAATAGCATGTAACTAATAGCTAAAACTATGAAAACAAGAGCTCGGTGGAATTATCCTTGAATGTTTTTGAGAGCTGTTGCCACCGCAGATCTGCTGCTTGCACTGCAGGATGGGAAATGAATGCAGATGACATGCTAGTTTTGCTCTTTACTCAGTGTGTCAGCAAGAGAGGAAGACAGGAAAAGAGGATGGTTTGTTGCTAATTCATCACCGTGCTGTCTCGGTAAGAAAAAGATTAAAAGAGGAGTTGGAGGAGGACATTTGTACAGAAATACATCACAAGGGGACAAGGAGCCATGGCAGGGTGTCAACTGACAGCCTTTGGCAAAGACAAGCTCAAACACAGCCTCTTCACCAAACCTGCCCCTGGCACACATACACACGCGTGCACACACACACAGACACACAGACTCACACACACACACACACACACACACACACACACACACACACACACACACACACACACACAGACACACACATGATCCAGTCCTGCTCCGCTGTAATTACCATTCACTTCACCGCAGTAAATCTTGATTCCACTGTTGATATCTGCTCATAGTCTATCTTTCTGTCTCTTGTTTCCCATCATGCTCTATGCTTCTTGCGCCGCCAGTTGCGCAACCCGCGTTGCCATGGCAACCAGGGTAAATGAGAGATGGAGCCCTGAGGTGGGATGACAGGGAGAGGGGGTAGGGTGGGAACATGTGTGTGTGTGTGTGTGTGTGTGTGTGTGTGTGTGTGTGTGTGTGCGCGCGTGCGCGTGCGTGTGTGTGTGTGTTCATGCATGTATGCATTGTTGTGGCGGAGGGGTGTGACTTGTGCAAAAGCAGATCCATACACAGTAACAGGCTTTAATGTTATGTGTCTGGGGAAATAAAGGCCAATGAGATGTGACAGATGCATGAGAGATGGCAGCTGATATGAAGACGGAGAGCTGAGCGCCCAGCGTACCCAAACACGTTTAACTCCCGATATACATCACATCACGCAGCCATGTTGCAATGACGTCTCGCTACACATTCTCTCTGTGCTTTATTGTTTGCGCATCGGTGGTGTGTGTATATGTGTGCGGTGTGTGTCCTTGTTGCCCAAAGCTTTCACTTCTCCATTTGGAAACCTCTCTCTGCAGCCCTGAAGAGACATGTGGTAGCCATGTGGCTCAGGCTAATGGATAATTAATGGGCTTGCAAACAGCTAGGCTTGTGCCTAAGTGCCTGCAGATACAGCACTTTATCATACTATGTGTACACACATGCACGCAGAAATACATATGCAAACATGTAAGCATTGTTGTAACCAACGTCCCTCGTGTGCACACACACACACCTGGAAACAGGCCTGAGGTTTATCACAGTGTGCACACAGATTGCTCAGTTTTTGTAAACACTCAGCTGACCAGTGATTGTGTTACAGTGATGGAGTGTAACTGTATGTTTTACATGGAGATAATGACCTGGTGTACAAGAAATGACAGAAAGTGGATGATGTCTAAATAAATATGTGTTTGCATTAAAACGGGCAGAAAATAAATGTTGCTGTAAAAGCAGTGTGCAAAGTACAGGTGGTCACCGGGGAGTTTCAGCCCCTGAAAAATCCCAAAATTGAGCAAATTATTTTCTATTTATTGCATGTTGAAAACAGCACCAAAAATATAACTTAACAGGTGGCTAATATATATGTCACTGGTGCTGCATGGATGAAATAATAATGTGGCCAATACAAAAAAACACACACAAAACAACAAATACAATGAAGAACAAACTCTGCTTAGGCATTCACTTGGGAGATAATATCAGAAAAAGTCCTCACATTTTGAAACTTTGAATTTTGTTTAAGGACTTAGGAGGATATATTGGCAGAGATATGATATAGCAAATATGTTTTCTTGATCTGATTATAAAAATTGTGCTTTCGTCACCTTAGAATGAGTCATTTACATCTACATAGGGAGCGGGTCCTCATCTTCGGAGATCGCCATGTTGCACTGCCATGTTTCTACAGTAGCCCAGAACAGGCAAACTAGGCAGGACTATTTGTGTTTTCGCATCAGCCACCATAGTCCGCAGCCCCTCCGCATGAGAGCTTCGAAAAAAATACTGATTTGTAATACTCTGTTTTATTCAGTGTTTTCACTGGTTTAAATCACCTGGTCCCTTTGTTTTGGAGAGCAAAAGACCTCTGCAGATAATTCAGCTCCTGGTAAAAACCTCCTGAACAATGGACACTAAAGGAATTCTAAACTGGAGAAGTCTCAGCTGGTTGCAGTCTGCAGTCCTCACTGCTAGATGCCACTAAAGCCCCTTAAATCTGACACCTTCAATATGTTTTCAATGCATTTCTAAAATATTTCACAACATACAGAATGTGTGCTGTTGTTGTATCTGTACAGGGCTGTCATCTGTCTAAATCCAAACATTACAGTGTTAACTTTTACTTTAAAATGCACTCTCTCGCGTGTCTCTGTGATGTCCTCTTTGTTATTCTAAAATGGAGAAAACTGGCAAGCTATACTGAACAGATAATCATGACAGAAAACCATCAGGGAAGTAATGTGAGGACACATTCTGGATTCAACACCATAGATACATAAACCACGAATAAAGGTAAGGCTGTTTGCTGCCTTTGTGCAGTAGTGTTACCACAACAACAAATGTAAAGTCAGCTGTTAGCTTGTCACTCACAGCACACACAGCACACATGAACATAATTCTACAATGTAATTTATGATCATTTTTAACACTGTGTACTGAATTACAAGGACATGTGAATACAGTACAACAGCTCTTTGTGCAGACTGTCAGAGGTGTTGATTTAACTCTTATTAAAATAAAGAGGAACATCTTAATCTATTTAAGCTATCATATAACAAAAAACTAAAACTGAACATTATTTCTCATTCTTTCACAGCAGACACACAAAGTAGTCATAGCAGGAAAAGCCGAGGTGTTGCTGATGATATTAATAAGGGCTGCATTACTACAGAGTCACAGGAGCGTCATATAAAAGATTCTGTAAAATCATATAGAAATAAACGTGAAAATATAAAAAGGAATAAATAAAAGATCAGGGAAGTCAATAAAAAATGTGGAATATAGACAAATAACAAAAAATTAAAAAAAATGTTTTTTACACTTTTTTCATTTATTTTCTCATGTATTTGTTCATTTATGTCTTTTTTATAAAATATAAAAATAGGTTAAAAAAATAGAAAATGTAGTGAATAGTGAGAAAATAAGTAATTTATGTGAGATAAATAAATTAATATATATTTTTTAAAATATAATTAAATACATAAATAAATCAACAAATAGATGTGAATAGAAATGGAAATGCTTAAAATTAATCTTTTTTTAATTTATCTCTAAATTTCCACATTTATATATTTTTTTATTTCTCATTATATTTCAGCTATCTTATTTACCTACCCTTTTTAATTTGTTTTTTGTTTTGTTTTATTTCCTCTTTATATTTCAACATTCATTTTCTTGTTCTTTTACATGTTTATTCTTTTTTATGGCACTTCTATGACTCTATACATTACGTGTCGGTGTAGAAGTATCAAGGTCCTGGTTATGTTGCATTCTGCCCCAGTGGCTTCATGGCTTCTTTGGACAATAAAAACAAAATGAGCAGAGCCATCATTAATATTATTCTTTGCACCTGTTCCCTACCTGCTATGGCAAGTCAAAATCTCTGCTGTGAAAAAGCTGCAAGTAGTCACAAAGACATGATGTATTACAGATGTATTATTGGACCCCAGGTGTTCCTGTTATTGTGTCCATCCCATATAAAACTACCCCTGATCGTAAATTTATTGTAGCTGATGTTAATTAGTTTATGTTCTGGTGCATAATTGAAGCTACACTACGAGTCTTATTATCCTCATCACAAAGTGGGCTGTAATGGAGAAGAGTGTCTCTTCCTCTCTAATTAAGGCAGCAGATTCACTCAATTTGCGCAAATTAAATTCTGATTGTGGTGTCAGGTATGGTCCCTGCTGGGAACACTCCAATCAGAAATAGATGAATTTAAAGTTTAACGTGAAATCAAAACTGTCTCTTAAAAAGCATTTACTGAACGCTTACGCACTGCTGCATAGGGACAGGTTGGGATGAATTCATTCAAAGAAAGTACAATTAAAGGAAGGGGGGGGGGAGAACTCTGTGACCAACCTGGTGAGTTCTGATTGCTGCTGGAGTTGCTCTTGCACTTTACGGCAAACCTCGCCAGCTGTTTCATAGACTTTGCCGACTTTGGTGAAGAGGGCAGCGATCTTGTCACTGCGGAGAAAACCGGCTGCCCGTCTCTTCAGCAGGTGACCCAGGCAGGCCTCGATGGCAGCTGAAAAGAGAGAGGACAAAAGATGGGAGCGGTAATTTTAACATGAGGAAGGCAGCTGGTATGAGAAATTGTTAGCAAAATAAAAATAGGGAGGACAATAGAAATAACTGGTTAAAATACATTAGTGTGAAACATTCACTGAGCCCATAAGCAAATAGATTTGTAGAAGTACTTCCTCAATTTATCAGAAAGAACAAGACAAAGCTCAGGCTTTGCAGGCAAAAGCATTTTGGGGTCCATTGAGCATGTGCACTACAGCCCTAGAAACTTGCTTCATGGGGGTTGACTGACTTCCTGCACGGCTGAATGACTCGAAGTAATGAAGCAGTTCCTCTAACAGTGATCGTGATTGGAAAATGTATTTTTGGGCAAGTGTGTCATGTGATCCTGCAACACTGTGTGTGGTCATTCAGCCAAAATGGCCTCACAGCTCAAAGCCTTTCCTGAGAGCTAGGTTTATCTTCTTTGGAGTGTAGATCATGCAAACTGTGTGCAAATCAATAGTTTAAGTTTACTTGCACTTCCATCCAGTGTTCCAAGACCACCTAAACCAAGACCAAGTCAAGACCAAGACCAGACTGTGCGAGTCCCACACTGCAGGACATACATGTGATAAAATGTGGAACATACAAACCACATGCACTCCTGAAATTGACTTATGAAGATTCCCTTTTCATTCACCTCTTTTATTGCCATACTATGAGTATGAGTGTACTATGAGGAATGTCTTTATAAAATAATCAAAACGCTTGTAGCAGTTAATTTTATGCGTGGGAACACTATGGAGATGAAATCAACTTGACTATCCTTATTGAAAACTCCTTTTTGCACAGGCATTTTAGTGATATTCCTGCAGTTGTGGTCTTGATTGGAAAGATCTTAGGATTTTAATTAGCTTAAAAATGTGGTCGAGTTAAAATGAGACTGAGACCTTCAAAAAGTGGTCTTAAGACCAATCGAATGCTACAACACTATTTAGGCTGCCCCTCTGTCAGGCTGTCAAGCCATTTTCATGGCTTGTTGATGGAGATTCACACTTTTTCACTTTCACTTTGATAGGTCTATGACTGATTCTTAGTAATAACGTCAACTGCTATGCTGCTCTTTTTCAATTGAACACATGTAACAGTCAGCAACAGGAATACATGCATTTCACCTGTTGTCTGCAATTTTTGATGTACAGTGTGTAATATGACACATGACCCACAGAGGGTACCTTTTTCATTACCAGCTGCAACACCATCCCAGTGGCTGGTATTGTGTTCACCTTGTGAGTCTCTGTGTGTCTTAATGGCTAAATGTGGACCTGGTGACACCAACAGCAGCAGAGACTACCATAAAAGTGGTTTTGAGTATTTGCCAGCTGTTTACATGGCTGTCTGCAGACAGATTTTGTCAACATGATCACAACCATGCAAGATGCTGTCACAAAATCTTACAGGTGTGTATTCAAGCTGTTGTCACACATTTTTGGTATGGTTTTCAACAAAAAGCAATGCACCCAAATTCATATCCCATGTAGGCTGCAATCATGTGACTAATGTGCTGACGACAGTAAACAAGGAAGGAGACGCAAGCACTTGGAAGGGGGCAAGATGAGGCGGTGGATGGCTCACAAAAAATGGACATTTGCCCGGGACTTTTCCCTGAAGTTGCATGTTTGGATCCGTGTGAACTTTGAGTCATTTTAAGGTGTGTCCTCGCCATGTTTCTTTTCCTAATCCTAACCTCAGTAACTTTTATTGCCTAAATCTAACTTCAGTTACTTTATGTTAATTATGTTAACTGTACCTTAAGGACTTAATGTCATTTGTGGGGCGCACATTCATAGGATATTATACGAACTATTGTGCATGCATTTTACGTAGGATATCATATGAACCGTTCTACGACAAGTTTGAGTTTGAAAATGGGTGTCACCCTCATAAGTAGGAGAAAGGAAATAGGAAGGAGGGCATTGGTCACCCTACTTTACACCCCTTGTCCACATTTGTTTTAAGTTGTGTATCACTGTATCACAGCTGGAGTGATCCCACTGCAGGATGATCTAATCTTTTGACACACGATAGCTCATGGTAATTGACCTACCATGCTTTATATTACAGAATTCTTAACCCTTTATTTTGCTCCAAGACCCCTCAGATCAGAAAATCAATTGTTATTAAAAGCTATTTTGTAACAGGAGGTATAGGACCCACTAGTAGCACAACAGAGACCAGGAACCGTTGGTAATGACGTTTCCAGTTATTACTCAGCAGGTACAGAGCAAGGCTAGTAAACAGCATACAATACAGTTTAACACTCCAACAAAGTCTCTCCACAAAGTCCTTGGCAACCCTGCTGGTTTGGCAGGCTGAACCAGGCTGAGAGGCAGGTGAGTGGTGGCCTTAGCCCAACAACTCATACAGTTCAGTTCAACAATAGGCAATGGTGTAGGAGCAGGAGACTTAGTTGTGGAGGCAGAAGATCTGTAACCTGCTAAGTACTCAGTCTAAGCAGGGGGACAGAAAGAAGGCAGGTCGAGGCCAGGCCAAGGGTTGAGAAGCCAGCAGGTAAGTACACACAGGATGCACACACAATGGCAAGTGTGGGAATACGGTGAAAGTCTCTGGACCGCAGAAAAACCACAGATAAGTAGACTGGAATACCCATACTGAAGCATTGTTGTCAGATGGAAATGCCAAGCCACAGGCAAACAGGAACCAGGGATGTGGTAGCAGGTCTCATGGTAAGGGAGAGAAGGCTGATGCATTTACTGGGGATCAAATGAAGCAGGCAGGTCAGAGGCAGGCAGGGTCGACAATGGGAAATCAGTCCGGAATAAAGTAATGGAGAGTTTTGCATGAGTGACAAAGAGCGATCTGGCAATGAGTGTCTGTAAGGCTGGGGTATATAAACTGGCTGTGTGTAATCGGGAACAAGTGAACTGAGTTGCCTTAATGAAGTGGCCATGGTGGACAGGCAGGAGCAGGAAATGTGTCGATATGTGACAGGTTGGCAGGTAGGAGTGGCAGGGAGGCATGGGACAACATAGTGAATTTAAAATTACTGACTGAGGCTTGGTGACTGGCTATGCAGTAAAGACCAAGTGACCAGGAATACATAACTGTGACATCCACAGTCCAGGCTTAAAACAAACGAGATCGTGCTTTCAAGATGTGAGCCCCAAAGCTGTGGAACAAACTACCCCTAAACATCAAATCAGCTGAGTCAGTTCCTTAGTTTGAAAAGCCACCTGTACAGACTGGCATTTATATAACATTGTAGATATATATTTATTGCATTTTTTGTGTGTATGATGTTCTTTTACTTTTTTTGTTTTTTGTTTTTCTTATATTGAATGGTATTGTATTGTATTGTATTGTGAAGCACTTTGTAACTCTGGCTTAGAAAAGCACTGTAGAAATGAAGTTTATTGTTATTATGATATTATTATTTTGTAGGAACTGTTCCACATAGATTCAAGTAGGATGACTTGTACAGTTTGTTTGTTTTTTACTTCACATGAACCTTAAAAAGGGAGGGGTGTACTTTCAGATCTTCCCTGGCAGGTCACCTAGAATACATCCAGCACTGGAATGTGCTCAGCCTGCTTGTTAGATCATAAAACATTGTTTGTACAAAGGTGATATTTTGGCTTGAAAGTGCTACTAAATAAAAGGTTTAAAAATATCCAAATTGGAAAAGATTTATCCTCAAATGTGCATGAATACGCTCTGTAAATTTCATGGACATCTGCCCATTAAATTCTACATCCATGTTTTGTTTTGTTTTTTTAAAAATACAAATGTCTACACACAATTTCATGGCAATCTGTCCAGTCATCATTGAGCTACTGTTTCTTCCTCTAAACCAAGTGTTTGGATGTCTTAGATCTGCAAATTAGTAGACAGCCAATGTGTGCGGTATGAAATGTGTAATTTACGTGCAAACGGGCTGAGAATAAGAGTATAAAGAGAACAATTATGTGACTTTACAGCATACAGTGTCCTCTGTATCTGCACAAATGTCAACATGTTGCAGCGACTCATCTCTTCCTTCCACCTCCAGGCTTTCTCAGAGTTTTGCTAATGGACTTGTGTGTGCAGATAATGTTATTAAGGAACACTTTCCTCTGTATCTCTTGTTCCAGGGGAGAGATGACGGCTGCTTATTAAATTAGAAGCAACACAGTCACCTGAAATGTGATTTTCAGAAGTGAGGTACAATTGCCAGCCGCCTACAACGCCTTTAAATATTTAGAGGGTTGGAGGCAGTAACCTGTGTGCAGCTGCTCCCTGAGCACGCCCTTTACACTGCGGGTACTTGTGTTGTCCGTTCATTACCGATAAAGATAAGATCATATAAACCATAATGATCTCTGTGGGGGGAAATTGGCTCTCAGCAGCAGAAAAGTAGTGATGGATATCTGCAAGAAAAATGGTGGGTAGACCACCTGACCATTTCTGTACCGCAACAGAATGAAACTGTGAGACTAAAAGAGTAAAACTAAACAGGAAATCTGCTTTTAATAAGTGATAACTTGTATATCAGAAAAAATATATACATAATGTGTACAAGACGGAGGGACTATCTAGAAGAGCTTTTTATAAGTTCAATTTGAATCTCAAGTCTTTGCAATGTTATTTGCAGTAAAAAGGGTGCAAATACTTCTTTTCAATAGAAACAGTGCATTGAATGACCAGTTGTTCAGTTTTATACGTGTGTATTAAACAAGTCATATGGTATTTTCTCCGTTTAAAATTGAAGTAATACAAAAGATGGTGCAGATATCCACTTCAGCCACTGCCCAACAGAATTTCAGCTCTATATTTATCAGAACCAGTGCTGATCCTGGTTTGAATGAGGCTGCTATCAGTTCAGCAAAAAACTGTAATGATCAGGCAGTAAGGCGTGCGACTACTTTACAAGACAGTTTTACTGAAAATCTCTCTAACAGCCATCTAACTAGCTGCTACTAGGTTGTATCGCTTCTTAACAACTTAGCAGCTGCTCACTGAACTAAACAACGTATATCTGGCTAACTTTTAAGTTAAGTTGGATCACCATTTTTCTCCAGCCTCAGCACTCATACTCTTATTGCTGAAACATTTTGTTTGTTTGCTTTAATTTTTTTAAGTATTATCAGTTCATATTATAAATATTTTTGCAGAGTCATGTAGGGCTGTCGCGACAACCACAATATTGCGCTACTGACAAGCCAACCATAGGGGATGGCAAGCATTCGCTACAAGTGCTATGTTCATGTTTTTTTACTTTTTTCTTAGAAGCACTCTGATACAAATACCAGCACTGTGACGAGGCACTTTGTTCTGTGCTGCACAAAGTCATCTTTTTTTCAGGTCACAGAGAGTCGAAAAATATTTAACTTTGGGTAAAACACTGCAGCTGTTGGTCAGTGTCACCTTTTATCCAGCCATCCAATCTCAGTGAAGAGGGGTGGAACAACATCTTTTTGAATTAAAAGGCAAAAATATATCTAATAATAGCCTAACAATAGGGCTTACTGACAAAGCACTATAAATAAGATAAATGAAGTAATTTGCAAAAATAACAAAAAATGGTAATTCTTCCCATGGCAGGGTTGAGCCAGCCCTTATCACCGCAGGGGAAATTCCATCACTGCGACAGCCCTAGAAACTCAAAATTAGAACACACACATAGACTATATTATGGTGTATTGTGGTACACAGTGTCCACTTACTGTATTTTTTGTACATTATACACTACAATTAAAAAATGCAGTGTTTACTTAAACTGTATATTCATATTACAAATGTATCAAAAAAAGAAAAAAATAGCAATTAACATCAGAATGATGAATAAAAACCCTGTTAAATAAGCAGTTACAGCACAGCTAATGCCACAACAGCTGACATTAGCTGGTTGTCATAGTAACAAAATAAGCTTTTTAGCTTGTGAGGTTTCAAGGTGCACAGCATTAATTGCTTATAGTCACCTGTGCTGCCTATCATTGCTGACTTGTTTTGGAGTGATTGAATAAGTTTATTACTTCCATACTTCCATTGTGCTGATGTGCAAATATATCGCATGTGCATGTGTGCCTGCTGAATATGTAGGCTAAATAAGGGTGCTCGTATAAAGCAAATTCACTTTGGAGTGGTGCAATAGCTTGGGAGAGCTCCAAAAGGCAAAACTCATTCATTCATTCATTCATCTTCTAACCACTTCATCCTCTTGTGGGTTGCGGGGGGGCTGGAGCCTATCCCAGCTGACATCGGGCGAGAGGCAGGGTACACCCTGGACAGGTTGCCAGACTATCACAGGGCTGACACATAGAGACAAACAACCATTCACACCTATGGACAGTTTAGAGTTATCAATTAACCTATCCCCAATCTGCATGTCTTTGGACTGTGGGAGGAAGCCGGAGTGCCCGGAGAGAACCCACGCTGACACGGGGAGAACATGCAAACTCTGCACAGAAGGGCTCCCACACCCGGGATCGAACCGGCAACCCTCTTGCTGTGAGGCGACAGTGCTAACCACCACACCACCGTGCCACCCAAAGGCAAAACTATGCACAGATTTTTTTATTTATTTATTTATTTATTTACATTTACAGGTCACCAAACCTCCTAAGATTCAAGTCTCAGATTAAGTCACATCTTCTGGCAGTCAACTCTTTACTTTGGGTCTGGCTACAAGTCTACAGCTCTGCCATACACACAGGACATTGACTATGCAAAAGCACAAATGCACTGTTGAGCAGCACATTTGTATATTAGATGTAGCAGAAAGACAGAAGTGGTTCAGAGAAATGCATTGACTCATATGCAGAAAATGAGGGAGAAACGGAGGTAAACAGTCTCTTTCTTGCTGTGGCCCGTCCATTAGTCGGCTCCCCCCCTCTGTAATTGCTGCATTAATGCTCAGCCATAATGAGCTTTTTAGGGCTGATGGTAAAATCAACATTGTAACACAATTACTCAAGCAAGCACAAACAGAGAATTTGCCTCGCACTCATTTCGATGTATGTGGTTTGTGGTTTTATAAGTTTTAATAATGTGCTGACTTATTGGTAAACTGGAATTAAATAAAGGGTTTCTGAAGAAGCACTGCATGCACGCAAATGGGTTTCTATGTAAATGTGCAGCAACCACAGAGAATATATCTGTTCATTTAAAAGAAAACGTCCATCTGCAGTATGAATTCATATGAGCTCTGAGCTTTTGCGGCTGTCTGCTTGTGTTTTTCCTTTGTGAGGTGAATCTAGAGGATATTACAGTGGAATATAATGACCAACAACAACATAATTCTCTGCGATGCTGGGAAAAACTAGTGCTTTATGAGTGTAATAGTCTGGTTTTATTGCTGTTCTTGCAGCCTTAGAGGGAGTGCTGAGAGGCTTGAGGTTTTTAGTTCAAAAAGCTCTTTGTACAGTACATTCACAGCAGCTTTATTCTGCCAGATTACTATGAAGAAGTTGTGTTGTATCTAATAATACTTAGGGGATAGTAAGGATTAGTGGCTGTAAAGTTTAAGCTGAAGTGGAGGTTTATGGAGAGCGTGTAACACTCTTGGAGGGAACGTTAATGCACACATTAAAATCGAGCAGAAGATGCAAGCAGACCCCCATTGGAGAGACCACACCCGGCTCCCCTCATTCTGCAGCCTTCCCTCATGACCAGCCTGCTCATTCATATTTGGGTGTCTCTGGCTCTGATGAATCATCAAATCCTTTCGACCATGTGCATAATTGCCTTCTTATTGGGACTCTTACTGCTCCACCTATCATGCACCATCTTATTTCCTTATCCTTCCATATCATTATCCTTTTTTTTTCTTTCTTTTTTTGTTAAACACAGCTGCCTATGGGATTGACAAGAGTGTACAGAGCCATGCAGGAAATGTGCCATTAAACAAACACACAAACATTAGCTAAAAGAGGCTAAAAAGCTGAAAGCTGAAGAGCTAATGGGATGCTATCCTCTTTGTGATTTCAGCACGACGAACAATCCCTTTTACACGTATAGAATCATTTAATTCTCTCTTAATATCAATAATACTGATGGCAATTAAGGTTTAAATGATGTGTGATATAAAGTAATGAACATACTGACATATACATACATACTAAGTCAACAAGTCCTAAAACCCAGACCCTACTTCTGAATATGACCCACGGAGGCATTTCCTAAATTAGCACCCCTACCAGTGGATGAAAGAATAGCTCGTATATGACCATTAACCCTTGAAGATTTAAACAACAACACTGAATCATACCTATGGAAGCAAATCATGACTAATATTTAAATTAAAATGTATTTGCAGAAATGCTTTTTCATTTTAAGAATGTGGCTGCATTATTCATTCATTCATTCATCTTCTAACCGCTTCATCCTCTTGTGGGTTGCGGGGGGGCTGGAGCCTATCCCAGCTGACATCGGGTGAGAGGCAGGGAACACCCTGGACAGGTCACCAGACTATCGCAGGGCTGACACATATAGACAAACAACCATTCACACCTATGGACAGTTTAGAGTTATCAATTAACCTAGTCCCCAATCTGCATGTCTTTGGACTGTGGGAGGAAGCCGGAGTGCCTGGCGAGAACCCACGCTGACATGGGGAGAACATGCAAGCTCCGCACAGAAGGGCTCCCACACCCGGGATCGAACCGGCAACCCTTTTGCTGTGAGGAGACAGTGCTAACCACCACACCACCGTGCCGCCCCGTGGCTGCATTATTTGACTCATAAATAAAATTAATCATCAATCAACCTATTTGCATTTTAATTTTCTTCTTCAAGACTGCTCATTCTTTCACTTAATTAAAATGAAAAAGAAAAAGTCATTTGAGATTTAATTTTCAAATTATGCCCCAGCAAATAGATACCAAAATTCAATTTGAAATGTAAAATTTGAAAATTAAAATGCACTTGCAGAAATGCTTTTTCATTTTAAGAATGTGGCTGCATTATTTCACTCATAAATAAAAATGAATAATCAATCAACCTATTTGCATTTGCATTTGCAAGACTGCACATTTTATGCCATAATCAAAAAGAAAACAAAGAAGACATTGCTATTTCATTTTCGTGGTCTGCCCTGCAAAAATAGTGCCCATAATTCGAAAATGATTTGGCAATCTGAGCGGTGCAGGAGAGTGATGTCAGTAGCCGCGCTTCTTCAGTTCCGTGCTGACCATGGTGCTACCCATCTAATACGGTAGGGGGCGGTGTGCACATTTGATATATGGATGCATCACAGATCATGGCGCTCCCTGAGATTGTGCTTTCTAAACATCGTAATTTCCCAAAACTGAATAAATACCACACATAGCAACACAAAACTGCTTTGCTAGCTCAATCATGTTGTGGCTAAGATATCTGCAGGAAAAATGTTTTTTTCATGGACTGTTCATTGAGTTACGGAGTTAATACGTCTGCTGACTCGACAGTCATTTAAGCTAGTAGTAGGTGCTGTGTCTCTCAGTGTTGCAGCCAATTTAGATTTGTGTATGTTTGTGTGTGTGAATGTGAGTGTGTTTATGGTAGGCACTATGGTTGCTACGGGTTACCTGCACAGCTGTGGGCGTAGGTGGTGATCAGTCACATGTAGGTTAGATAGGGGAGTCACAGCTGATCAGTGTCAGGGAATGAGAATCAGGGGAGGCCACACAGTTTTTCAACCGTGTCTGTGTGTGTGTGTGTCGAGTGAATGGGTTTTTGTTATAATCGTAGTATTTTTGTCCTTTTGCACAAGCTCGTTTTAAGTCTTGCGCTATACACACACTTTTACAGGGCAGATCTAAATTATATTAGGCAGCTTTGTAATTATGAAAATTATTTAACGTGTCAATGTCACAGGGTTTCCCCCGGGAAAGTTGCTGGACTGTGTGGTATTTATTCAGTTTTGGGAAATCACGATGTCTACAAAGTATAAGCTATAAGTACAAGTATAAGCTGCTACTAGCTTAAATGACTGTCGAGTCAGCAGACGTATTAACTCCGTAACTCAATGAATATGAGTCCATGAAAAAAATATTTTTTCAAGCAGATATCTTAGCCACAACATGATTGAGCTAGCAAAGCAGTTTTGTGTTGCTATGTGTGGTATTTATTCAGTTTTGGGAAATTACAATGTTTAGAAAGCACAATCTCAGGGAGCGCCATGATCTGTGATGCATCCATATATCAAATGTGCACACCGCCCCCTACCGTATTAGATGGGTAGCACGGTCAGCTGAAGAAGAGCGGCTACTGACGTCACTCTCCTGCGCCGCTCAGATTGCCAAATCATTTTCGAATTATGGGCACTATTTTGCAGGGCAGACCACGAAAATGAAATAGCAATGTCTTCTTTGTTTTCTTTTTGATTATGGCATAAAATGTGCAGTCTTGAAGAAGAAAATGCAAATGCAAATAGGTTGATTGATTATTCATTTTATTTATGAGTGAAATAATGCAGCCACATTCTTAAAATGAAAAAGCATTTCTGTAAATGCATTTTAATTTTCAAATTTTACATTTCAAATTGAATTTTGGTATCTATTTGCTGGGGCATATTTTGAAAATTAAATCTCAAATGACTTTTTCTTTTTCATTATAATTAAGTGAAAGAATGAGCAGTCTTGAAGAAGAAAATTAAAATGCAAATAGGTTGATTGATGATTAATTTTATTTATGAGTCAAATAATGCAGCCACATTCTTAAAATGAAAAAGCATTTCTGCAAATACATTTTAATTTAAATATTAGTCACGATTTGCTTCCATACATACAACCATAACTACATGGTTAGGTTGATCTTTCGATTGGTAGATGACCCGCTCTACCTCTGAGCCACAGCCGCCCCTATAGTATATTTGTTACTAATGAAGCTCAGCGTAAGATCAGTCAGGAAGACTTCTTTATGCTATACCCATTCACAGTTCTCTCTCTCCAAACCGCTTCCTCCAATCAGCTGACTACAGGCATTCCCTCTCCCAGTTAGGCAATCAAACTTTGCCATCATCTCCTTCAGCCATTCATGTTGCTCCTGCCAACGTTTAAATCTGTTCTCCTCTCTGCTCCTGTCAGCTGTCATTTTATGTGGAATCATCACGCACTCCCCCACCCCATTCACCTCAAGTCACCTTATCCAGAGCCCAAGATGAGCTCATCAAAAGCCTGCTCCTCTTCACATCCAGATCCTCAGCTCCCTCTTCATCTCATCTCATCACCACCACCAGCATCTAGACTCCACAGGGGGGTTCCCTAATTACAACGTCTTTACCACCCTCCTGGAATATACGACATCATAATGGGGTCTAAAGACTTTTCACATTTCTCAAGCTTATGTGCTCATGTAAATAAATATTCTTCTCTCTCAGAGTGAGTCTGTCCTGTCTGAAATATAACGTGAAGCACAACACGTGACATACATTGAAATACTACGTTGCGTTGCTAAATTAACTTAACATTGACCCTATGGTTTCACATTGGATATGAACAGTGGTGCCCTAGATACAAGCCCCCGGAAAGCATCTTAGCCTCCCTTCCAATTTCACAAAAAAAAAAAAAAAAAAAAAAAAAGGTTTATATTTGTAAAACTTTCCTTGAGCCAAGAAAAGCAACGTCATGTGTGAGGTCATCGCAATATAAAGTCTATGAACTGAGCGGAAATTTGCGGGCAGGGCCAGTGAGAGAAACACTACTGTGCATATTCAGTGGTGCTAAGAACTTTTCTGGTATATGTGCCAGGTGAGCTGTTCCATTTGACTGAATACTACTGATTATACATCAATACTGCCTCTCGACCATGGATGTAAAAAGAGAACTGGATATAGCGTTGGAGGTGGGAGCCACTTCCTTCTTATGAAGGTTGCTCAATAACGCGTGAAGCCAAAAAAGCTTGATTTCCGCAGTATGAAACTATACAGATCCCACAGAGCAAGCACACAGTAGCCAAGTACAGCCGAGCAGCTAACCTCTGGTTAAGCCCTAGGGTAACTGGAATGGTAAAAATAAAAAATAATCTAATAATGGCTCTTCTACACTTTTGTAATGTTATCAGATCAAACAGATGAAATCCCAAGAGTGAGATGAGTCATTTTGCGGGGTCTTGCTAGTAAAATGAATGTATTTACTGACTTACCGACATCTCTTTTACATTGTATGTATGTGGGGAAAAAGTATTTTCGGGACCCATCGCAACACATGACAGACCTGGACTTTGTAATGCCACATTTGGCCACAATGTAAAACTAGCCTCAAAGCCCAGCACTGTTCCTGTGGGCTTGTTCCCGACCTCTGCTGAGTTTATTACTCTTTAAACTATGTCACCTGACTTCCTCCTTTGTTCCCAGAATTATTACTACAGCCACTAGAGGTCTCCACCTAATAAAATTGTAAATATGAGTCATTATTTCTGCTTGTTAAAACAACCTTTATGGTTCTCTTTTGGAGGAGCTTGTTTCTATTGCTTGTTTTTCTTTTTTTCTCTGCTATGATTAATGATCACTCGAAGACACACAACTAATGCCATCTCAGACTACTTTTTCATCTTTGTCTTGTGAAGTACAAGATACTGAGGGATGGGCGATGGCAAGCAGACACTGCTATCTCTGAAGGGGTAAGAAACATGATTTCTGACACTGAACGTATACTTGCACACACTTGCCTCTCCATCAGAATTCAATACTAACAGTCCTCTGTATTGTGTACCTTTTTGTACAGTTTGGATGATTGGGCTTTGAAGGCATTTGTGTTGAGAGTAAATAAACCACTAAGTATTTTAGAGGTAGTGGCAGGTGCGTGTAGAAATGTCTCCACTGAGATCATTAGCAGACCTAATGAAGACAAAGCTAATTAGGCAGCACCCGCTTGTCTCCCTTCCTGTCTGTTTCTGTCTGTCTGACAAGCTCTGTCTCAGGTTTCCTGTGTGTCTACTGCTGTCAGTGTCTGAGACCATCACCTCTCTCAATTGTACAGCTCCCGCATCATCTCAGTGTCTAGGACAAAGTCTCTGTCTTCTTTCTAATGCAACACTACAGATAGCCGGCTCTTCAACCCTCTGGTCTGACTGATGATGTATAGTAGAGGTAAGGCCTTCAAAATCATAGAAATAAAAACGTCATCTGAAAGCACCTGGTCAAATGGAAAAAAACTGGCTGCACTTATTGTACATACTGTTATTGTGAAATTACCCTCAATACAGATGCTGGCACCCACCACCAAAACAAAGATTCTTCAAAGACTTTAACCTTACCTCTAATGCACTGGAGTGACAACCAGTAGAGCTGGTTTAGAGCCACAGAGTTGTTTTGTGCTCCATTACATAAAGTAGCTTCAGACACACAGCAGCCTGTTGCATTTGAATCTTAATGTGTTCACAAGGTGTAAGATCCTGTCACAGAACAGCCTCCTACCACCAGCAAAAGCACTTCAGTTGTAAGTGCGGTAGAAAAGCTGTGCCATTTTTTAGTTCACCTGGTTTCTGTTCACACTGAAAGAAGAAACCTGTCTTGGTTGGAGTACATTGTGATCTTTCTGTTTTTATTATTACTGTGAATCCACCTGGCATCATTGTTACCACCTTATCAAGAAGACTACCCACCATCTGTTTCGTTCATATTTTCAGTATTCTTCCTGTAACAAAATTTCTGAATGTAAGGCAAGTTTAGAAATACCTGACTTAACTTACACGCACACAATGGGAAACTTTTTTGAGATGACTGCAGCCTGGTGCAGCAGTTGGCAAGATGTCACTGCTACACGCTTGTCACTGCTTGAGGGCAGGCAGCCCTGCTTTTGGACCTACTCCAGAGAAGGTCCATCTATGGCACAGGTCAGCGTGGCATGGCACGTCTGAACTGATAATGGAAACGCAACTCGGCGCAGCATGGCTTGACTCAGTGTGGCCAAAAGTGATAGTGGAAAAGGCCCACAGTAATGTACTTGTGCTACTGCGGTAATTTTATTCATCTCACAGACTGATTTAGCGTATCATGTGCAACTTGGATGGGTCACAAAACACAGGAAAGGTAAGTACATTAACAACATAACATTAAAGGGATAGTGCACCCAAAAATGAAAATTCACCCATTATCTACTCACCCATATGCCGAGGGAGGCTCAGGTGAAGTTTTAGAGTCCTAACAACCACTTGCAGAGATCCAAGGGGAGAGGGGGTAGCAACACAACTCCACCTAATGGAGGCTTACAGCTCCCCACGTTCACGTGTGTGCGCTTGCGCGACACCGTGAGACATGGGCACGGCATTCATGTGTGTTCACGTGCTTTCGCTGGTCTTGCGTGCAAGTGCACACACGTGAACGTGGTGTACAGAGAGGCGGTTAGAGCTACAGGCTACAATGAGGCTTCAAATGACGTTTTTCCAAACAACTTTCTATGTCGGGGCTTCTGGACACTTGGATCACTACGGACGAGCAGTATGGAGATATTTGATGACCTCACCTGAATGCAGTTTGCAGATACACACACTAACTTAAGTACAGGCTGCATAGACCATTATGTTTGGTGTAGACCTAGGGTTACAAAAAACTTAGAGATGCATGATAATATCGGTGCATCATCGGCCAATATCGGCTTGAAAATGACCTATCAGAATCGGCCAACATGCTTTTTCTTATTTTACACAATGAATGAATATTACATACATTGAAAGGTATTGTATTTCATGTCTCCTTCTGCTGGTGAGCCATCACGATAAGAGTATGCATGTATAATATGATGTTAATTCCACTACAGAAGAGACTTGATGATCACTTAAATTAGGTGGGGAAAAAAGTTGATAGCTCAATATCAGTATCGGTTTTTCGCCAAATAAGTTGTTGTACATTACCATATATGATATTGCCAAAAAAAATCCAATATCATGCATCCCTAAAAAACCAAATGATTGACCATGATTACCTGCTTATTAATTGTGATTATACAGTTTATTGACACACTTAAGTAGTCATCCTTGGGTCGCTAAGTCATACAACATCATACGAACTGTTCTATGAAGTTGCATTGTACATCATCACATGGAACATCAGCACTTGGTGTTACTATTGCTTCAGTGAATTACTACCCCTCACACACCATACAGCTTAAACTTCTACATATTTTGTTAAGCAGTAGGCTACTGCCAATTAGTCATTTTGTTAGTCAAAAAAAAATCAGATTGTTTTATCAACTGATATTTGAAATATTCAAAGACCGAACATTGATTTTTTATGATGCATTCATTCTAAATGGGAATTGTTTCTTGCACCACTTGAATGCCTGTTACAGAAACATTGTAATTATCAAGTAATGAGCTGTTAGTTCACAAAAGGAAGTATCATGTTAACACAACAGTAGTGTCTTCCTCTCAGATATTTTCTGAGACAGTCGAAAACAATGTTTTGAACACAGTCGACTTAGTTATGTAGCGTAACGAGAGTGGGGGCTACTGTGTTTAGTGTGAAACAAACTAGTTGCAATGTAGCAGTGTGTGTTGACTTTACACTCAAACTTACACTGGCTGTTAAACAGATTACAGTGGCATGGACACATTTCACTGGGCTCACAGGCTCGGACACATCATCTGATATTAACTGAAGTCATGAAACAGGATCTCTCAATTCATCAGAACATCTCTGGGTATGCATACACAGTAGTAATACTGTATATGGCTGCATGAATGTGCAAGCGATGATTGATGACTTAAATAATCCTGGTGACTTCAGGCTGACAGACATGCTGATGGACACACAGTGTGGATGTGTGTGTCTCTACAGTATATGTGACATAATTGTGCATGGCCGTTTAAAGATAACTGATGGTGGATTGTCTCATGATAGATTTGTAGCTCTCATAACTTCATGACTTAAAGGGGAGCACTACCTAAATGAAGAATTCCAATATGTTATTTCCATGGCCTAAAGTTCAATCAATATTTATGAACATGAGTTACTCTTTCTCAAAACCAGACACCAGAGAAGTAAGTCTCAAACTTGTGATGTCATCAAGTATAAAGTCTAGAACTAATCCATAGACAATGAATGGGAAACTGATTGTACAACCCATTCTCTTTCCCAGATCGTCAAATACTGACCCATTCTTACACCCTATGACGTGTAGTAGCAATGCACAGGGCACCCTTAAAGGGATAGTGCACCCAAAAATGAAAATTCAGCCATTATCTACTCACCTATATGCCAATGGAGGCTTAGGTGAAGTTTTAGAGTCCTCACAACACTTGTGGAGATCCAAGGGGAGAGGGGGTTCACGTGTGCACGTGAGACCAGCGAAAGCACGTTAACACACATGAACGCGTTGCCCATGACTCACGGTCTCGCGTTAGCGCACACACGTGAATACGGTGCACAGAGAAGCAGTTAGAGCTACAGGCTACAATGAGGCTAAAAACAGAGTTTAAATGACGTTTTTCCAAACAACGTTTTATGTCGGGGCTTCAGAACACTTGGATCACTACGGACGAGCAGTATGGAGATATTTTGTGGTTTCAATTTTGTGTTTTTGGACGTTTGAATCTGGGGCGACATAAGCCTCCATTAGGTGAAGTTGTGTTGCTACCCACTCTCCCCTGGGATCTCCACAAGGGATGTGAGGACTCTATAACTTCACCTGAGCCTCCCTCGACATGAGGGTGAGTAGATAATGGCTGAATTTTCATTTTTGGGTGCACTATCCCTTTAAGCGTCTCAATGGGATGCACAGCTGAGACACATTGTAACAGGTGGTCAATGCTGCAAAATGGCTGTGGTTAGGTCTGGGCAACAAAACGACCTGGTTAGGTTCAGAAAAAAGACCATATTTTGGGTTAAAAAAATGAATTTGTTACGTAACTTGTCAACCTCTGGGGCTGAAAAATGAAGCCAACACATAAGTGCAGTACTTTTTTTTTCTTTATATATTTTTTGGGCATTTTTAAGCCTTTATTCGATAGGACAGATGAGCGTGAAGGGGAGAGAGAGAGAGGGAGTGACATGCAACAAAGGGCCACAGGCTGGAGTCGAACCTGGGCCGCTGCGGCAACAGCCTTGTACATGGGGCGCCTGCTCTACCACTAAGCCACTGACGCCCCATAAGTGCAGTACTTTGAACAACCACTTGAGGCCAAATCCAATCAATCCCCACAGACCCCCATGTTAAAATGCCCAACTTTACAGCAGAAATTAACATGTTTACAACCTGGTACAAAAAACAGTTTTAGTTTCTAGGATGGTAGGATGGATAGGATGGGTCCTTCCAAGTCAGGAGTCACTTGGTAAGACTCCCTCCTAGCCGTCGGTGAACACACATTAGTACATTCCAGCGAGTGCCCAGGTGTGCATCATTGAAGAGGCCCCGCCCTCTCTTCCACCAACGTGTGCACAAAGAATTGTGGGTACTTCATACCTGCTGAGGATACACACATGCATCCTTGAAAATTCTGTAAAGGAAGGACTCGGTCCTCTGTAGAATTTGAAGGATCCTTGCCATTGGAACAGTCCTTTGGGGGGATTCGATGACGCAGCCTTTTTTAAATTCAGCTGTTTAAGGATCCTGCCTTGACTTTGAGAAAGAGTTCACTTTTGGTTTCAAAGGATGCAAACTGCGGTCTTCAAGTCCGGTTTTGTTTGACCCATCTCCCCTTCCTCCCACCCTAACAGACTTTCTTGCTCTTTATACTAGGTCAGTTCCTCTCAGCGTCATTACTGCCAAAGAAATACATTTCATTTTATACCCACATTTTATTCTATTGTATTGTTGTAATTTCTGAAACAGAAAATGTAACATTTACTCAGAACATTTCCCTGGCTGCTCCTAGTGTCATCTAGAACATCTTTTTGCGATTCATTGTCTATGGAGCAGCTCCAGACTTTGTACTTGATGACATCACATATTTTAGTTTTAGAAGTGTGGCTTTTGGATTTGGGAGGGAGTCATTCATGTTTGCTAATATTTTGAACTATTTGGGCCACAGGCATAACATATATGGATTTTGAAATGGGTGTGGTTCCCCTTTAAAGGAGAAATCCACCCAGAAATCCAGCAGTGGCAATATAAACAGTTTACACTTCTGGAGTATGTTTTTTTGTTGTAAATCCCTCTTATTCTGGTAAATAACTGGTCAGCTGTAGACAGCATGAGATCACATTACATGTACTCCAGCACAGATAGAGAGAAATCCATAATCAGAGTTAGCTTTTAATAGCCCATAACATAATGAACTGTACCCCTACACACCTACACACCTCTGAGTAAAGACCTCAGAGACACAGAGGCTTTGAAAAGAGGGCGATCTTTTCAAAGCCTTTAGGAAATACTTCTGGAAGTATTTACTGCACCGAGTCTCCCACTGAACTGCAAAATCTCTTTGAGTTGTGAAATGGTTTG
Source organism: Epinephelus moara (assembly GCF_006386435.1). Lineage (NCBI taxonomy): Eukaryota > Metazoa > Chordata > Actinopteri > Perciformes > Serranidae > Epinephelus > Epinephelus moara. Next base: position 37,932,611 of record NC_065507.1, on the reverse strand, counting down.
ATTTAGGCTTAGAGCAGCTAAAACTGAATGGCTTTCATTTATAGAGAGTTCAGGCAGCCCCTCAGCCCCTGCAGCTAGATAATCTTATATTCTGCATGCCAAACAAATAGTAAACATAATAGTGTAGTAAAATAATGAATATATATATTTTATCTATTTTTGGAGGGCCAGTCTCATACTTAGTCCTGATAATAAGTCTTTGAAATTTCAAATGAAGATCCATCACATGCTTTTTCCAGAACATCTAAATATACTCTGAACTATTTTTATCCATTTCCAAGGGTTTATACCTGTCTGACTTTATGAGTCATGCTGCCGCTCCTGAACTAGGCACAGATAGGAAAAGAAAACGATAGAGAAAGTAAAAGAGAGATAGTGGGGGACACTGGTGAAACAATGACAAGAGTCTTAAGACAGATGTAGGAGACTGCAAGAGAAAAAAAAAAAACAGATGAAAAACGGTGGAGATGATATTGATTTTAGCAGAGAGGATGGGAAACACTCGCTCTTTCCGCCCACTTTCTCCTCGGGCTGCCCAACTCCCACAAGGAAATCACAAAGTCTGCTGCTTAACAGGTGACAAGGCGGTGTTTATGCAGCACTTGTTTGTGGCAGCTAAAGGAGCTGAAATAGAAATGCCTGAAAAACGTCCTCAACTTCTGGCTTCGGGGGAAACAAAACTTGAGCCTGTTGTTGTTCAACTGCTGTTTAGCTTACAGCGACACTTTAACTTTTACAAGAGGACATAACCCAATCTTCATCTTACAAATAAAAAGTTTCATAAGCAATAACACACACCCTTCAATTCAAAACACAGTTTTTGCAGTTGTTAAGAAAAATATCAACCCAACAGACTTTTTTCTCTGCAGACATTTTGACATGTTATATTATGAAAGCACAGGTGTGATTAATTACACTACTGGTAGCTGCATTCCACTTAGCAGAGGCCCTGGTAAACTTTTAAGGAACAGGCAGTTGCACAAAATGAAGGCCCAGTCAGTGGGAGTTTAGAGTTTAGCTTTTATATATTCCATAACTGGATTCCAGATTCTCATTAATTTATCAGAGGAGCCATTTAATGTGAATCTTAGTTTCTTAAGTTTGAGATGTTGCATCATTTCCCTCATGCACTGGGTCCAGCTCAGTGGATGAGGAGCCTTTCAGTGGAGAAGGATAAATCTCCGTGCTAATTAAGTGTCAAATTTTGTTTAGAGGAAATATAGATTAATATATATCCAGTAAATCAACATATTTACCCTCTGCTGTCTTTGTTATAAGGCACTTATAAGGCACTTATAAGGCACTTGTACCTGTGCCTTCATGGTAGCCTATTTGTCCCTCCTTCAATGTGACTGAACAGCTGTGACAGTAACAAGCACAGCATTTATTCAACTCTAGGCGCTCAGAAAAAAATGGCCAATGGGTAGCGCTCACCACAGAATTCACACTCAGCTTCTCGTCACACTGCTGGCCTTTGTAAGATAATGTAAATACGTAGTGCAGTGATAGTTGATGAGGTGGGCGTACTACTTTGTAGATGGGTAGGTTACCAAGAGGGAAGTTGGTATACTTTAATATATATTGCAATGGCAGCTTGGCTGATAGGTGGGTCTACTGTAAAACACCAGAAAAAGAAGTGGGTGCTCCCATTGCAAAGATTTAAAGCATTTCACTGGCCTCAGGAAAAAATGCTTTGGTGGACATGTCTTACTGGAATTGTTAATGTTATCAATTCACTTGTGGTTTTCCTACTATGTAAAGTCAAAATGCCTGCTGTAAAAGAGGTCAATTGGCAGAAAATAATGTTGGTATTGTACATTTCTGCAAACCGCAGATACCTTACATCTGTACGTTATTGTGCTTAACATGCAGTTTGATTTACCCTCATAAGCCAAACTATTTTGGCTTAAAAAAATCTCCATCCCTGCGGGTCAAGCAGCAATGTCTCTTTAAAAAATAAATAAATAAATAAAAGAAAAGAAAACTCTTCATGGCACTATCCCCTGTGGAAACACAGCGACAGTTTGGTGGGCTAAAAAAAGCTGCTGGAAACACTTGTTGGTCTCGGACAGTGGTCTGCAGTGGTCTGAAGCTTGGCAGGCATCTTGACACGCCATCCACCATCCCCTCCACCTCATGATGATGTTAGCTCATATACTTCATCATTTTGGAAACACTGATATGATGTATGAAATGTGTAAATGAAATGTATTTCTAGTTTGCAGAAATGAACAATGCTGACATTTATTCTGGCCCCTGGGCTGAAAAATATAAAAGCCTTTGAATCCTGTATATAACAAGCCAAATGGAATCATGAATCTTTTCTACAATTTAATATGAAACACACTGAGGAGGCAAAAACTAAAGCTGCTCTGTGCAACTTTTTCATATCAATGGCTCCAAACTCCAGTGAGAAGAAAAAGAAAAATGTGAATTTCAGGTAAAATCAATCAGCCCCAGAGAGCAGGCTCATATTTAATCTCTTCCCCTGGGTGCAGATTTCCCATCAGCAATCACACCCTAAATCCATTTAGGCAAACAGGGAAAACATGGGCATTCCGATTATGTGGATTGAGTTGCTTTTTGCTGTTGCAGCTCCCTCTTTGTGATTTCATTCATAAATAACCAGAGCAGCTTTAATTAACAGTCTTACCTGAGTCATAAAGTGTGTCAGTGATTCTTATTAATAGCAGTTTCCAGTAGCCAGTGGCTGCTATTCATCAACAAGTATGATAGCTGGTGTGTCATTTATTTCTCCCACATCGAGTTAAAGGAAGACACACTGTTCACCATACACATTAAGAAGTGATGTTTAGAAATGTCAAACGCTGATATTTGCTTTTTGAAGATGAGTGTACCAGGAAGACGAGGAAATCAACAGGAGTGTTGACCGTGTCTGGTGGGTAGCATTCTCCAGTATCTGCTTCACACAGGTGTGGATGGAGTGTGTATTTTGGCAAACCAGTGAAGAGGATTAGGGTCTTCTGAATCGGCTCGGGTAGATTTAGAGTAAATTGACTCAGTCTCTTGAGGTTTCTGCCTCTCACGCCTTTTCCTGCTCTCCTGTGTGGGATGGGAGGATGTTGGAAGGAAAGAGGAAGGAGGGAGCAAAGATGGTCAAGGGGTCAGCCAGGTTGGCATGGCGACCGATCTGCATCTGCTTTCGGTTGCCATTGGAAATGAACTGTTGCTGCAGCTGCTGTGTGCAGAGCTTCAGCCGTAGCAGGACCAATTTAGCTTTGCCTTTCTGCACCTTGCTGCTTTGCAACCTTGGTTGTTTGAGTCGGAGCTGCTATGGAAGCTTGTCAGAGCGAGAGATGCAGCGTCTGCTATGACTAAGACTGCAGTGCTCGAGCCCCAGTCGCATGATACAGCGGATATAGGAGGGATTGGTGGGTTCAGGGCAGGGCTTAGTAAAATGTAATTATAACTGAGGTGAGTCAGAATGGAAATAAAGGTGCAGGAAACACAGGCAAAGAAAAAAGTCAAGGAGAATTCAAAATGAAGGAAAGGAGATGTGCAGAGACACCTGAACTGATTCCTGAGAAAAAAGTTCAGACCTGGCGTATTCTCTGGGCTCAGTGACACTTTTATAACAGTCAAGTCAGATACCAAGCCTGTTACAGTAACTACTTTTGTTGGACGATATATTGTCCCTAAAAGAAATTGTGATAAATGACACCATTGTGATTTTGAGACCATTTTATGCCACTGATATAATTGCAATACAATAGCATGATAATGCAGGTACAACCTTTCAAAGAGCAAGTCAGACACTGGAAATTAAAATATGCAAAAAAAAAAAAAAATTCAACATATCTTAAAAAGTGTTTAATTATAGTTTCTTTATAGGAGTGGCCCAAAAATACACACCTAATACTAAATTTGGCCAATAAAAACAAAATCTATTAGTCACAAAATGCCTCTTGTGACTAATAGACTAGACTCACAAGTCAGTCTTTAGACGCTTTGCTTAACTAAAGACTGATGTCTTTCTCCCTGATTTTGTGTTTAGATGGGCGGATACAATTTCAGAGTTTAAAAAAACTCCCTACGTTGCAGAACCAATAGTAAATCTGCAGGGCGGTCCTTCGGTGGCTCGCTGAACTTGCTGAACTGTAAGTCCTTCATTTCCACAATCTTGTGGACTGAGCACACGTTTGAATCTCTCGGCATCCATTTTCAAGCTTTCTGTGTATTTGTTTCCTTGCGGACGAGAAAAGGGGGAGCGCGTGTCCTTTTAAAAAAATGCAAGAGGCGTTGCTTTGTTGCCGGCCGTTTTCTCCGATGTGTTAAACACACTTTAGAAAGGAGTGTCTCCAGACTATCAGAAGGCGGAGATCTCTGATTGTCTGGTGGCGAGTCTACTAATAGACAAGCTAAGCGAATCTCTTGAAGCACAACTGGGGCACCATGAAATCCATTTCAATTTTTTTCCAGATTCCATTGTAATTTTTCTGAATTATGAAATTGATGTAACACTACATTTCACATTTTTAATTTATCAAAGGAGTTTTAATTCAATTATGAAACAAAACATTCTTTCCTTTTTTAGCTTTTAATGTCAAGTTCCTCAATTTATTATGACTGCAGGGTCAAACAATAACATTAATAGACAACCCAACATCAAAGAATAAATCAATTTCTCTCACAGTTTAGTAGGATTTCTTCATTTAAAAGGGACGCAGGTAGCATGTTTACATTTTCTGTGAGAATGGTCCAATCAATCTTATTTTCATACATGTTTTAATGTGTTTAAACACCTTATTTTGAAAAGCAGACGTAGATATGTGTATTCTAGGACGTTTTAATGCATTTGCAGGTTTTAACCATGGAGAGTGACAGTTATTTTGATGCAGCGTCAAATATCACTGTTTGGTCAGTGGACTTTGACATCGAGATATGACGTGCAAGGTACCCTGGGTGCGTCTATTGTTGAATGTTCTGGGACGCCGTGTCAACTTCAGCCTGTTACATGTATCGTCTGTTTTCAAAATCACTTCCCTTTTCACAGGAAATGCACAGTTTCTGCTCGTTAGATGCATACAGTCTTTTTCAAAATAGCATCAGACATCAGATGCGGGGGGGTTGGAGAGAGAGAAAAAGGGACTTTTCTTTTAATGGTCAGAAAATCCTGCTGTTTATTCTGAAATCATGCTGGTTAAATTGTTGGTGACATTCTTGTGTAAATAAAGACGACCAACAATATCGAGGCCAGCAAAATTATCGAGGTCATGTCCCTATATCGTACAATGAGTCGTGACAGGCCTATCAGACACACAAACGAAACACAAAACAAGCACGAAGACAGCTGATAAAATTCTCTTGCAGATATAACAAACCCATTTACTCTTTCAGCCTGTCCATTTTCCTTTAATCTTTCAGACACTTTCTCAAACACACACGTATGCTGCACACACACACACACACACACACACACACATACATATCTGTTTTTAATACACAGGAGAGATAAACACTCATCTCATCTCCAGGCCTTTAATCTTTCAAACACACACGTTCACTTGCGTGTGTGTGTGTGTGTGTGTGTGTGTGTGTGTCAACATTATCGCCTCGTGATTCACACCTTATCTTTACACCTCTTCCTCCACTCTCTCACGCTTCCTCTGTTCACCTTGTGACTTCCAACACCTCCTCTCTCTGTTCGTGCATTCTCCTGTCTTGTTTTCACACAATGCTTTTCAATTATTACTGTTTATTATGGAAACACAGTTCAAGTCCAAACTAGGAAGAGATGAACAACATGTGCAATGTAAAAATTCTATAAGTGGTTTCTGCTGCAAGACACAATGACCATAAAGCATACATTAAAGCTGCTAGAGACAAGAGTTGGTGGTGTTTTCTGAAAAGGCTTAAGGGATTATAAGTAAAGACTAATGGCTTTATTAATGGTTGATCTATCAGTTACTAAATGCTTTTCTAGATCACCTCTTTTTGTAAAACTTTTGGTTTGCCAGGTTGTGAGAAATCCCCTTTTCTTTTAAGCTGGAGTCAGATTCTAGCACAAATTTGGGTCGAGTCCAAGTCAAGGCTGAGTCAAAAAAGAGACTATCTATCTAACTCTATCTAACACTTTTTCCTGTTGTCATACTGTTACTTACTTATAGTGAGAGTCAACAGTGATATAACTTTTATCACTCAGTACAGTGCTCTGGATTTAGAGCAGGTTGAAATGTAAAAGTGTCTGACTGCAAATATCTTACACTGATGAACTGTCTATTTTCAATGGTGTTGGGTTTGCTGATGATGTGCGCCCTAGTGGATATTACGATTATTAATTGTTCTTCTTTTGTTTGTTTTTTCTCATTTTGTTTCTTAGTTTTTCTTAGAGTGTTTTATTGCAGGCTGTTCTCATAAACTGTTTGTACATTTTTTCTACAAAATGTAATGCACCCAAATTCGTACATATCCCATGTAATGATGAGTCAGTGATTTGTGCATAACTGGCACATTTTGGAACGCTGTGATCACATGATCAATGAGCTGACAGGAGTAAACAAGAAGGCGACCCCGGGTAGTCTTGTAAGGAGGGAGGCTAGGGTGGTGGCTGGGTCACAAAACCACAGACTTTCCCCTAGGAGAAGCATGTGAACTTTGAGTGAACCTGAGTCATTTTGCATCCTAACCATGTTTCTTTACCCAAACCTAAATTCCATAAGTTTACCTTAATCACGTAACTTTATCTTAGGCAACATTCATCATTCACGGGGTGCTAATTCGTAGGATATCATACAAACCATTCTATAAGGCTTAGTTGTTTATTATATCTAGTTTTTTTACAGAGTGTAAGGTTTTGATTTTGGTAAATAGACCTGCATGTGTATAAGACCTTTCTAGTCATCCGACCCTCAAAACGCTTTTTACACTACACAATATTCCCCCATTCACACACACACACACACACACTGGTAGCCGACAAGGTGCCACCTGCTACTCAGTTTTTAACACACTCATACACCGATGGAAGCATCATCGGGAGCAATTTGGGGTTCAGTATCTTGCTCAAGGATACTTCGACATGCAGACTGGAGGAGCCGGGGATCGAATCACTGATCTTCCGCTCTATCTCTGAGCCACAACCTAGGGTTTCATGACAAAAAATGGCTTTAAAGGCACTATGTGTAACAATTTCAGTTGTTCTGGCCAGCCGAAAACAGTCACAAGTGTAATTACACTTCAAAACTTGACACAGACAACACTGGTTCAGAGACACCCACAAAACAATTGTATTGTACTATACAAGTGTTCCCTACATACCACATGGGACATGCTAACGTTATTAGCATGAGCCTATGACATTTCCCATTCTTGTGGTTACTTTTCCTCTTCTTATATGAAGCCAGGGTAGATCAAAAACAACACTTCAAATGCTATTTTGTGGGGATTTTATTGTCTTCACAATTTATTGTTTTTCTGTGAAATAAGAGTAAATAAAAGCTTTGTTTCCTCAGAGGGAAATAGTTTTCAGCTCACAGTATAACAAAGTAAATCCCGCTTAAGGCCTGGTGACAGACTGACAGGCTGGAGGAAGGCACAGGTTTTGAAGGGAAGAGGGAGATAGGGAGGGGTTTTATTTTGTGTGTAAAATGTTCTAAATCACTGTAGCTGAGGGTTATAAGTTGCACCTACTCTATATTTATAAGGTAATAAGATAACAACACAGAGGCACCTTAAGGCTAGTTCACATTACATGATTTTCACCCCGATTTTGTGTCGCAGAGACTATCGTAATCTTTTGAGTGTTCATACCTGGCGACGTGTGTTTCTGTCATCGGCAGTCTCGCCAACTGTGTTATGACCTGTGTGTGCACACCACAAGATTTCTCCACCGAGCCCTCGCCGACAGAGCCCCAGATAACATGGTTACATCACCAAACTACGTTTTTTAACTTGGAGATGACACATCGTAAAGGCATGGATATTCTTCCCAGTATTAAATCAGGCCTGGGTCCAAACACAACGCGCTCCCCGTAATCCTGTGGACGCCGCCATTGTTGTTGTTGCTTGCCGGCTTGTCAGCGTTGCCAGATCTTGGGAGAGAAACAAGCAACCAGGGCTATGGAAACAAGCCCAAAAGAAGCGACGGATATATAAAGTGAAAGGCAATGTTTAGAGAGCAAGCCCAAATAAGCAACTCCACTTTAGAAATAAGCCCAAAAAAAAGGCAACCCCTGACTACCAATATTTGTAAGCCATTTTACAAAAAAACAAGCCCAAAGGTCCGGCTAATAAGCGGACCTGGCAACCCTGCGGCTGGTCCTCCTCACATTTCTTCTGTCCTCCTGCGTGCTGACATGGGACGTATCCCGCCTCTCATTGGCTGATGCTCTTTGTCAGTCGTGTCAGACTTCTCCAGTTTTATAGCATGCCAGATATCCAGTCCCAGTCGCAGACTCACCTCCAACTCGCCTCCGACCCAAGGTGGCTCTCAAGATCCTCTGTGACGTCAAAATCGCGGTGAAAATCGTGTAATGTGAACTAGGCTTTAGTCTGAACCAAGACAGCAAACTCTATTGCTTCCCACATTGTTCACAGCAATGCATTATAGCTCTTAACTTTTCACAGTAAAAGCCCCGGATATATGCTGCATTACTACTTACCAGACGATACTCGACAAAATAGGTTAACAATAACAAAATGTTCTAATTATGACACAGAAATTCAAGTTGTTCTTATTAATTTCTAATGTTCTGTAAAGTAAATGATGTATCAACTAAAAAGCAATGACTTTACAACATAGAACCTGAGCTCATCAGCCTGGCATAACGCAGAAGAGAGTGCTCCATAATCCCCATATGGAGGCTCATGATGAAAGGAACAAATTTATACTGTTTACTATGATGATTTCAGAGTTTAATGATATTAAGCGTGACTAAGAGTAAATGTTAAAATTCACCTCCTCTGAAGCTGTGATCTATCAGTTGTCAGATGATCCTTTCCTTCACATCCACCAAGAATCGCTTCAAGTGGTGCCACCGCAGCAGCAGGCTGGCATTTTTCAGAGCAGTTCTCTTAACTGGCATCGTGTCACATTACAGAGAATCAATGCTTTCACTGCGAGGAGACAGATGTGCTCATTATGTGTGGAGTGGAGCACTAATCATGGTGATTGTCAGACAGAGTTTGGGGCTGATTAAGCTCTGTGGTTGATGGGAGGCTGCTGTGTCTGTTTGCATGTGTCTTCACACCGGGGAGCGCAGTGTAACAAAAACAGCCAACAATACACAATATCAAGTTTCTGCTGAGGACACTTAATATTCAGCTGTAGCTGTTACCACGCTACATCCTGAGTGGAGTGTTTGTGATGTGTGAGATCTGATGGTTGGAACTGTTTGACGTCACAGTGCTCTTCATGAGAGCAGCTGTTTGTAGAGGTGTCATTGCTCAAGTTGTCACAGCAGGATCATTTTCACACCAGCTCATAGACACACCAGCAAACAACTGAATGTAACCAACTTGTCAGTAGCCCCTTTTACGCTGCCAGATTTTCCGCAAATGTTGGGCCGTTTTGCCGGCAAGCTGCGAGCATTTATACTGTACACACAGAGCCGGATTGGCGAGTTGATCCGAGGTGCCCAATTTTCCACCTCATAGGGTAGTCATATTGGCGGAACCCTTTTAGTTCAAACAGTCCGAGGCGGCCTTCCGCAACGGGAGGGGCTGTTGAAGACTTGTGGGAGGAGCTTTTGATGACGCCACACATGCGAGCCACTGGCGGTGGATAAACAGGAAACAGCTGATAGCAGGAATTAGCGAGCAGCTGGTAGCAAGAGGAAAACACAAACCTGAAAGACACTGTAAAGGCCAAAACACACCGGTGGCGTCATATGACGGCGGCGTCACTGACGCGAGTCAAGTGCCGCCCCCCATTGCCCCAAAAAGGCACATTCTGTATAAACAAAAGTATGTAGGCGGCAATTTTCTTCTTATTATTATTATTTTCTTTTGATCTATGCCCACATCTCCAAGATGTTTCCAGTGATTCGAAAGGTCTGGTGTTTTGCCCATTAACAGATACAATATTTCTGAAGAATATTTAGTCCGTAGGATTAAGAAAGCAGATATCTTGTCAGTGTCGTTTCACTTAATCAATTGTAAAGTGTAGGCTATAAACCAGCTAGTTTATTGGTGCTGCTCATGGCTTGACGATCGGACCACACAGTGTGAACACATAAATTGTGAACTTTGGCTTTACATCACAGATGATTTACTTGAATTAACCAACAGCATTTTTAAAATGGGCTCAAATCATACAGGGAATGCCCAGCTTAATGGCCTTTTCTCTATGCTGAGGTTGGGAAGAAGGAACAGGATTAATGAGGCTAGCATCAACTCCTCGGCATTCATACACATATATTAATTTCTATTCCCATTCTATCTAAACTCTTCTTAATGTCCAAACTGAAGGAACTGGCATGATTACAGCTCACTGGAGTCGACAACTTAAATTGATTGGCTGATTGATTGATTGATTATAGTGGTTTCTGAATGGCAGCCCTGCTATTAATACCATCTTTGTAAAGCTGATGAAGTCTAGTTTGTTGAGCATCTGTCAGTCTGTGCCAACCAGCTCTGCTCTTTGCCCGTGCAGTCTGTTTCAGTTCGATATGCTGTCAGGATTTCTGAAACTGTGACTTAAACGTGCAATATGTAATTTTCTGCCGCTAGGGGTCTCAAACCAAAACAATTACAGAAGACACAGTTGGATGACGTCACGAAGTAGTGTGGGATCATGGGAGTTGTAGTCATATAACAGATACAGATCTTACTTAGCTTTACAGTTAGCGATGGCTTCTCCCTCTCTGCTGCTCTCTCTTGCTCAGTGTGTCTTATGTTTAGCTATTCCTCTGCCTCTTTTATAAATGCAGTTCATTTACCGGCATCAGCTCAGCATTATAGAAAACTATCGTTAGATGTTGTGGTTAGCCAGCCTCCGCTCCACACCGCTCCGCAGTTGTGGTTAGCCAGCCTCCGCTCCACACCGCTCCGCAGCGGAGGCCGCTGGCCGGAGCGCTGGTGTCCCGGCGGGAAGCAGTGCTTGCAATACACTGGTGGGAATGATTAATATTTCGATAACATCAGCCAGATGTTTGCTTACCTGTCTAGTAGAACACACGCGAGGTCAGCGTCGAATTGTAGTCCTAGACTTTCACGAAGCTCACTCCATCTCGGAAAGGCCACACCAATATTTATCCTTGATTTAGCTCTCTTCTTATCCCAAATTCTTCTGGGATCGCTTGGTTGACCCGTACGTTTCCGTTTTACCGGATTGTTTACCGGAACAGCTTCGGTGTCAGAAGGTGCAGCAACCGTCAATGCATAATCATGATCCATGACGAGTTAGCTTAGCCTAGCAACAGTAACGTTCATTCTCTGACGTCTCATCCGGTCTTCTTCTTCTTCTTCTCCTTCATTTAATGGCTATGGTAACTGGAGTTACGTCGCCATTGACATGCGACCTAATGACACGGTCCGTAACTTTAATTAATATTTCATATTTATCTGGGTTTGAAAATTGTTGGAAACATTTCTGATAATCAAAGTACACAACTAAACAAAATATATAATATTGGTTTAGTCGTTTTTAGACATTTTTATGTGGAAAAACTACATATTATACCTTTAACCACCTATAATTCAGACACTAATAACCCTCTGTGTAGAAGTCTGTTAATTGCCTCACATTATTTTTAAAATCACAAAAACGCCTGGTGACTGCTAGACCTCTTTCAAAGATCAAGCACTTTAACCTGAATTCACTGTAATTGTTTTTAAATAGCAACTTCAACATTTTTAATCCTTTCTTTTGTGGTGTTTCTATTACTGTTTCCACCCACTGTGGAAGGTACAGAGTCCATGTTGTTTGCGTAGGAGTGAGAGAGGTTGCAACCGACTGCCAGCAGCGAGGAAGAAAAGAGGAGAGAGCGATGGAGGGATTAAAACCAGTGAGGGAGAGGTGAGAGCGAGTATCGGTTCTCACAACCCCTCCCTCTCCTTGGGCTTCATCCCTAATGCTTGCTGCATCTCACTAGGCGGTTAGGACTCCAGGTGCCTAGCATCACGACTCTGAGTAAAGCCTGAGTCTTAGCTGCTGAGAGCTAGATGCACAGTAAGAAACAGGAAAAAGAACACATAAGGCACACCGTTTGATTGGAGAATCAGGGCTTTATCAGTGAAGGTTAAAAAATGTTTTTTAAACAAAGAAAAATATATAGTCACATGTGCTCACACATGAGGGGAACTGCCTCTCACCCACCGAATGAGGTGTTTTGCCTGAAATATGTGATCTGAGCTTTGTTCCAGGAAACTTTGTCTGTGCTCAATTGGTGCTTTGAGCATGGCTGAGATGAGAGAATACAGAGTGAAACATTTCTTTACTGTACAGTGGACGCTGAACACCCTGTCACTCCATTAAAACAATATCTCATGTTAGTCATCATCCCACATACATGCACACAGTCAGACTCAAAGGGCCCTATTCAAACAATCTATAGCTCATGGTCTAAAGTGAATGGCATCAGTGCATTTAGAGCCTCACTTCTGCTAGTTAAATGGCCCATAATCCGGGCGCAAAGTAAGGCACAAGGGGCACAGAAGTTGTATTTAGTCCCTTAATTAATCATAGGTGTGTTTTTGGTGTAACATGAATTCAACCAATCAGAGTGTCACCTCCCATTCCCTTTAAAAACCAGGTGCACCTGCACCCTGTGCACTATTTACGTGGTGGATTCAGCAAATTGGAAACGTGAGTGGTTTTCTGCAGTAATTCAGTCAGAGCAGTGATGTCACTGAAGCAAATACCATTGGACATTTAATCAGCAAAACTAAAAACTGTAGTTGTAAACTTGACAGAGGAAACAGAACTAAAATGAAGCTTCTGAACTAATCAATGGAGTTACGCTGCTCCTCGTGCTTACATGTGCTCAGTGTCTCTGTTAATGGGGAGTCAAACAGTAGCTCTGCAACTCTGCTCTGATCTCTGCTATATTCACATTTTAGAGAATGTTATTAATATTTAATTTTTTCCCTCTCCCAAAATCGTTCCACATGTCCTTGTGTGTAACAAGTAGAGTGTAAGCACATTGTGAACCCGCCTATGTAGGCGCGTCTTCCTATTTGAATAATGCATCCTTCGAATAGCTGGAAAATACTGGGCAATTACATTTTTTACTTACAAAATGTGGGTGCTGGTGGTGAGGAAAAAAAGGCAACATGCCTCAGGTTGACACTAGCAATGACAGTTGTGCTGCACTGTGTGCCACTTTACACAAGGTATAACGCCCTTGGTACACTGCCCATGTAAGTTGCTCTAGCCTGTTAACACAGGCTATACCAGCCACACTGTCAGTATTAGCAGCGTGGCCAGCTGCTGCTCAGCTACAGAACATCTAGAGAATAGGAGTCTCACCTATTTTTTTCTGTGTGATGTGCATAGTTTCAGCAAAAATAGACTGTAAAAATGGTCTTTTGACAATCATATTGTCTTCATACCACCTTTCACTACAGTTTCAATGTCTGTATCTGCAGACATGAAAAAATATTTTCTTTATAACTCAACACTTGCCATTTCTGTTTCAAAATTAAAAAGCCCTCTGAAAATGTTTCTGTGGACAGTACCGCTTCATTTGTTAACAGAAGGCTTTTTAATGTGAAATATTTGCAGAACTGTGTTGTTGACAATACAGTGGCTTGCACAGCTCCATGACTTTGTGGAATATTAACTGTGGAAATACAGCAACAAGCAGCTATGCAGCAGCAACACTGTTTATGTGAACACTGCATGCATGTGAGCCACAGCAGTTTAGCTAGGTAGCTGTCACACATTGCTCACGCAGGCAGTGTGGCATAAGACGGGGCCCAGAGACAGGTTGGTGTTTTGATTGATTGTTGAGATTGATTATCATACTGCAGCACAAAGAATGGAAACCAACTGCAGTTTGAAGATAGTTAATCAATACAGAGACATGTAGTCTGTTTTAGTTCATTTATGGCAGCATGGTTAAGTATACATAATTTTTAGTTTATTGGCCTAAACACACTAAATCATTGTATTGTCCTTTAATGGCCTGTTTGTCAACCCAAATTTAGCATGACTATGTATGTATTCCACAAACTGACAATTTTGTCATCACAGGCTTTAGGGGGTGTGTGTGTGTGTGTGTGTGTGTGTGTGTGTGTGCGTGGATGCGTGCGTGTGTTTATCTAACAGTCTGTAACAGTGAGATAAAGTTCTCCTATACATGATCTGCAGTGCTCAGTCATCGATTTCCACTGGTACATGTTGTTTCAGCCCCTGAAGTCCCATCAGTGAAAGGAGATAAACCTCAGCATTGTGTTTCCCCCCCTCAACACTACTTCTCTTATATATTTGATGAGCAGTGAAGAGGTGATGGGTGGACTGACTGAATCAATATTTAATCACCTAGTGTGCAGTGCTGACCAGAGACCAGAGAAAGTGGACATTAGAGGAAAAACCATAAGGGGAGGACAAGTTAGGAGTATACAGAAACACTGTTGTTTGTCTAGTATTAGAAATTGAGCTCTTTCTGCTCTTCTGAGACAAAAAAAAAAAAAAAAAAAACAGATTAAGAAAATATCTTGCCATCTTGTTCCTGAACGTGTCTGCCTTAGTTACTGATTTTCAACTTCAGAGACACAAAATAATCCTCTTGGCTCTACAAACCATCTGCAACATTTTGCAAGAGTAAAATCAAGGAAAAACACAGACGGCTGCTTTAGTCTCTGAAACAGTTGATTGTTGTTGGTGCTGGAACAAAGTCCTTAACCATTATTACACTACAACACATACCCTGATTAAATCTGCTTTAAAGCCCACAGATCAATAAAATGCAGGCAAGCGCTCATATTGTGAGAAGTGTTCTTCATTAAGACTGCAATAAATATGAGCCTTACAGTCACCCATGGCACAAAGCTAATAACAAACTAGTTAAAATCTAAAGGCATAATGCTAATGTACTGTTTCCCTTTGTTAATTCCTCACTTTTTTCAATATATCTTGAGGCTGTTTCAGTAGAGTGGGAGGTTGGTTTCCTTTGAGTAGAATCAAGCACTGCACCAATGCTGCTATACACAATACTCTTCTATAACAAGTGGAGGCCAAATTAACAAAACTGTGGGAAGATATCAACATACAGCAGTAGGAAAGAAAATGTGTTTGCAAATGTATTTACCTCTTTGTTCAACTGTATTCTGGGATCCTTGAATGCATCATGGTGTCAAACCCCCCACAGGTTTTAAGGGTTCAGTGTCTTGCTCAAGAACACCAGAAAGGAGGAGCCAGGGATCAAACCAACACATTCTCATCCCAAGTCATCACATATTGCTGCTTATTCAGTGGACTTTCACGTCTACAAACTACAAACTTTGGAATGAGAATGCCCTGATCAAACCACCAACCGCACAATTAATGACAGACCTGTATACTGGCAAAGAAACCACCAGCTAAATGGCCACAAAAACCTTAAAAGGATAGTGCACCCAAAAATGAAAATTCAGCCATTATCTACCCACCCATATGCCGAGGGAGGCTCAGGTGAAGTTTTAGAGTCCTCACTTCCCTTGCGGAGATCCAAGGGGAGAGTGGGTAGCAGCACAACTCCACCTAATGCAGGCTGGGCGCCCCAGATTAAAACGTCCAGAAACACATAATTGAAACCACAAAATATCTCCATACTGTCCACTATCCAAGTGTCCTGAAGCCCCGACATAAAACGTTGTTTGGAAAAACGTCATTTAAACTCTGTTTTTAGCCTCATTGTAGCCTGTAGCTCTAACTGCTTCTGTGTACACCGAGCTCACGTGTGCGCGCTTGTGCACGTGAACACACATGAAGGCAGTGCCCATGTCTCACGGTCTCGCGCAAGCGCACACACATGAGCGCAGTCCACAGAAAGGCAGTTAGAGCTACAGGCTACAATGAGGCTAAAAACAGAGTTCACATGACGTTTTTCCAAACAACTTTTTATGTCGGGGCTTCAGGACACTTGGATCACTACGGACGAGCAGTATGGAGATATTTTGTGGTTTCAATTATGTGTTTTTTGGACGTTTTAATCTGGGGGATATTCTTCAAGTCAGCAGTCATTCCTTTTTTTTTGTCAATCAGTGTGCAGTGCACTTATAGGGATGTTCCAGTCCCTAGATTTAGCTGCAGAGTGAGCTCTTCTCACTTTCATGTGCTTTCCAGTATAGGCAACTGCAGATCCAGACCCAGGATGAGTCTGACTCAGAAGGAGGCAGCTGCCCGGAGGGAAAGAGGGTTTACCCAGTTAGGCTCCAAAATAACATCTCCTTGTACTTCTGTTTTGAAGTGGTAAATTTACAGCTTACAGCAACTTAATATGATACAGTCTCTAGCGGGTTTTTTTTTATATCTATAGAGTCAGCAAAAAATGTTGCTGCACATTTCTGATCCCTCATTAGCATAGTTAGCATACATCAGCTAAGAGGGTTAACATCTCACTGTACCCCGTTAAACTCTCAAACTCCGTATTGATTAAAAAAAGTAGCAAATATTCAAATATTTGTATTAAACAGCCAAATCTGATTCAATTTTCATAATTTCGAGTTGGGTACAGCCCTAAAACTGTTGTGAATTAAATAGGTAAAACGATGTACTGATCCTTTAGTTTGGCCCATGTCCTATCCACTAACATGGAGGGGGCAGGGGCTATGACCTTTACTGCAGCCAGCAACCAGGAAGCGATCGAGATGTATCATGTTGTCCATCTTTGTTAGTCTATGAGCCGGACTAAAGTAAAGAGGGAACAAACCAGGGACAGACTGTCTTTGGCGTATACACTGGGTGAGCAACTTTCATTTGAATGACTGGCCGCCATCTCAAAACCTGCTACCCAGTTCTTAGAACACATTCCAGGTTGGAACTCACCCACACACCCACTCAAATTTCATTTAAGTTTTTAATCAGTATCAGTTTGTTGCTGTAAACTATACCGTCAGGAGACATATTAGAAGAATTATTTGGTGTCATAAAGAACTATTATATGTCAGTATATCTATTAGATAAGAGTTTTGTTTGTTTCAAAAACTCTTAAATATAAGAATGTATCTTCAATTATTCAGATCCCACTTCAAAACAGCAGAGACCAATTACACAAAGCAATGTCTCACTGGCAGAGAGAAAGCATCTGCCATTTTCACTGCCATTTATTTGCTTATTCATTGCTGGAAATATCAGGTTGTTAATGCTGCAAGTAAGTGATGCTGTGATTCATCAGGCTTTTATTTGCAAACGAGCAACATTTCCCGACAGTAACACAGATTTATGTTTAAAAAAGCAGACAAATGTTTGGGCAACAGATCATAACGCCTCTGGTTTAAACTGAAATTAATTATAAAGCCACTTACTGCCCTTAAATCACATGGTTGGCTTTTATAACCCTCTGTTTCCAGCAAGTTCAATTGAGCAGTGTTTCAAACCAACAGAGATCTTTGATCACAAAGCAGAACAAGGAATATATACGGTACATAAAGACAAACCCATTCATCCCTTCAGTAGCTGTCATGGCTTTCATGATGTTTAGTTTATTTAAGAACATGTGAAAATTAACATGGAGATGCATTGAGTGCATCAAAGCAGCAGCGAGTCTGTGACTTTTTCCTCATGGAACAATAGGAGCGTGTGATTGACAGCAGGTCAGTCCGACCTTCAGTGGAGCACATGGTAACAGCCCCTGACTGCACGTAGCAATAACATTGGTTAAAGCGGAACAATAATGACGTTAGGAATAAATAGTCCTGGTATTGTCCTTTAAGGCTATAAAATTCAACATTCACAGCTGATGTTGTGCAGTGCAGAGTGAGTTACATCACAGCCCCATCCAACCGTTTGCCACTGCAGATGAAACGTCTCCTCCAATGAACATCATCAAACAAACCACAAGCAGAGACAAGACTCAAGCTTCATACATGCAACTGCGAGTGTGTGTATGTATCTAAATTTGTCAGTACTTCTGACAGTTGTATTTGCTGTCACAAGGTAAAAACATTTATCTGAGGATGGCAGAGTTTCCATGGAGACTGGTTCTCATCAGTGGAACACCTGACGCTTCACTACAGCATCTCGTGGCTTCCGATTCCTGTTATTCTCAATTAAGTCAGAGGGAGAGTGTGAAGGAGAGACACACAGAGAGAAAGAACTGAACAGATGGAGATAGTAAATGGAAAATATTTCAATGTCTAATCTGCATTCTATTATTATTTAAGAGACTGGCCCTAGTGCGAGAGCGTACGCGAAATACAGTAACATAAATGATCTTGACGATATGTGCTACTTACATTTGCATTAAAATTCCTTAAGTAGGTGGTCTGAAATTCAGGCTACATCCACACTAATACATTTTTTATTTTAGAATGGCATTTTAAAACAAATATAATCCATATGAAAGTGTTTAAGCACCATTTCCGAAATAATCTCTGCCCAATCTAACACCTGAAAACACATATTGCATGACCATTCATGTACACTAGGCATGTGCATGCTGATGTAAACAGGAAGCAGATTGGCTACTCTGTGGTTGGTTGGTTGCTTAGTTACAAAAAATTCGAACAAGATGGCCAAAAGTAGGACCAGACATTTCTTTGCTTGGACTGACAACAAAATGGAACTGTTACTGAAAGTAACACATGAGTATAAGGTGGTGAAGGCAGCAGAAAACAGATTGGGAGTCACTGCAAAGCAGATATGGCGACTTATCAGAGCGGCACCTGGAGCATTATCAGTCGCTGGAGGAAGTCATGGCAACAGGAAAGGAGGAGTGTTACCAACACAATATCTCAAAAGGTATGTAGACCGAGCTATAATGGTTTAGCTTGACACATGGTGACTGATAAGACGCAATTGGGAGTGGAACACAGGTGCCTGCATCATTATTTTCAAACATCTCTGTTTCTGCTCATGGGCGTATTATGTGCCATTTGCACAGATATGCAAAAGGCCCCACCACCGAAGGAGCAACACACGGAAACTGTATGGTGGTTTTGCCATGGTTTTTCTTGTTGTTGTTTTGCATGTCTTTGTTTGCCTGATATCAGACAGAACTGTCAGCTTGTTTGACTCCAATTCCATCTTTAGTCTGACATTGCGTCCATTCTACCCAATTTCCGTGGAGGAGGGAGATTTGATTTCCGTTAACCAGTCACTAGAGACCAACGTATCCACCTGAATCTAACATCATTTTATGTCCACACTGATGTGCAGCCATGCCAGCAAAACTGTTTTAGAGTGGAGCAGAGCAAAGTAAAACAAATTACAGTGTCAGGCGATATTGAGAAGAAAGACATATTAATATAGAGCACCCTCCATAACAACATCTATCTTTCTACAGCGCCTGGACCCAGGCAATGTCTTTGTAGTGATTATGCATCTTATTGTTGTTTTGTGTCTCACTTTGTGTGTCCTTGCAGTAGTTTTGTGTCTTTGCAGTCATTTGTGTCTCTGTGAGGCATATTTTAGGATGACTGTGGGGCAGTTTGACAACCTGCTGTCTATCTCGGGCCGTATAGCTCTGGGTATCCAGCAACAGCTACCACCAATTTCTCCACCATTGTTTACCGATTCTAAACCTGATGTCGTGACCACCACAGATGGCCCGCCTCTCAAATCATCCAATTGGACAATAGGAAAAAGAGATGATGTGGGGCGCTTTTCCACTCTGAGTTGAAGCTTTTTCAACTCGAGGAGTTCAGAGTGGTACAAAAACCGTAGGTGCCTAGAGCGCAAAAATGTGAGCCATGCAGAAACACGAGGTATGTAGCAATGCAAAAACAGCCAGCAAAAAGCTTATTTCTCATTAATAGGCTGACCAAACGTCCTCTTTTGCCCGGACATGTCCACTTTTCACGTCCCGTCCGGGGCGTCCGGGAGGGGTTTTATAAACTGATGATAATGTCCGGTTTTCCGTGTGTTTGTGTGTGTGTGTGTTAGAGTGCAGCACGGGCAGCATATTTCTGTCCGAACCCGAACCGAGCCCGACATTATTTAATGACCAAAGCACTGAGTTTGTGTCACACAGTTGTTACGGTTACAGGCTATTTAACAGGCCGGGCGTGCTCAGCGGAGAGGGAGACCCCCGTGTTTGAGATGGGAGCGGGCGGCGGGAGGTCCGACGCCTCCAGCGAGAGGAGAGGGAGAAATATAACAAAATAAGATAAAATAGGAAAAACCTGTCTCCCTCTTTTATTTTATTTTCAGCGTTTAATCAAGGCGGAGGCGGGCGGCTGGAGGTCCGAGACTTCCAGCGAGGGGAGAGGTAGAAACAAACAGCCAATGTGTGTCTGTGTGTGTTATGTTCAGGTGTTGTCACGTAAATAACAGTGCCCAAGCAATAAACAGGACAGACAATAGGATTTTATTTATTTTTACACTACATTTTCACTGAAAGCTGACCGAATCCGACCCGAGCCCGAATACAATTTATAGCTACATTTTTGACCAAACCCGGCCCGACCCGTCGGGTACCGTCGGGCTCGGATCGCCACACTCTAGTGTGTGTATGTGTCCCCTATTGGGGCCTATCTGAATTTCTGTCTTTGAGAGATATTATTTTGTAATATAACTGAATTTTCTATCCATACATATAAATTTTAAATATATTAAAATGATAAGGCATCTTTGAGTAAACTGCAAGTATCATTTAAGTAGGCTATGTCGTGGCCGGGCCAAGTGTCCTCTTTTTTGGAAATCAAAATATGGTCACCCTACTCATTAAAAACAATCTGTCTGTCTATGTGATCGGGGCCTTTGTGTGGATTTAGCCTCAAACTGTCTCAGGAATTCAACATTGGCTGCCCATTGTGACAGATGAAGAAAAACACCTGACAGCTTGCTTTGTTAGCTAAACCAAAGTTGCTGTTTGTTAGCTTAACCATGCTAGCTGGGTGAGTCCTTGGATTTTTTTATAGCTCACTTAGCAAGCAAGTATAACTGACCAAACCAGATGAGAAATGACAAACCAGAGCTAGAAAATCCTCATAGGTCATTTAGATCAGACGCCTGGAGGGAGAGATGTGAGGCAAAGATACTGCGTGGGGTTGGAGGGACAGGTGCATGCTGGGTTTTGGCCTGTGTTCAGATGTACAGATACAAGGTAGCAGGCAGTCTCTGAGCTCTTATTAAGGCCAGTGGTGCTGCAATTACAGTAAAAGATTGTCTACAGTGGTTCTGACCAGTGGAAACATTTGAATCAGGTGGTCTAAAAACAGGGTCATGCATGATGTTTGAGAAGGGGTGTATTTAGTTTGGTGGGCACATAGGTGGACAGCAGAGAATCGGATTATGCTGCAGGAGGTCTTTGAGGAGTTTTCATGGATATGTTGATGCATTTTTCCACCTTGAAAACCCAGTCTCTGTTCTCTGTGGGAAGGAGAAAACTAAAAAAAAACTTTTTGCAGCCACCTTTCAAGACTACAAGAGGTGGGTGATAGAAGCTGAAGAAATACCGTGAGACTAATGCATCTTAAGCTGGGTAATTTATCTCCTCAGGCCTTGGCTTCTGCATTTATTTTTGTTTTTTATATTTTTGTTCTCACATTTATCTATTTCTATTTTCTCACACAAACACAAACCACTTTTACATATTTATTTATTTATTCATTCATTTGAATTTAGATAATTACCCACTATTAATATTTATTATGGCATAAACACTGTGTGCTTATGTTCTATTTCTCCTCACAAGTGAGTTTCAATATATCATATCATATCATACTGCTGTGTTTAATGTGACTGGCTATTTATCATCAGTGATATAAACTTACTCATAGCCTGGCAGTAAATTCTGGGTAGACAGTGTCATGAGAGCAGTTAATCAGGATTGTTGTTGGGTTTTCAAGCCTACTATTATAAAGCTCCCCTGACAGGGCGAACCACACAGTCAGTTAGTGTGTACACACACGTGCTTTAATATGCTGCTGAGTGCAGCTGCAGCAGTTAAACTGTGATGCAAGTTGAGCTAAAAGCTGAAAGCATTGTGAAGGAAGGCACGGCTTCTCCAGTCACGACTCTGCTGTGGTGCTGTCTGGACGGCTCTTGAGCCATTTGTTTTTTTGATCTGCATCAGCCACCAGCACTAGGGATGCACGATATTGGATTTTTGCCAATATCCGATATGCCAATATGTAGCAACTCATTTGACTGATCCACGTTTTTCCCAGTTATCATCAAGTCTCTTCTGTGATGGAATTAACATCATATTATCATCATATTCGGGCCGGCAGTAGCTCAGTCCATAGGGACTTGGGTTGGGAACCAGAGGGTCGCCTGTTCAAGTCCCCGTCCGGACCAAAATATGGAGCGTGGACTGGCAGCTGGAGAGGTGCCAATTCACCTCCTGGGCATTGCTGAGGTGCTCCTGAGCAAAGCACCGAAGCCCCCAACCACTCGGAGCGCCTGTCATGGGCATCCCACTCTGACATCTCTCCACTTAGTGCATGTATAGGTCCAGTTTGTGCATGTGTGTGTTCGGACCTGTGTGTTTTTCATTCGGTTGACAGACAGAGTGAAAAATTGAATTTCCCCTCGGGGATTAATAAAGTAAATAAAATAAATAAAGTATATAAAATTTTAAAAAAAATAAAATTAAATATTATGCATGCATACTCTTTTTGTGATGGCCCACCAGCAGAGGGAAACATGAAATAGAATGCTCTTTAATGTATGTAATATTCAATCATTGTGCAAATTAAGAAAAAGCATGTTGGCCGATTCTGACAGTTCATTTTAAAGACGATATCGGCCTATACCAATAACTTAAAGATTTTAACGTGCATCCCTAACCAGCACTCCAGGCTGTCACCTAGAAAAGAAAAGAAAAGAAAAGAAAAGAAAAGAAAAGAAAAGAAAAGAAAAGAAGTTTGGACTGGGAAGTATATCAATAATATAGCGATATCGTGATATGGGACGAAATATCATCTTAGATTTTAGATATGTTTATATCACAAGTGTTGTGTTTTCCTGGTCTTAACGGCTGCATTACAATTAAGTGACAGGCCTGGGCTCTGCCTTAGAGATAGTGTGAGGAGCTCAGACATACAGACGGCGCTATGAATAGAGCCGCTGCTCTTTCACGTCAAAAGGGGTCAGTTGAGGTGGTTTGGGCATCTGATCAGGATGTCTCCTGTGGGCCTTTTCCACGGTCACTTTTGACCGCACCGAGTCAAGCCATGCCGCAGCAATTTGTGTTTCCATTATCAGTTTAGACGCGCCATACCACACTGAGCCTCGCTAGAGATGGACCTTCTCTGAAGTAGGTCCAAAAGCGGGGCTCCCTGCCCTCAAGCGGGTAGCAGTGACCTCTCGTCGATCACAGCCAATCCCTGACGATGTGTTGCAAGACTCTACTCACCTCTGTCTGCAGGAGAGTAGAGAAAAAGGCATTTTTCGAAGACTGTGTGTTCAGCTCTCAGTACTTTTGTAGCTTCTAACTGAATCTTTGTGGTTTGGAGTTTAGTTTCTCTCCTGCATCCTGTTTTTACTTTAGATAACAGCTTTATTTTACTGTTTCATGTTTGCAATCAGACTAATTAGAAGTTGTGTGAAGTTGCTGCCTTGAAAACTCCACATTTCCTTATTTTGCTGTTTCACAATAAAAGTTTTTACATAACAAAATAACCAGGGACTTTTATTGTGAAGAATCTATAGGAAATTAAATGTGTTTATCACTGAATTTGCAGAACTTCATTAGTGGCTTTTCTTCGGCAAAGGCAAGTCTAACTTGGCGGAGGTAATAATATTGCAGGGAAGAAGAGTAAAATCAGAAAACAATCAGTGAGATGTTGATGAAGAACTGCAGACAACAGACTCTTACTTACTTCATCATCCTGTTGTAATGGAAATGCAAATCCTTGCCACCCTGAGCTGATGGCCCAAACCAAACCAAACCAAACCAAACCAAGCCAAGCCAAGCCAGTCCATGACTGTTGAAAAAGGGTACTGGGCGTCTCCTGTTATAGGTTTTTCAGGCATGTCCAACTTGTAGGGTCCTGTGGCGGGACAGACCCAGAATATACGGGAGGAATTATAGATCTCATCTGGCCTGGGAACATCTCAGGATCACCCAGGAGGAGCTGGAAAGCGTCACTGCAGAGAGGGACGTCTAGAGGACTTTGCTCAGCCTGTTGCCCCTGTGACCCGGTCCCGGATAAGCAGATGGAAATGGATGGGTGGACCAATAACCCATCCTACAACATCATCGCCATATCAATATCAAGGTGTTTGTTCAAAAACTTCATGATAATTTTTTTTAATTTTTTTTTTGGATATGTGGCATGATAATGATTTCTTTCACTGATCTATTCAAGTATTGATTAAATATTAAGTATGGACATCCAGCTGACACCTCTGTCAATAGAACCAGTTCAAACACATTTGGTGCTTTTCCAGTATAATTATGTCTCCAATGAGCTTTTCAATCTGAAACACCCACTGCGAAGACACCATTAATGCTGTGACTGTGTCTAAAACTAACTGGTCTGGAAAAGAATAAACTGTTGAAATGAAGTGTTACAGTCTGTTCAGCTTACAGTCTAATATAATGATGAGGAATATAAAACCAAAATAAAACTGATTAGACAAGTTTGAGCCAATTATTTACCCTTGACATGTAATATCTTTAAGTTCTATAATTCACTGCTAATTACTGTAATCTTATCATTCTGATTAACAGCATAGTTTTCATCTCCATGTGTAGGCCTATTTTGATATTCTTGATCACATCCGATTAAAGCTATATGTGAAACCTCAATGGGATCAAGTGGACAGCCTTGTTATATGCCCCTTCATTATTTCCATCCATCCTATTACTGTCCTCCGCTATTTCTTTCCTATTTTTTCTTTCTATTTCTGTCTGTTCATCTGTCTGTAGTGCGTAGAGCCCCGGATGTCCATTCGGTGGCAGGTCATTATGTGACCACGAGCTTCCTAATGAGCCCATTAGCTGCTTCAGGCCATCCCTTCCTCTCTCACTCACCAATCATTCCTTTTCTTCTCCTCTACTCCTCCACACTTTCCCAGTTAATCAAATCATGTCCTTCTTCTAACCCCCAATCACTGAGATCAATTAGCACCTCTTTTTTCATTTTACTTTCTGTCTGTCATTCCTTCTATGGAGAAATGCAGGATTTTACCCAAAGGATGTAACAGCTACAGTGACTCTGATCAGTCATTTGTGTTGTTTTGTAGTTACACATGTCCAACCCGTTCTCATCACAGACTTATAAAGAGAACTGGATACAGCGTTAGAGGTGGGGCCCTGTTCATTCCTATGAAAGTTGCTCAAGGCTGGGACATACCTTCCGTATTGCACATCCTATAAGAGTTGTGGACGCGTGCACCATTTTATTCATAGTACAATTGACGGTCCACCGCATCCCCTGGCAATAAACGGGAGGTGAGCTTACCATTTACCATCCTCCTCCTGCCGAGATCAGTTAAAGCGAAACTAAATGATACTGTCGTGTCTGGAGTGAATGTCTGTCAAATATCCAACTTAAAACTAACTGATGAGGCGGCTGCTGCTGGCTTGAAAGCAGTGTTTTGAAGTGGACTGGAGTATGGAGCGAGAGACTCTCAGTGGCACGAGACAAAAAAAGTTCAACTGTCGCATACAGACTTACGCAGGTAATCGGCATTGCTTCTGCACTGTGTGGCCCATAGAGCAGGCGTACTAGTGATTTCCGCTGGCTACTTCCAGTTTAGCTCACCGCTAACTTGAATGGGAATAAAATGATTTAATCATGTATCTCTTATAGACTTTTCAACTGTTATTGGATTGAGTAGCTCAAATCCTAAAAGTGAAACAAGTCATTTTGCAGTGTTGTGATGCTCCAAAAAATCTATCCACAGATTTACAGACGTCTCTTTTGCCATGTAAGTCAATGGGCATCACGGTATGGATGTAATTACACTGTTTGGCCATGACGAAAAAATTGGCTTTAAAGCCCCATGCACGTGGGACCAGGTCATCAAATACTAACGCTTTGTCACGCCCCATAGTAACTGATAGTGCACAGCTTAAACACATTTACAACACCTGGTTAATGTTGTGATGGTCGCGGTTAGGTTGAGGCAACAAAACTACATGGTTGGGTTTGGAAAAAAGATCACGTTTGGGTTAAAATAAGTACACTTGTTATGTAATGTCAATGCGGGATAACCCTACTTAAATTACATAATGTTACATTAAAAAAGCACTGACTTTTGGTTTCACATGAGATGTATAAGTTATGTAAAGTTACATTAAAAGAACTTCAAATTTTGGTTTCACAGGGGACACAAGACCTATCCACCTCCCCTCCCTCCCACCCTATTCAGACTTTCTCATTCTTTCTACTGCCTCAGTGGCTCTCAGTGTCAAGTAATTAGGTGGGTGGGTTTGCATTGAAGTTAGTTCAAACCCTGGTGCATCTCATAAAGATGCTAAAGCCTACCTTTGGCATCGCTATCACAAGCCAAGGGGCATGACAAAGTATCGGTATTTGACGACTTGAGAATGTGAACGGGATAGGGTGACTGAAATCATAACGTCATCAATTTAAAAATAATATGTGTTTTGGAGTAAGCATGAAAGTGTTACTCTTTTCATCATGGCAGTCAGCAACATCAGTCATTGAAGGCTCTTACTGTGCATTTGCTTGACCAAAACACTTTTTAGTATTTGCTCTGTATGAGCACATTTAACTGACTTTGCGTACATGCTTTTGTTTTGTTTTGTTTGGATTTTTTTTACAGTTATACCATGCAGGAAATGTCTTTTACCAATGTGTTGAAATGCAAGAGCTCCAGCCTGCCATATCTGTTGAAAAGCCCAGAAGAACTATGCAAACATTATTCTGACAGGTCATGTCATGTTGTATCTCTCCTGCTTTGGAAGCAGTCTGCATGTTCCAATGAAACCAGTGGTACTGTCAGAGAAAAGGTCAAATATTAAGATAGAAACTGTTGGATAGTTTTTTGTTTGTTGAAAATAGACTGAACAGCTGTTTCCCTTTTACTCAATATATTCCCACCCTTAGGTCCCTTTCTCAAGGTGTTACTTCTCTGATTGTGAAGATGGAGGCTGGTAAAAGGTCTAATTTAATAACACCAGACTTCCTCATCAGCCTACTCTAACTCCATGACCTACTGACAAATTAATAGGCTTTGGCATCACCTATAATTACCTATTAGTCTTTTAATTACACACAGAGCAGTTAATTGAAGACTACATATTTTAAGGGTGGCGATTCTTTGCAGAAAAGTGTGGGTATGAGTGAAGATGACAGCTTCAACAGATGGATCACCATTCTATTTCTACCTGAATATTTTAGTGTTTCTGCTTTCAGCATGGGAAGTTTGATGTGAAGAAAAAATGAAGCCAGTCAGGGTGATGGCGGCTCTTTAATGACAGTATTTCTTGGGTGTTCTACTAATAGCAGTGTTCATTTCGGGTTTCTGTGTGTTGGATTGTATGTTTGGGACACAGTTTGCTCCAACAAGATTTTCTTTTGTCTATGTTTTACATAGGCAAGATAACATGCATGATACCATAACAACTAATGCCTTACACAAAGAGAAATCACACATTGACTCCCCCATCCATGAGGCTAATGAGGGTGAGTTATGTGATCACTTTAAATGTTGTGGAGAAGTTTTGGACTCCTACACATAGACACAGTTATACAACGGTTAACTCCAACCACGCAGAGAGACTGGCCAACAAACATCCTGCAGGTTCCTATCTTTAACTGCAGTAAATACCAGGGATGTCACCAGCTCCCACTTAAATTTCACTGGCTACCCCAGCCAACTGGCTCATTATTACTAATAGAAAGACAGCCTGATGAGAAGAGCTCTTTAACAAGTTTACATGTTGCTACTGAATAATCAACAGCAGGTCTCATGGAGGGGTGAGGGGAGCAACCAACACAAGAACCACATGAGACCTTAGAGGGTTTTTTAACTGACTTGTGATGCACTCTGTGACACTTGCTGCTCCAAAGTGCTATATGAATACACTTTATCTTATCTAATTTTACTGTATCTACTTTCAGCTACTTTCCAAACTTGTCGAATACCATTGCTTTGTCAGTGGACATCTGCGTAAGATATCAACACGCAAAGGCACCTTTCATGGTGTTATGAAACGCACTGGCCGGCAGCAGTTTGTAACGCACAGGAAAAGACGTGATATTAGGAGCTGTCCCTTTAGGGCAAGAGGGAGGGAAGGTGGATGGGTCTAGCAAACCCTGTACTTTAACCCAAGAGCCCGTTCTTCACTTCCAGTGTGAACGCTCAACACATTCACATCCCAAGTCATGACATAGCGCCACTTTGTCAATGGTCTTTTACAGCTACATATTACACACTAGATATCCTCCTGTGTCTGCTATATTGACATTCACACATGCCCCTACCAACATCGGGACGTAAACAAAAGCACGTAGTTAGGTTTAAAACAAAGCAAAACATGGTTTGGCTCTTTATTCATGTGAAAAGTGAATAGTGGGCTCCCACATTTGATTATTTTTTCCTTTTATTGGAACCTTTCATAGAAACAACCGGAAAAAAAAAACCTGCCTCACATGAGACAACACCTGAGTTAAAAACATATAAAACTTATTTTTTCTCAAAATAATTATTATGGCTAATCGCTGATGCAATACCAATGATTTTTTGTTTGTCTTTGTTTTGTTGTTATTTATTCCCCCTTTTGTGCCCAGAAAACAAAGAAATTGTATTATTCTTCATTACACACTAAACTTCATTACATCTTTGAGTAAGCGCAAATTCAGCCATACACATTTATGAAGCGACCTTTAACATAACCTTCTTTCCTGTGAAAAACATAAAAAAGAACTGCTTCAAAAGCCTTTTTACTATATATATCATATACATATACATATATATATATATACTGTATATATAAATGATATATAACTTTTATATTTCTGTTAAAATGGGCAGCACGGTGGTGTGGTGGTTAGCACTGTCGCATCACAGCAAGAGGGTTGCCGTTTCGATCCCGGGTGCGGGAGCCCTTCTGTGCGGAGTTTGCATGTTCTGCCCGTGTCAGCGTGGGTTCTCTCCGGGCACTTCCTCCCACAAAGACATGCAGATTGGGGACTAGGTTAATTGATAACTCTAAATTGTCCGTAGGTGTGAATGTGAGCGTGAGTGGTTGTCTGTCTATATGTGTCAGCCCTGTGATAGTCTGGCGACCTGTCCAGGGTGTACCCTGCCTCTCGCCCAATGTCAGCTGAGATAGGCTCCAGCCCCCCGCGACCCTCAAGAGGATGAAGCGGTTAGAAGATGAATGAATGAATGAATGAATGAATGAATTTCTGTTAAAATATCAACAAATCAAACAAATTTCTCCTTCAAACAGCTGTATTCATTCAAGTTTCTCAACTAAATTTAACAAGATTACATTTGAACACATCATGAGAACATTGTAATTTACCTTCGCCTAATACTCATAATTACCGAAGACAGCATGAATGTATCATAATGTCACTCAATGCAACTTCAGCCAGCAGTTAGTTCCAGCCATCTGCTGCTAACAGCTAACATTAACTAGCTCTCCTACTGCTGATGTCAAAACAGATTTGGTGTTCACATTGTAGCGTTATCAGGTAAACAATAGGGTGTGTTTTCTATTGTCCCCAGGCCGACAGGACGCTGTTAGTCAGGAGGCCAGCTTTTTTAGCCTGCACAAAACTGACGTGACACAACAGAAAAAATCGGCCACCATCATCGGTGAATGTCAGCTTATTTGTTGATAGGCCGACGGCAGTCAACAAGGTGAATATCGGCTGATACCAATACTCAGCAGAAAAACTGTGCATCCCTATTTAGTGATTCCCACTCTAAAGACAAAGTCAGACACCAAACACCAGTGTTTTCTACTGGCTCTTCACTAATGAAACACTGGCATTAATTCAGCATTCATTAGCAGACGTAGCACAATTACCAGGTATTAGGAGGGACACTGTAAGACTGGGTCAGCACAGTGACTCATTTCTGCGCTGACATCATTGGACATTAGCATCTGACCTTTTACCTTGTACCTTTAACAAGAGTGACCGAGCTCAGAGGCTGATAATTAGCCTGCATTACAGTGATGTCATGGCTGGGTGAGCCTGCAGGCTGATGAGATGAGCAGATGATGTGGTCTGACCATATGTAGTCACATTAACATGGGGTGGTGAGCTACATACTGTATGTGGCATTTACAGGGATATCTTGATCAAAATCCACAATATTATAGGATTAAATAAAACTGCAAATGACAAACAGCACACAAATGTAATTTTAACATTAGGCAAAGTCTGTACTGACTTAGAGAATAACTGATGATTGTATTTTACTATCTTTTACTCACAGCAGCTCAGAAGATTTGAGTCCTTCTCTTGGCTGATTAAAATCTTTTAGTTTTCTGAAAGGAGTTCCATCTGCAGCCTCTATCTTTTAAGGTTATGGTGCATGATTTATGTCTCACTCGATATCAGTACCTTGATTAAATCTTGCACAACTAAGAACATCAAGCACATGTGTTCAAGGAAAAGTGTGTTTGCGCACATCATTCTGGTTGATTAAAAAGCAGGATTTCACACAGTTTCCAGTTCTATACACTGACAATATTAGTATAGAGGCATAGTAGGCGACATCCTGTGAATAAACTAGTTAAATAGATCACATGTTGTGTCTCAGGTCAACTGTCAGCTATAAACACCTGTAGTGACACAACCTGCTGGATATCTCAATGTATCATTTTGTAATATGTATCAATGTACATTTAATATGTTGATCTGTTCTTAACACACGACATCTATTGCACGTCTGTCCATCCTAAAAGAGGGATCCCTCCTCAGTTGCTCTTCCTGAGGTTTCTACCCTTTTTTTTCTCCATTAAAGGGTTTTTTTGGGGGAGGAGTTTATCTCCTGTGAGGGTCCAAGGACAGAGGGATGTCGTATGCTGTAAAGCCCTGTGAGGCAAATTGTGATTTTTGATATTGGGCTTTAGAAATAAAATTGAATTGAACTGAACTGAATTGAGTTGAGTTGAATTGAATATTATGGAATAGTTGGGAATTGTCACTTTAAACAATCAGGGGCAATCCAAAAAAATTTTTAAAAATATGGTTATTTCCATGTTTTGTGGCTTACCGACAGTCAGATTAGAAATCTTAAGACTAAGTTTGAAGTCTAGAAGCAGGAGAGCCACACATGAATTTAAGGTGGAGACTAGAGTCCTGCACATAATACAAGTAAAAAATAATTTTAAAATGGAATGGATTTGTAAAGGTATTTCATCAATAAAGTCAATACAAAGTCAATGAAAAAAGTGTGAAAAAAAGATAATAAATACATAACATTAAATAAATAATAATTCAAAGTAAAGGCTGGGTTCGAAGACAGGTGTGGTCTGAGCAAGGGGGGCAGAGGAAGGGAGGTAGGAAGTAGGGACTTTACACCACTTAACGCCCCTGGCTCACATTTGTTTTAAAGGAGCAATAAGCAAAATTCATCATTTCTAGATTGAAGGAATTAAAAAATTGCTATGTGAAGAACTAGAGGTGTAATTTCATCTGGAGTATAGCATGACGTCACACACCCTCTCTCTGTGTTGATCTCCAGCCCCTTGTTTACAAGCCGGTCTGGCTGCGCGTTCATGTACGTT
>NC_065507.1:37856116-37900697 GCF_006386435.1 Epinephelus moara | reverse complement strand
GGGAAATAGCTAAACACAGCAGAGACCGAGAGTGAGTGAAAGACATCGCTAACTGCTAAACTAAGCCAAACTAAGTTGGCTGTTTAGGTTTTATTTCCTCGCCCCTGTGGCGAGTGAATCTGCCTGTAGTGAAACCGGGGCTAACTGGTGCTTCCTCCTCAGGCTCCACTTCACTCAGCTGCCAGCACATCCAGTTAGCCTATAGCCTCCCAGCTAGTGGGGGCTAACTGGTGCTTCCTCCTCAGGCTCCACTTCACTCAGCTGCCAGCACAGCTAGTTAGCCTCCGCTAGCCTCCCAGCTAGCGGGGGCTAACCGGTGCTTCCTCCTCAGGCTCCACTTCACTCAGCTGCCACCACAGCCAGTTAGCCTCCACTAGCTTCCCAGCTAACGTTAGCCCCGGGCCAGTTAGCCTCCACTAGCTTCCCAGCTAACGTTAGCCCCGGCTCTCCGTTTGGATCCAACCGGATCAGGTTAATGTGGGAAGAAGCAGCGGGTATATTGGGCAGCTGAGTGAAGTGGAGCCTGTGGAAGAAACACCGGGACCGTCTGGATGTAATAGTCCGTGGAGATGCTGCGGTGCTCGGCTGCACAGACGAGGCGAGTGGGGTGGGGGGGTGGAGAGCAGAGGTAGAGGGAGGAGTGGCTCATGACACACTTTGTTTTGGTCTACAGGCAGTGCACAACAGCAAACCTAGCGGTGAAACGATTTCGTTTTTTGCTCCTTTAAGTTGCGGATCACTATATTGCAGCTGCAGTGATCCAATGGCACAATAATCTCTAGGTTTATTGTTGTGAGGTTTTTCATGGTGTTATGTTTTTGGTTTTGTTGTTGTGATTTGCCAGATGACACACAACATATCAAGTGCATTTCCTGTTTGCAAGTAAATGACTTGAGGCAGAAGCAGAAGGTGACGACACAGGATGATGACAGACTACATGAGCTGGCGCGCTCTATGCTCTCTCTTTCTCTCCTGCTTTCTGTCGCTCACATACACACATTCACACACTGTCCAATTTGCGCATGCGAGCAAAGCACACAATAAAGGTTCAAGAGGGCCACATTGAAATTTCCTTGAGGGGGTCATGTGGGCCTCCTACAGCATTTTTACAATGGCTCACAGCTATATGTCTCAGGAAAGTAACCTTATACAAACATCAGAAAGTGTTTAGTCTGAGGGTGATGATAGTCGTGGAGTCACTCGACGGAGTTGAGATTTGTGATACTGATGTATTTAAAATTGTTTAAATACTGTACCAAAATAAAAGTTTGCATTTTATACAGGTATTGTGTGTAAAGACATGTTAATATTTTGTGTTAATAACGTCAGCTGATTCTGATGCCCTAAGGTCAGGCCCTCACAGACTACACACTGCTCCCCTGAACTCCTAGCCCATGGAGCAACTACAAGAGCAACACCACGGCCCCACAGGGGGCTACAGTAATAACCCAAACTGCCAGAGGCATCCTAATCAGATGCCCAAACCACCTCAACAGACCCCTTTCGAGGCAAAGGAGCAGCAAATCTACTTGAAGCTCCCTCTGGTGTCTGAGCTCGTCACTCTGTCTCTAAGGCTGAGCCCAGCCACCACACAGGTGAAACTCATTTCGGCAGCTTGTATCCGCGATCTCATTCTTTTGGTCACTACCCAAAGCTCATGACCATAGGTGAGGGTTGAAACACCTCAGCTGGCTCAGCTTCCTCTTCACCACAACGGTCCAGCACCTGCATAACTGCAGACACCGCATCACAGTAATCACTGTCCGAGGGTTGCCGTAGAATGGCAACAAGGATGTCAGCCGACCAACACTGCTACCCGGTCCCTGGTTGCGGCGATTTGCGATGCTGGCCAGCTAGGAGTTAACTAGGAGCCAGTACAGTACAGTCCTCTCTCGTCTAGCTAACATTTAGCCGTGTCACTTACTGATCCATTAGAAAGAAAGCTAGCTGGACACCGGTTTTGAAGCCTCTTTGGTCACGGAGCTCCCTCCATCTCTTGAACGCCTGACTGAGGTTTACTCTTGTTTTTCCTCTTCTTTTATCATTCTCCTTTTTGTGCATCCTCGCCTCCTCAGACAGAGGAGCTTGTTTTCTTTTGGGAGGCCGTTTTTCACTTGTTTCCAAACTCTGTCCGTCTGCCATTGTGCTCCTGACTCAACTATCTCATGCCCAACTCCTCATAAGGACCAGCTCCAGTCCCTGATTGGCTGACCGACCAATTTCGCAATATATGACGCATTTCCTGCCGTAAAGCAGATTTTGTCCACGAAAATTCGTCCCCAGTGGCCGAAGCTTATTGCAAAGATTGCAAAGCCACTAAGTAACCTATGTAAACGCTGATAGTCTGATTTTACTGTGACCACTACCCTGTGCAACCCACATTATTTTCATAATGATATATATAGGCAAAAATGCTGTCTGTTGCTTCTTTAAATATGGAGGTGCTGACTCTCATCCCAACCACCCCAGTGCATGCTGGAGGTCAGGGTGAGATGAAGCCAACAGAATCACATCATCTGCAAAAAGCAGAAACCCAATCCTGAGGTCCCAAAACCTACAAACATTTTTCAGATTATAAGGGCCGTACCGAAATCAGGATTATGTCAATCAAATCAGATTTGGCTGTTCAATATGAAAATTTGATGATTTGTTGTTTGTTTCATTATTTTTTTCATATAAAGTCCTTAAGTTTGAATGGGCTAGCAGGACATTCAATGTGACAGCAGCATTTGACTGCTCGACTTGAAACAATCTCAGTCGACTCAGTCCAACTTTCAAGAGGCAGCCCTACAGATTTTATTGAAGGAATTTCCTTTAACCTGAACTCACATACTGGGGTAACTACAATCTCAGATATCATCAACCATCCGACATCTGATTTTAAGCAATAGCATTCTGTGGATTTAGACTGAAATCCCCTGTGCATCATCATCATCATACATCATTAAGAAAGCATTGAGCAGAGATTTCATGTCTAAACAGCAAAGTCCCCCACAGATCTGTCAGTCTACAACCTGGATATCATTTCTTTGGATCTCCTACTCTTTAATTGTAGCTTTTTGGTAATATGAATTGTTTTTCCACCACTCAGACCTTTCCCTACATAATATATACATTACACATCCACATTAACGGGCTGCTACACCATGGTCTTAATTATTTACCAAAGTTTTTTGCAGAGTTCTATAGTGAAGGTGCCTCGCCTCATCTAAAAAACAGAGCAAGAACAAGTAGTATTAACACACAAGAACAAGTGGTATAAAGATTTGTCCACATGGTCCAGAAAACAGAAAGAAACAGATCCAAAATTTTGGCACATGGATACAAAACCAAATATCCATTCCAAATTCTGCAGGATATCTTGACATAACATGGTACTGCTGTCAAAAAAAACAATCTTTCCAACTTGTAACTCTCTCTTTCTGCCCTCCTTTTTCTCTAGCGTGCGTGTCAGTGTGTAGGACCTGCCCAAGGACCTGCCCATCCTCTGCTTGCTTGATACATTTCACAGTCACACACCTGCTTCAAGCCATCAACAACTTTCCCACACAAAATGCCTGAAATTGTTACAATGCATTTGCAGTCTTCAAAACAAGCACTTATATCATACAAAATGCCAGTGACACCAGAAACCTCACTGATTTAAGAAGCGGACATGTGTGCTGACAGTTAAGTTCCCACAAAAACGTTAACAATACTCACTAATGGTAAAGAATAAAAGGAGTGGGGCGCCAGTGGCTTAGTGGTAGAGCAGGCGCCCCATGCACAAGGCTGTTGCCGCAGCGGCCACTCTGGATGCCATCTTGAATATACAATTAAAACTTAGATTGACAGTTTAATTTCCACACTGCCCTGTTCCCAGGCCAGCCATTAGGAGGGCACTTCTCCACCACTTGGACAGGGACAGATGTGGTTCTGGCTGTTCTGGAGAGAGACATTTGATCTACTGATGATGATGGATAATGAACTCTGCTCTTACAGCCGTTACTCTTTTATTGCATTGAATCCCATCAGCCAGCAAGGGTCAATTCAATTTACGTGGTCCTGTCTGTACATGAGAATGGAAAGAACTGGTTTTATTATAATCTTTGAATTTCAGCACATTTTAGAAAAATGAGCAAGTTCCAGTAGTTCTCACATCTTTCCACCTGTACAGTATGTACTGCAATATCTTGACCTTTAAGTGGAAGCATTATGGGGATCAGCCAGGATTATATTGGGACATCATGTAGCTAATAACTGATGTACAATCCAACCTCTGCAGACTGTGGAATACTTTGTCAAAGGAAAATTAAATTAACTGAATCAATGATGCCTCCGATAAAACTTTATAAAGTCATGAGTTTAAAATTCATTACTGCATGATTAAGCAAAGTGAAACTTTGAATATTTGTGTGTACACCAACCATTTCATATCATAATGAACAATACCACACCATATCATGTCATTCCATAGCCAGGCTATTCTTATGCACTATTCATATTCATTCATCTAAGCAAAGTAATGACCCAAAGTTCGTATATATTGCACATAATGATGAGCCAGTAATTCATGCATAATCCACGTGTTTTGCATGGCTGCGACCACATGACCAATGCGGTGATGGGAATAAAGAAGGAAGAGGGTCCGAGCAGTTTTGTTAGGAGGCAGGCTGGTGTGGTGGATGGGTCAAAAACACAGGACGTTCCCCAGGAGACCAGTGTTTAGACCCATGTGAACTTTGAGTCTTTTTAAGGTAAGTCCTCACCATGTTTCCCTGAACCTAACCACAGTAACTTTATGTTAATTATGGAACTATTCGTTAAGGATGTACTGTCATTCCGTGGCCACCTATTCATAGGATACCATATGAACTTCTGTATGAGGATGTGTTGCCATAGCACACCATCCTATATTAAATGAAATTTGTCTTTATTATCCAAATTAGGCAGTTCTGGATCATACAGGAATGGAAGATGTAGAAAAATTAAGAGCCCAGAAAATAAATAGAATATACATACTGTAAAACTACCACACCATACTGTCCCATACCATATGATATGGTTGAGCAATATGACAGTACTGTGCGACTGTGGAAATGTGTCCACCTGTAGAGATTCAGCGATACCATTTCGACTGGGGAAGTTTTTCACGGCAGGCTCTGTGGCAAATCAGGGCTGGATTCTTACATGATCTTGTAATTCTTGTGTTTTCATGATCTCTCAATCTCGCAAATCCAGCCGCCAGTTGTTAATACCAAAACTTGTGACACCTAAAACTATTGTTCTCAGGAACTCAAAGCTTCCATTTTGAAAGAATTTTAGTTTTATTGGTTTGAGTCTTTTGATATTTTTGGGGGCATTTTTAACCTTTAATGGATAGGACAGACAAGTGTGAAGCGGGAGAGAGAGAGAGAGAGAGAGAGAGAGAGAGAGAGAGAGAGACATGCAGCAAGGGGCCACAGGCTGGGGTCAAACCCAGGCCGCTGCAGCAACAACCTTGTACATGGGGCGCCTGCTCTACCACTAAGCCACCAACGCCCCGAGCCTTTTG
Organism: Epinephelus moara; assembly: GCF_006386435.1. Taxonomy (NCBI): domain Eukaryota; kingdom Metazoa; phylum Chordata; class Actinopteri; order Perciformes; family Serranidae; genus Epinephelus; species Epinephelus moara. The sequence goes on along the minus strand of NC_065507.1, from coordinate 37,895,164 downwards.
TTTTTTAACTCTCACGAGAGACAGCTGTTTTCTTTGTTAGTATAGAGGTTCCAAATAAAAGAAGAAAATAATCAAATGTGATGAAGTATAGTATAGTCATTTTAAACCATTTCTTGTTGAACAATTACTGCATCACGATGTATACCATGAAATAAAATTGTATACACATTTTAGAAGATTTTGACCATATCACCCACCCCTACCATACCTTACTGTACGATACCGCACCATACCAAACCCTAAGACACAGTGCCATACCCTACTATAGCCTACCATACCATATCATACCATACTGTACCAAACCATACCCTGCAACACAGAACCATGAGACTCAGAGCTGCGGCTTTTGTCTAGACAATACCACTGACACTTCTCTTCATACAGGTTGGCAATTGAGTTTAACAGATTTGGGGAAAAAGCCTCATGTATCATATTTGATATTATTGAGAGAGAGCCATCCTTCACTCACAATGTGTGCTACTTCTCAATAACAGCTCCTCTTTGGAGCTAACTACAAATGATAGGCATTTATTGTTCGCTAGTCTCACAGCTGCTCATGGAATTGGAGCTTGTGGCTGGAAGCCACTACATGCACAGTCAGTGAGGGAATGGCTTTCTTCTTATCGGGTTATTGCTTAGCTGGAGCTTTCTACAGCACCATTACATTAGGCCAGAACACAAAGCATAACCTGCCGATCAAAGCTACTGGAGAAAATCAGTGCTTTATCAGAAATATTCGTGGTTAACTGGCTTTTTCAGTAATGTTTTCATGTATTTTGCCTGCTTGCTAACTTGTTTACTAATTCACATTATGATACATACAATACATACATATCATATATGTACATAATATACTATACATACATTTTTTCTGTACCTAATATACTATATGTTATGTATACACTTAGCTATTTCTGTGGATATTATCATGGATGATGGAGGGAAATTCTCCTATTCTTTTGTGTCTGATTGCTGCTGGTTTATGTCTATAATGTTAATGGGATTCCGAGGCAGCAGGGGTAGGAGGTGAGAAGGAATGGGCAGGATGTACTGTTTTTGTGTGAGTTTGCATGTTTTTTGCCTTACCCTTGGTTGTGCTTTGGGTAGTGGGTTGGCTAAATGAGAACAAGGTAAACCACACCATACCATTAAATACCTCACTGTGGCTGTAGCAGTTTTTGGTAAAAAAAAAAAACAAACAAACACAAAAACTAGAATTAGCGAGCTGCGGTTGTACGCCTCTGCACACCAGTCAAGTTGCACTTGCAGTCTACATCCATGTCTGTAAAAACAAAAGCACAGAAGATCTATGCAATCAGCACAGTTTCAAGGTAGACATCCAAGACTAAGGTCACCAATTCAGTATCTGACCAAATGTTTCCCCTTCTGTTCCTGAGATGACAGTAAGTAATGGCCATAAAATTGTTCCATGCAGAAAAATATGACGTCACAGTGAAGTTGACCTTTGACCTTTTGGACATTAAATGTCATCGCTTCATCATTACATCCTGTTAGACATTTGTGTGTTGTCATAATTAGCGTAAGAATTCTTCAGTTATGGCCAAAAACATAATTTGTCAGGTCATAGTGACCTTGACCTTTGACCCATGACCACCAAATTCTAATCACTTTATTCTTCAGTCCAGGTGGACATTTGTGTCATTTTTTAAGAACTTTCCATAGAGTGTTCTTAAGATCTCACGAAAATGAAATAGATGCAAGGTCACAGTGACTTTGACCACTGACCACCAAAATCTAATCACTTTGTCATAGAATTAAAGTATATATTTGTGCCAAATTTAAAGAAATTCCCTTAAACCGTTCTTGAGATATTGTGCTCACGAGAACAAGACAGACAAGGTCACAATGACCTTAACCTTTGAACCATGACCACCAAAAACTAATCAGTCGATTGTTGAGTCCAGGTGGACATTTTTTGCTGAATTTTAAGAAATTCTTTTGGGCTGTTCTTGAGATATCGTGTTCACAAGAATGAGATGGCTGCAAGGTCACAGTGACCCTGACCTTTGACCACCAAAATCTAATCAGTTCATTGTTGAGCCCAGGTGACTGTTTGTGTCAAATGTAAAGAAATTCCCTCAAGGTGTTATAATAGAATGCCAAGATGAGCAACACTGTGATTTTTAGAAGTAAAGAAGACAGAAAATTAGTATTTCCTGAATACTTTTTATCTGGTGTTGCTCTTAAAGTGTGTAATGAGATTAAATATCTTGGTCATTATATTGTCAATGATTTATCTGATGACATAGATATCCACGGACAGTCTTGCAAGTTGTATGTGCAAGCTAATACGTCTACTCGCAAATTTAGCATGTGTTCAGTGGCTGTGAAGAAAACTCTTTTTAGAGCATTTTGCACTCCGCTGTATACTGCCCACTTGTGGCGCTCCTATAGGAAGAGTAATATGCAAAGACTTAATGTGGCCTATAATGATGGCATGAGACTACTTCTTAAACTTCCACGATGGTGTAGTGCCAGCCAAATGTTTGTAAATGTGGGTGTGCCTACTTGCCCAGCTTTAATACGTGATCTTATATATCGATATATGTGCAGGCTCTCTGTCTCAGAGAATAGTATCATCCAGGTCTTAGCCAAACCTAAACTGTGGGGCCAGTAGCACTCCAGCTTATTTGTGGGTGCAGTTTATTGAATTTTGCCCATTTTTATGAACTTGTATAATGAAGTGTTGGGTACTTCTTGTCTTTATATGTGTATGTGTAAATATATATATATATATATATATATATATATATGTATTATATCATATTTTTGTACATAGCTGATTGTCTGTTTTTTGTGCGGCATGCTATGGACTATTCTCTGTGTCCTTAATAAAGTCATTATTATTATTGTTGAGATGTTGCTTTCATAGGAATGAGACAGACAAGATCACAGTGACCTTGACTCTTGACCTATGACCACCACAAACTAATCATTTCATCATTGAGTCCAAGTGGATGTTTATGCCAAATTTGAAGAAATTCCCTCAAGGCATTCTTTGAGACATCGCGTTTACAAGAATGGGATGGATGGACGGATGGACAACCCTAAAACATAATGCCTCCGGTCACAGCTATGGCCAGCATGGAGGCATAAAAAGTCTTACTGATTAACCTGCAATATTTAAAACTCTGCGAACTCGTTGACAAGCACATTGCACTTCCTATAACTTTATCATAAGAAAAGCATCCCACTGATTCTCTGGTGTAAAGTTTTTAATGTGATGCAGCAGCAGCAGCAGCAGCAGCAGCAGCAGTAACTTAACAAAGCTCCAGCACAGCAATCAATGATGATTAAAAAATGCTGATTGCGTGAAAGAACAAACAGGAAGGCATGAGTGAAACTCAACTCCAGAAAAAAGAAATTCAGGTAAAAGCTGCAAAAGTACTGACAGCCAAACATAGAGAGACCACTGTCACGGTACAGCTTTAGCGAACCAACCTGGGAAAACCCAAAAACTGTACCATCTTACCATACCATTAAAGATGCACTAATTGCAATTTTTTAGCCGATTCTGATTTATGATTTATTTTTCAAAAGTCTGAATAATACCTCCTAGACTAAGAAGCTAAATGTTTTAACATCTTCCAACCACTGAAATAAAACAGTTAGAATTAGCTTTGCTATGCTACACTTTTGAGCTAATTATTAACTCGCTGAATAATAAAAATTTGGGTATACTTTAGTCTTTTTGTTAGCTTAACACAGTAGCCTTCAAATCATGCGTAGCATGCATGGAAATTAAACAAAATTTCTGAGAACTGGTTGCAGCGGCTCTGAAAATAGTCACTGTTTGTACTGCCGTTTGTGACGAGAACCATCGTGCAGTGCATGCAAGTTAATTTGCTTGTCACAGGATCAGCCACATCTGAGACTGATCAGCCGATCACCAGTCATGGCTGATCAAGCTGATCGTCCGATTTCAGTCACAAGCCTATTGATCAGTGCATCTCTACATACCATACTACATTCCATTAACAACTTTAAAATCAACACCTGACAAGAAATAAGGTTTAATCTAAGATTATGTCCATCTACACTGGATTGACCTTACTTTAATAGATCCTCCATTTACTTACTTACAAATTAGGGGTGGGTGACACAGATAAAGCTGATCACAGCATACGTACAAATATCATGATATTCAGATGAGCTGAGAAAATCTTTATAGATACAATAACCAGATAGGAATATTCGTTTTTGGCTAATCCTGTAAATTTAAAGTATCGTACTTCATCACTAAGCCTGTTAAGCCTCACAGTTGATTAATTTATAGGGGTGGTGGAAAAAAATAGATACAGCATAGTATCTTCACACAGTGTATCAATTTTTTTTAATTATATAAATGATCTACTACAACTAGAATAATATAATAAGTTCCTTTTTTCAGTTCACTAGATACATTTTGGTGCTACAAAACATAGCTGAAATGAGATGAACACACTGAAAACTTCTTATTCGGTAAAACAGATGTTAACAAAGGTTTCCTTTGGGGACATAATTTATAGCTGAAAAAAGGTAATAAATCACAAAATATTGCATTATATATTGTTGCAATACTCAGCATATCGCAACATATTTAAAATCGTAATAATATTGTATCGTGGACCCTCTGGTGATTACCACCCGTATTACTTCATATTGTCTCACAGTTTTATCAGTGAGTCCGAATGCATCGAACAAGGTGTAGAGAGAGTTCATTGCCAGTGATCTCTTCAAAACTCCCAGGTCAATAGAAATCCTGAGTAAATAAAGGCTTAATGCAGACTACTAATAACAAAAGGAAAAAGGCAAGGAGGAACAAATCAATAGCGCCAAGGTGAGAGCTATGTGCCGACAAAGACACTCTCTTGTACACTATCCTCTGTTTTACCTGTAAGATTAATAACAGTAACATAATCTGAGGCTATACATCATATTTTGTTACAGTATAGTAATGATGGATTATACTGTCAACTCTAGCTCAAACAATTTTTTTGTTTAGCCAATAAATCGGTGCCACTTTGACATTTTACAAACTATTGTTATCAGCTGAACTTCACTCTAATAGTGGCTGATGGATCTACATCACTGACTAGAGCTGAAGAAGGGAGGGTTTTGTTAAATTCAGCAAAAAGGAGGGGATCAGTGGGCACAGCTCCAGAGAAGCAGCTCCCCTCTGCTGTGTGACTGTGTCTAATTGTGTTGTTCTTCATTTTAAGATGTAGTTACATAAATTTTGTGGCTGGACCACAACAGCTGAAAGTCTGTGTGTACATGACTAGGGCTGGGTAAAAATAATTGATTCATCTGATTCAATCGGTCTTCATTTGAATGACCCAATATCGATTCATAAAATCCAAGATCGATCTTTTAATATACGCTTTTTCCCCACAGTTGTGGAGTAGCTTTAACCCTGTTAATCTCGCCAGTAGTAAATGTGTACTGGCACTAAATTATTAACAACCGCAGTGCTGAAAAGCTCCAACATTACCGGTTCTTTTATCCTCTGCTCCTGCTGTCTGTGTGCAGGGGCTGTTGTGCCACATTTATGCACAGACACACAAACATAAGCCCTTTTTAGACAGGAATTGTGCAAATTTGCAGGAAAGCCCAATCAGTCTTTATTCAGCATTGGCAGTATAAAAACAAAATCGGGGAGTGCAGCAAAATTTTGTCTATACAGAATGCGCCTTTTTCGGGGCAATGGGGGCGTGAGCAAGTAACAAAACATGTAGCTCAGCGTGTGACGTAAACAGTGACGTGGGAGGGAAGCCGCGGCTGGTCAGTTCTTCTGCGATTCTCTCATAAGTTGGCCCGTCCTTTACCTTCCCCGTCATCTGACGGTTAATGGCCTCCTCATTTGCGAGGACAAGGAGGGCGTGCAATTCCTTGTCTCCCCGGTTGCTCATCTTTACAGTGTCTGTCAGGTTTGCGTTTCCCTCTTGCTACTAGCTGCTCGCTAATTCCTGCTATCAGCTGTTTCCTGTTTATCCACCGCCAGTGGCTCGCATGTGCGGCTTCATCAACAACTCCTCCCGTTGCGGAAGGCTGCCTTGGTCTGTTTAAACTAAAAGGGTTCCGCCAATATGACTACCCTACGAGGCGGAAAATTGGACACCTCGGATCAACTCGCCAATCTGGCTCTGTGTGTCTAACACTCGCAGCTTGCCGGCAAAACGGCCCAACATTCGCGGAAAATCTGGCAGTGTAAAAGGGGCTATAGAGTAGAGATTCCGCTGTGAAGACAGAGATGTGAAGATAACCTGAGCTGATGACAGCTAAGCTTGTTACTGTAAGTGCAATATAACCTCCATGAGGAAAAAGCCAATACTTTATCACTGCACCTGTTCAGCAACATGTAAACATGTAGGAAAGTTATATTTCAGTTTGCTCTGTCCTCAGTCTCTTATCCACTGCTGCTAATATTATGTTATAAATAAGCACAGAGCGCTTTCCAGCTAAAAGCAAATTGTTACTAACAAGCAGAAACAACAATAGCTGTGATTCCTCAGCAGCAGAAAGGACAGGTGGACTGATACTGGAACACGGTGTGTGTTCTTTATTCTTTCTAAACTTCAAATGAGATCATATGAATATGATTTATTTGACTGACATTTTAGACTTATTTCCAGTGAAATATTGAGTTTAAAATGAGACTTTGCTGTTTTACTATTGATGTTGCTGCTCTAGAAACGTTATATTCAGTTTTAACCCTGTTCTGCATTTAATCTTTTTCAAAATAATTTCTTGAAAGATTTACATTATTAGCCCTCTGAGAATCTCTCTAAAATTAGTGTTGTCAGTGAAATATCCCCAATCGAATCAATATTGAATCAAATTGAATCAGAAATCGAACTGAAACCTTGTGAATCGAAACCGAATCAATTCAGCAATCAGTGTCAATACCCAGCCCTATCCATGACTGAGAACGAACAAAACAAAACACTGGGGTAACTATGGACCTATAAATGCCATGTATTATTCATGTAGTAACACTGCAAAGAAATTATTTCCAACACAACCTGTCTTAGGTCTTAGGTGCACAGAGAGGGGTAAAAGTGTAGCTTTCATGCAGATGACCCTGATGAAGGCTACAAGCCCAAATGCGTTGGTCTAACAATAAAGTTGTTCTGTATGCTAAAAGTGTTCAAGCTCCTCAGGCATTAACATTGTAGTGTGGATGGAGAGATGCAGAGGATTAGCCTTTTTAATTTACACCCACTGACACAGTTCTGACTTGGCCACACCTCATAAAAGATAAATACCACCTCAAAACTATGAGCCACATCCTTTGTGAAAATAACAAGTATCCATGTGATATATCTTGGAGTTTTTATGCAGTTATGTGTTTTAACCCATAGAAACAGACAAGATGCGGCTTCTGTGTCGTCGGTCATTTGGCTGATCTGAGGCTACAGGCAGTCTGACCAGCGTGGAAGCTGTGACTCACACACCACTGCAAGCTCAACCACGCAGTCAGGAGGGGCAACCCCTCTATCTCTGGCCAACACACCCGCGCACACACACATACATGCAGACGTGTCTAGGGCTTAGGAAGCCTGGGTCTTGTACAGCCTGTCTCTGAAATTGGTTTCCATTAGCTCCACTGTGATTATTAACTTTCCATTGATGCAGCAGCATAGTCAGAGGCGCAGTGACGTCAAGCAGTGTCCTTGACGAAGAAGCAGCACCCAGTCACCTGCTGAGGAGTTCAACAAGTGTGTGTGTGTGTGTGTGTGTGTGTGTGTGTGTGTGTGTGTGTAAGACAGCGAGAGAAAGAGAGGGAGACAATGTGTGTGTGTGCCCAGGGGATAAAGAGAAAAGCGTACTTACTGCACAGAGCAATGATGTGGCTGCTGTCTTCGTGGACAAATTTCTTAGTCACTGCTTCCTCCATTATCTGCTTCACCTGCACACAAAAGCACAAAAGAGCCACAGTTGGTTCCTGTAACTGGAATAATCATCATCGTCTTTACCTTTGCTGCCATTATTGCTTCACTGTACAGGAAAAGCTGTAGTCGTCACCACTATCCAGGGTTGGGTACCATTCATATTTGAACCAGTACCAGTACCTGGAATTCAGTACCAGTACCCACATGTGCTTAAACGCACCTTTTTTTTCTTGTGCGTTGCCTTTGTTGAAAACAATGGCTCAATATGTCACCCAAAAATGGGGATTTGTCAATACTGCCAATATCCACAGCTGACAATACTACTAATTATTTGTACTTGGTTATCTGTATGGAAACATGTTTGCCATAGTGTGGCAACCACCTGATTACAAAAACATAAATGTAGAAGAATAATGCAGCCTTCTCTTAACACTGTGACAGCTACTAATAACAACTCTGACAGTCTCGCCCAAACATCCGCACCACTGGCTTCCAATTAATACCATGGCATCCTGGAAACATTCAAATGAGTCTTTCTGCTGCTATCTATTGTGTCTCTTGGGAGGAGAGCCTGAGTGAGTTCAACAACACTGAGTCAGTCTGATGTTTGCTTGTCTAAGTTCGCTCTCTCCGTAGAATTAATTGTCATCAGTAATTAATCCGGGACCTGTCTGACACCTCCGCCATTTGGGTCTAATTGATAAACAGGAAGACTTTAATTGCTGGGTTGTGTGATAATAAAGCTCTAACTACAGAATCACTCGGTTCAAACTTTTCCATGTATTATGAAGGTGTAGGGGGTCATACAGCTGCAGGAATGGAGCGTCATTATCCTCATCACCAAGATGACATTCAACCTTCAGTTTGCTAATCAAACTTTTTTTTTGTTAAGGGGTGGGCCAAATCATCCATCTTGTACTGTACAGCCAGCGAAGGAACAGGGAAAGCTGATGACAAATACAAACAACCATTTTGTCAGAAGGAACACTGGTGTCCACCTTGTTTTTCAGCGTGGAGCTTTTCTGTTTGTAAGTTTCTCACTGATTTACTTCACTGCTATTGTGACTACAATCAAAAAGTCCTGAGTTTCCTATTTTGTTTCCCGAACTAAAATCTCAGTTCTCTCCCATTTAAACAACTGTGGAGCTGCAACTTTTTCTCTCCCAGTATTCATTTAAGTACCTCAACTGATTTTATCTGCTGATGTTAAGTACAGATCTGATACAAAAGTGGAGGAGTGGTTATTTAAGGTAACATGAGGTGAAGGATTGCTGTGTGCATGACTGCATGAATTTAATTGATGAAAAAAAAAAAGATCTGACAATGTCGTTGACAAAGAAATTACATTTAATGTGGATCCCTCACATCACAGCTGATACCCCCTCCACTTAATATGGTATAATACGATGTACTGGATTGGTGGATCCCTAGTGAGGACTGAAAGCAATGCTGTTTTATACACAATGAAACGACATAGAAACACTGTGTTGTTCTTTGTAACTGCCAGCTGAGTGGCTTTCTTTTGAATGGATGTAATGAATGGATGCAAAGGAGACATGTAGAGGTGGAAATGGAGAATGAAAACTCCGAAATTCTAAAGTAGACAATCTCCAGAGTATCTTTTGGTTCTTTGTACACGACCACAATAAAGCAATTACTATTGCTTCATTCCAACTAACCCTTGAGCAGGAACTTTTGGTGGGTCAGGGACTATAGCATAGACACTCTAGACTCTGGTGTGTTTGGTGGAAACCAAGCAATATTCATTCCGAATGAGGGTTTACACGGGAGATCAGTTTAATCGCCTTTTAATCGCCTTTATTCGGGTCCACGCAAGGTTTGGGGCAGGGAAGGTTTCTGATTGGATAGGGGGCGGGGTGGATGTTACGTGTTTACATTTACCGGAAGAAAACAATGTAGTCCTCGTTCCGGATAACAAGATGCTTGACGATGCCGTTCTTAGTGCCTTTCTCGGGCTTGTTTTGCTTATATTCTTGAAGCAGCAGTACGACAACAACCTTGTTCTGCTAATGCTTCATCTGTTGAGGAGGAGAAGGGAGGTAGAAGACTGTGCTTTGGCGAATGGAAACCGGTGAGTGCAACTCTATCTCAGCCCATTGCTATGCGCGCTATATACATCATCGCACCAGAAGCAGAGTCCTGCACTGGGTCGGGTACCCGCGGGTAAAACAGCTGATTTGTGGGTGGTTTTTAAAAAACATTTTTTCCCGGGTTCGGATCTGGGTGGAAAAAATAACATGCGGGTCGGACTGGGGTTTTAGATAAACACATCAGTCATTAGTTCGGTAAACTACAGATAACTATCTTGGTCATTATTTACTCTCTGAGGATCGCCTCCGCTATTTCGCAACGGTCATTGGTTCAGCTGTTTACACGCGTTTCACCATCTAATAACACAATTTGTGATTGGACGACAGAATCAACATGGCTGCCACCGTCTAACAAGCGCCGCTTCCAAAACAGTAAATAATTATTTAGGTATTTGAGAAATAAGTGGATAAAACGTACAACTATCACTTTATAATGTTTCTGAAGTGTTTCCCTGATGGATTACTTCTCTCCTCGATGGATTCTAAAAACACGTGACGGCTCGTAACTGCTGAACGTCGCTCTGGACAGAAAGTAAGTCTATTATTACACATGTAAAGTTCCTTTACATAGATTAAAAGTTTAAAAGCATTAAACGTAACAAACGAGTGCTTTTACACTCGTATGGGAGAAGAACACAGAGGGTTGATGATGGAGCTGAAGTCAGGTTTTTATTGTGAGAGCTGCTTCATTCAGGTCGTTGTTTACTTACTGGCACCTTAACTGTGGCGATATGCTGTTCAATATTCAGCCAATATGACCCAACATGATTACTTTAAATCCGGGTAACGGGTCGGGCTGCGGGTCGTGTTTCAACGGGTCGGACCGGGTTGCGGTACTAATTGGCCTGATGCGCGGGTTTGCGGTTCGGGTGCAGGTTTGTACGTCGCCGGGTCGGGTCGGGTCTTGAAAACTGGACCTGTGCAGGACTCTGGCCAGAAGAGCAAGGAAACGAGCATGCGCAGAAAGACCAGAATGAACTTAAAGAGGAATGAGTGTATACAAGTGCGAGAAATTCTTTTATTCGGAATTAGAAACGGAATATTTCAGCCCCTTACATCAGATTGAATTTTCAATCGCATTGGCCATTTTCATTCTGAATTAGGTGTTTACAAGATCACTTTTAATAGGAATGAACTTTCATTCCGAATGAAAAGGGAATTAAACTGACCATGTAAACGTACTCACTGTGGAAGTGCCAAATCTGCAGTTCTTCGAAAGGCCACTAGGGGCTGGCTCCAAAACAGAGTCAATCTCCATAGAACCCCATGTAAAAAGGACAAACTTTCCAGTAGAAATAAATATGTTTACAGTCTGGTAAAAAACGTTTTTGGTCTTTACTGCTAATTTCAACATTCATAGCAACTGTATGGGGGTAGAATTTTTTATTTAACTCATCCGACGAAATTTTACTAAGGCTTAAAGTTAAAATATGAAGCTTTGTTTTTTACTCTTTTTTTTAAACAATGTAAAACCAATGGACAGAATCTTCTAATTCTTTTAAGCCCAGTTCAGACCAAAGATGCACGACGAGATAGGTTGAAACAGGCAGCTACTTGCAATGCGGCATTCTAAAAACCTACTGGTTCACACCAATGCAACTAGATGAGATAGTGTATTATCCATCTCTGTACCTCCGGTTTAATTTCCAGCTTTTCAGGCTTCAGCTGCATTTGTAGTAGTGATGAAACAGCAAAAAGCATAAACAAAAAAAGCATCAGATTGACTATATTTATAATAAATATGTCACAATAATATAAATAACCACCGCCAATTAATCAGACAATAGCTCTTTTTAGACAGGAATTGTGCAAATTGCAGGAAAGCCCAATCAGTCCTCTTTCAGCATTGGCAGTATAAAAACAAAATCGGGCAGTGCGGCAAACCTACTAGCCTACCTACTTTTGTTTATACAGAATGCACCTTTTTCGGGGCAATGGGGGGTGCAAGCAAGTAACATAAGGTGTAACTCAGCGTGTGACGCAAACAGTGACATAGGAGGGAAGCCGCGGCTAGTCAGTTCTTTGGCAATTCTCTCGTAAGTCGGCCAGTTCTTCACTAACGGTTAATGGCCTCTTCGTATGCAAGGGCAAGGAGGGCGCAATATCTGTCAGGTTTGCGTTTCCCTCTTGCTACTAGCTGCTCGCTAATTCCTGCTATCAGCTGTTTCCTGTTTATCCACTGCTAGTGGCTCGCACGTGCGGCATCATCAACATAAGCACAAACAGCAGCAAGCAGCAGCAACCCACCATCCAACACCAGCACACTGTGAGGACAGAAACAAAGAGCTTGATGGGGACGGAGCACCTGCTACAGCAAGTGAACACGTTGTCTGCTGCCATTTTGACTTGATCAGCAGAAATCACAAGCCGATTGGCTGTAGAAACAGGTGACCAGCCTTATATTCTAAAACCAGCTGATCAGCTGAGTTGCAGGTGACACCATCAGCCGGCTTGAGTCAAGCTCAGATCGGCCAGTTCACAATGCTGAAACTTTTCTCTGCAACTTTCATTTTAGCTGTTTTCAGACATTTTCTGAGTTTATAATAGGTGTGTATTGGACTCGGCGTGTATTGGACTCAGTGCAGAGACCTTCTCAAACATTTCTCTTCAAATTGCTCTCACATCCACAGTTTTTACTCTACATACATAATCTTTGCTCAAATCAGAGTACAACTTGTGGTCTTTCAAACAATGTAGCTGTGGAAGCAAATGGACTTTTGCACAATGAGCCTGAAAGTGAAAGAAACTCCACTCACTGCCACCTTAGAACTCAATGTTAACTGGGACAGAAATCTCTGGAAGGCAGCAGACTGTGTCTGTTTTCTTACCTGCTCGTTTGCTCACATTTTTGACACCACAAACATAATTTAGAGTTTTGGCATAAAAAGGTGTTTAGGAGTTTAAATCTCCATTAAAAGAGCTTTCTAGACCAAGTTGCTGTCTGCCCCTCCCTCATGCTGTCCCCAGTTATCACAATAGCAACAACTGCTTACACACATATACACACGTGAGTGTGTGTGTGTGTGTGTGTGTGTGTGTGTGTGTGTGTGTGTGTGTGTGTGTGTGTGTGTGCGTGCGTGTGCGTTTATGTTTGGCATGTGAATCTCCAGTACAGAGCACTGCCACATTCTACCTTTACTGCTACTATTCTACTACTACTAATAGTAGTACTAGTAGTGCTACTACTCTTGCTAATGTTTAACCCATGAATGTCAGATACAGACCTTTTTCGAATTGAAAACAATCTTCAAACCTTTATTTTACTTCACTTTGAAATTATGCTACTCTATACACTATTTTATACAGACTTAATTTAAGCATTAATCAGGTCAAAAAGTAATTATACCTCTCCTGTACATCTTTTGATCGACTACTACTCCTGCATACTTTCAGCTACAGAAACCATTCAAATGCCAAAACATTATGCTCTATTATGACAATTATTAACTATGATAATAACAAAAACCCCTCATTTTAAGATACATCAGCAAGACAAATAATGATGAGGGTATTTAAATGGTCTTCGGGGGTCAGTCTGTAATTGCTGAAGAACCGGCAGGGGCAGAATAATAGACCTCCATGAACCATTTCAACTTCATATGAAGTTATAGGCCTTTAGTTTCCCAGCACAGCGCAGGGTGGCGAACCCTGCGCAGAGCTAGTTTCGAGCAGCGCAACCCGAGGCACGCTCAGTTTGGTAGTTTGGCAGACCGAGGTGCGCTGAGATGGGTGTGGTGGTGCAGCAGGGGGAGGTGTCGACAGATCCAGCTTGGCGCAGTGACGGTTTCGTGCCAAAAGGCTTCGCCGAAGGTGCGCTAAAAGCTCACCAGCTGAAACCAGGTCTACTGTCAGCGCAGGCGGAGCGCAGCCGGTGTAGCGGAAGTTTGGCTGACCAGCGGACAGTGCACACACGTCACCAAAACCTCACAGGCAGGTTTCCAGAATATCAGGCACATTAACGATGCAATAAATACCCACAAACCACTATTCAATGCAACTATCTGCAATCAGCACATAAATGTATCTCTATATCGACTGTCCCGTCACATCTGATGTCACATCAAAGGGGATTGGCACTGTTTGGCACGCGTAATGGAAACCCAACCTGATTTGATTAACACAGATGCAAACTAATGAGTTCACATCCCTCTCAGCCAACCACAAACAGCCACAGCATCAGATAGGGAGTATATATTCAGCATCTGTCATCTTAGAAAAGTCAAAAGAAAAGAAACAGAGTGAGACTGCGAGAGAGAAAGAGAGAGCGCGCGCGCAGGAGAGAAACGCAACACTGATTTACAATTGTGGTGACCTCCTCCCAGGCTACCTTTGCATCATCAGCCCGTGGAGGTCTGCTCGCAGTTACGAATATTCGGACACTGCAAGCTTGGACCTCCCGGACCAAAACATCAGTTTCCTCCTGGGAGAAGTTTGGCCGTCTGACGCTGCTGCTCTCTTCTGCCATGGCGAATTGAGTAAACTCTCATTACGCCTTCGCGCAGCGCATTTAAGGGCGAGGAGAGGGGCTCATTTGATTGGTGTGATGTGAATCGGCTGTGTAAAACCCACTCCACGCCTTCTCTCCTCCGGAGACGGAGGGACGGAGGTGGGAAAGAGGAGTAGCTGCACCAGTGCGCACGGTGTGCCAAACTTGCAAAATCCACCTGGCCACACCCAGTTGGCGAAACTAGAGGCCATAGGGTCATCCTCTACATTTTTTTTCAATTTTTTTTTTCTCTTTTAATGCACAAATATTTAGGACATATATTTCTCAATATCCTTCTTTATAAAACTGCTTGAAAATGGAAATGATGTAACATTCTTAAACTAACTGTCCAGTTGGACGAGTGCCGTTAGCCCACAGATCTGGTTAAACTGGCTGTTTACCATTCCTGTCTGAACATACCAGAAACCCACGCACACAAAGAACTGTCTTTGCATAGTTAAAAAAATCTTTATCAGGAAAAACAAGGAAATAGTGAGGCATTCAAAGGTGCCTATCACTGAGAGTCCTTCATTGACAAATATTCTTAATATTACTGTTCTGTGATTACACCAATACAAAGTGTACCTTTAACCAAATAACCTGGATGCCAAACAAACACACACACACACACACACACACACACACACACACACAAACCAGTGGCAATTCTTCACTCTTAATCATTTAAGTATTTGCTAGTTGAACTCAAAATCAATGTGGCAACAGACCAAGTCCCCAACTACTGCTAAGGTTTAGTTGATGCCAGATGCATCTATATGAATAGGTCCTGATCCCACACTAAACATCTGCTGGTCAATCGCTCTCAGGCCAGAGTAAACTCTCTGGAGAACTGCCACTTGTCATTCTGTCTTTTAATGATCTCATACAGAGCCCCTGACTGACCATATCCTCTGCAGAGATGTGCAAATCGATCCATATATTTACCCACAGCTATAACTCTGCCCAATGAATCAGAGTAAAGTGATAAATAGCAGTCGGTCAGAGGGGTCAATACCTTCACCTGGGTGTGAGTGACTGTGAGATTGAACTGATTGTGTTCAGTAATGAATCAGTTTAATTGGTGCTGACTGTCAGGGGTTACAGTGGGTTTAAAGTTTGGTATGCCCCTCAACATGTGATTAAGTATATTAAAAGGAATCAACATTAAAATATAGGTTTATTAACTTAGTGCTGTCCACTGAAAGCAGCAGACAGTTAAAATCACGTACTTCACCTGGATATGTTGTTACAAAGCATAAACAAGCAGATTGTACTTTCAATCACTGAAACGTTTTTAGGAGGTAGACCCATTTTGAACTTTTGCATATTGAATGGAACCAAATGCTTCACTAAAAAAGTATATTGGGTTAAAAAAAATTAGGTTGGCCGTGACAGCATTAACCTGGAGATGGTTAGGTAAAGGCCTAACTGGGTGGTTGGGTCTGATGGAGTTAAATTTAGATTGAGGACCTAGAAAAACAGTCCCAAAGATTTCAGCTGTCTTAGTATGTAATAAATTCTATCCTATTTGTCTCAGTAATCTCTCCCAGGTGAGAAATCACACCCCGTCTCTTCCATTATTAAATTTGCTACAGCACATACATTTTGAAACAAAGGCCCTGTTTACACCTGGCATTAACACGCATTTTCAGTGATCTGATCACTAGTGGACAGCTCGAAGCACAGGTGCGAATGCATCCCAATTCATCCTAGCACGTCCTCAGTGTGACTTGAGATCCAATCACTCAGACCAGAGTCCCGCACCAGGTCGGCCACCGAACAGGTAACCCACAAAAGCTGTGTAAAGGGTAAAAAAAAATATATATATTATATACATATATATAAACTGACAGGTACGGGCATGGGTAAAAATGCACTACACTACATGCAGGCAGGAAGCTGTTGAGAAAATATATTTTCTATTTTTCAGAATAAAAAAGCAATAAATCTTTGCAGCCCGAGGGTGAGGTGGCAGCCTACATCGAGTTCACAACACCGAAGAAGGATCCTGTTGAGGTTTCATGGTGGTAGAAAGAGCATGCTAAAATGTTTCCTAACCTGGCAGTGATTGTGTGGAGCATTTTCACCATCCCAGCATTGAGCACAGCCAATGAAAGAGACTTTTCCTCTGCTGGATTTGTAATTCAAGAATGGAGAACCCAGCTGAATGCGAGTGACTGTAGCCTGTGTGTGTTAAATCACGGGTGTTGACTTAGAGATATTGATGGGTAACGGGCCAGTTCTGGTACTGAGCTTTACAGGTATGGGCAGATGCGGGTTTTCAAAAATGGACCTGTGATCATGTTCAGAGGTGGTCTGGGACGTGTCAGCCGTGTCCTGGGCCACAGTGAAGGACCACCTTCTCAGTCACGTCCTTGCTTATTTGACTCCCCCCGCCAGATCAGCAAACTTTCTGTTGCTGACGTTACACAGGTTATGTGCAGTGCCTAAAGACGATCTCTGTTTGCGTTTAACATCTGCCCAGTTAGCACAAGCTAACACAGTAGCAGCTGTTAAACAGTCCCAACAAACTCATGCCAAAGACTCAACTCTGTCATTAAACCAGTTCATAACCATTAATGTTAGGTGACATTATTGGGGTGGTGCTAACAGTTAGCCCTGTCCCAGCGTCTGTGCAAGCGCACCAAATGGCAGCCTCCATAAAGGAAGCCAATCCAAGTGCCAAAATCTGCAGTAGTTCATCAAATGGCCACTTGAGGCTGGCTCCAAAACAGGATAAATCCCCATTCACCCCCAAATGCCCAACTTTACAGCAGAAATAAACATTTTTACAGCCTGATACAAAAACAGTTTGATCTCTGTAGCTCATTTCAATATTCATGACAATTATATGAGGGGTGAATTTTTATATAACTCACCCATTTACATTTTATTAAGGCCCAAAGTTGCGCTTATTTATGGGTGGGCCGCTTTAAGAGACAGGCTGTCTGTGAGGCCTCACATCAGTCTATGAGTCAGATGTACCCCTCACTCCTCCACTGCTCCAATCTCTTGTCCAAATACGGTCACTTCTGGCTCCAAAAAGCCAAGATGGTGATGGTCGAAATGCTGAACTCAAGGCTTAAAACAGGTGTACACAAACCAGTGGGTGACACCACAGGAGCTATGTCCATTATTTTGTAGAGTCTATTTGGCGGACTCTCACAAACTGTCCCCAGCGTGCAGCACACACTCCAGCAGCAGTAGTCTCCTAATGATGGTGAATGAATTGATGTACGTATTCATTTGTATATAGAGCAGGGAAGTGAGATCCAATCATAAGGTGTCACTCAAGACTCGTGGAGACGTATTCTCATGTCAGGTGTGGACAGACGGACTTCGAACTGTCAACTTGTGATTGACTCACCCAAGACGATTTTAATACAATGTCTCCACCCAGATTACATGTAATATCAACATAATAAAGAAGTGTTTTTCAGAGATGTATCTTCAAAATGTTCACACCATCAATGTATTACATTTGTTTTGTACTATTAACATTTTATTGTTCTGTTTAATAAAATGGTTAAGAACCTAGACTTTGTTATTTGCTACTTTGGCTCCCACTACTTATGTCTGTAGGATTATTTAAGGATCTGGAGGATTTAAAAAATCAGACAGTGGAAAACAACATGGTGGCAGCCACACACAGACACACACTTGCATTTGTTTGCTTTTACTAAAGGAGGATTTTCATTAACAGCAGCAGCAAACTATGCACCTCATTCTGGAGATGACATTAAAATAACATATTGTATTGGTATATGTCACATGGCTGAGTGGAGCTGACTAACTCTAAAACACTTCTGAGAATCCTGAAGCTAATGGTTTCTAGGAGGAACATGGGGAAGAGCTCATTAGCCAACTGTCAGTTACATAAGGACACATTTGCTTTTCCCTTCATCTCATGCTCATGACGGGACAAACAACAGCACATCAACGCTGTGGCCATCAAGGAGGACAATTTTCCAGACACTAAAAAGATGAACATTGACCCTGGGAAAGAAAATACTGCAAATGTGGGAAATACCGGAAATGCAAACAGACTGTTCACTAATTCAGACTGTTTGTCATTCATAGGCCAGTGCTCACTATGTGGGATGATGAGAGATTACAATCAGGGCAGAAAATTAGGCTCACACACTTGCCTGACATGAGTGATTTAATCTGAGCATGTTCAGAGAAAAGAGCACTAGCCTGTTTAATTAGTGATATAGTGTATAAAAAGCTTGAATTTTGACCTAACAAAAGAACTAGTGCCACCTTAAAGCCTCTAACATCTTTGCATGCAAATTCATTGCTTGTATTCCATCTTTACTCTGTAGTTCCCTCTTTCAAGTGCTCAAAAATATTGACTAACACAATCATTACCTACCGATTTTGCCATGGTGTAAGGTGAGTGCTTTTAAGATAGCTACCGGAGGATTTATGATTATTACATCATAACACCATTACATCATCATTTACGATTTTTTAGTACTTGTCCTGGTATTTATGGCATACATTTAAAGCATGGGGCACATGCTTTTTTATCTGATAGTTAAACCAAAGACAGAGAAACATACAACATGCGAAAGATAATGTTGAAAATTGTTGAAGCTGTTTCATTGTCTGTTTTATTAACTGTTGATTCCTCTTAACCGGCTGGTAGGGGTCACAAGTTTTCTGGAAAGCAGCTCGGCTGATAACAACAAGCCTTACTGTCTGTTGCGAGTCACATTTTGTCCTTCATTGTGGCTCAAAAACTGACATCCATAGTCCATCCATCCAAGAGTGGTCTTATTTAAAACCTGAGCATCTGCAAAGGGATGCATGATATTGGATTATTTTGCCGATATCTGATATGCCGATTTGCAACAACTCATTTGAGCAATAATAACCGATACCTGATACTGATATATTCACTTTTTTCTCCTCTAGTAATCATCAAGTCTCCTCTGTAGTGGAATTAACATCATATTATGCATGCATACTCTTATAATGATGGCCCACCAGCAGATGGAGACATTAAATACAATGCTTTTCTATGTATGTAATATTCATTCATTGTGCAAATTCAGAAAATGCATGTTGGTCAATTCTAATAGTTCATTTTAAAGCCGATATTGGCCAATACCGATTACATACTGATATAATCAATATGTTGGCCAATTCCAATATTTCATTTTAAAGCCAATATCGGCCAAAACCAATTACGTGCCGATATTACTGTGCATTCCTACATTTGCAGATGAATTCCATACTCCGTATGTTATGATACACTGAAGTTTGGCACATTAAGAAATTAATTAGTCCTCCTTTCTGTTATTTTCAATGCATACTGACTGTAAGGGAGTCAGGAGGGACAGTTCCACCGGGCAGAGCTCTGCATGGTCCAGCTGCAACCTGGTTTTGTTCCTTCCTCCGCACCGCGTCATATCACACCAAAAGTATTTCAGAAAAGGAGCGTTTTGCCTGCCCGAATTCGTAGACCTACAGATTTTATTGACTTTGTCATTTATTCCTTGATATCTTCTAACATAAGTACATAAGCAGGCTATATAGTTAAATGGTTTCTCTGTTGTCTATTTTAACTGTTTACTTTCCTACTTTGTTGTGCTGTAGCCTACAGACAAGGTCACGCGTCTGCTGGAATTTAAAAGAATTGTCATTGTCAATTGTCATTGGCATTGTTGCTGCCAAACAGTGTGTGGACTGACTGATCATTTCAGCTCTATCTAATAGTAAATAAGCTCAAACTTACAAATCACAATTATGGTCCTTTATGTACAGTTTCAAAGCTGTTTGCAATAACATGATGAAAATATGTATTGCCTGACTGTCTCAACATTGCTCTGTGTACATTTTTTAAATTATATTGTGTTCCTGTCTCTGTGTATTGTGGTGCCTCCCTTCCTCTTCGTCTGAGGAGCTGGAATATAATATGGTTCCATCCTAATCAGCTATTGTTAGGCCACAGCAGAGACACAGTCATTAATGAGGTAATTATTCATGCCCTGGTAGGGTTTGTGTATGAGGAGGAGGGCTGCAATGCTGCTGCAGTGATAGCAGACTCTGAAGGACGAGTTACTGAAATCAATCTATCTTTACTCGTCTTGGACCTGCTGCAGCTTTACACAAAAAAAAAGAAATGAAACTCCTAACATTTTCAGCAACCCTGCAATCACTTTTTCTCCTTAAAAGTACCGTATCCTGTGTCGAATCAATTTCTCCACTTTTCTGGTCAAGAAAATAGAGCGGGAATTAACATTTCACCTCAGAGTACAAAATATCAAGTGGATATCAATGCAGTTTAGAGACCTGGCTCTTGGTGCAGAAGTCATAAAATAAAACTGTGGCAAGAAGAAATCATTCTGTCCTGGAGGAGGTGTCAGTCTGAGGGAGAAGTTATCCAACACTCTGCTGCATAATGATAGAATATTTCTTCAGGGAAGAGGCAACTTAATGCTGTTTAGCTAAGAGTTGCAATATGGCAACCAAGGCAGCTCACTGTAGTAAACAGAGGAAATAGTATTAGAAAAATGGAAGCCTGTGGCAGTGGCTTCTAACACCCTGGTCAGAGTATTGAAGGTTACTGGACCAGAATAGATTTACTGAGGTTTCAGGTCTGCTTTGTATTTCTCTGACCAGCTGTAAAATGGTTACCTTAGGAGTATGAAGAAAAACGTGCTTGTGATTGTGGAATGATTTGACTCTATTTTTTGAGTACAGCTGCTTCAGTTAATTAGATTTAAATCCACCACGGACTCAGTGAGTTCAGTGATGTCATCAGTGACGTTAACAGTTGCTCCAGACTGTGTCGTGTTGTCCAGGCTGTAGGGCAGCCTCTGATTGGCCTGACCATTTTCTTACTTTTCATGCCAGAGTTATCTGTTTTGTCATACCAGTATATATAAAAAAGGGTCACCTGGTTGAATGGCACTGGATTTCACGGATTCAGCCAAGTTTTGATGAAATAAAGGACACTACGGTTCCTGATACCCCACTGGAAAGTGATGTGTCATGTTTATTATCCAATGCCTGTACAATGGCTACCAGAATGCTTGGCAGAGAAGATCCATGTGGCCGGGATTACAGCTGGTGTAATCCCGGCTGGTGTCCATCTTCTCCACTTTTTCCTCGACGCATACAGATTTGTTAAGCCAAGGTGTCATCACACTGGTCAGCTGCTCCATGCAACAGTGCACCTAGAAGCAACCATTAAAACTGCAGGTCACACGTGCGTTGCATTACGATTTTCAGGTGACACATTCCAGTCGACAGCAATGCCTGAAATCAGTCTTGCAAAGCTTGAAGCGTAGCTACTGGCATGGACCATGATTCTGCCCTTAAATGTAAACGCTACAAAAAACACACAAGGTTTCATGTTTTTGATTAAAAAACTCAATTATGGGTAGAATTATTATTACAATCTACAGTTCTAGTCTAAAGATCAAGTCCTTAGCCATAAGAAAAAAAACACTTGCCAATATGCTTCGCACTAATTGCTTGTTGTATTGTCTAACAGTGTTCAACATTTTTTTGTAACTTTCTGAAGCAAACAATCTTAATCTTAACATCTTAACACTTTATGTAGCAATTGGAAAATTAGTGCCAAAATATTAAAGTGTACAGGGTTTTAACTTTTCTCTCAAGTGACAACCAAGTGCAGCATCACCTAGCATTATACCTTCGTGGAAACCATGTACAAATAAGTGACATTGGGCCCCTGGGTCATTTGTGGTCAATTTTTGTCTTTTTGTAGTTGTTTTGCTTCACTTAATTATCTTTTTTTTTTCTCATGATTGACCTGGGCCTTATTACAGAAAGCAGGATTAGTGAAAACTTTGAATATGTTCAGCCTGAGATGAGGGAAACTCTGAATTTTCTGTTTCATAAAGCTAGTTCAGCATAACCCTGAGTCAGTTACTATGGCAACACATTCAGATGAAGCAAACCTGCTGAGGCTGATCACCCACTGAGCGTGTGGCAGGAAGGAGAAACATGGTGTGTCCTTTTGTGAATAAAGCTGTGGATGTTGAATTTAACTGCACACCTGAGAGTCAGAAGTGAGAGTAAGTTTAAAAAATGGTCTCAAAACAGCAAAAATACAACAACAATAAAAATGGTCTTAAAAGCACAATATTACGCAATATTATCGCTTATCGCAATAATTTCTGACGCAATTAATCACCCAGCAAAATTTGTTATCATGACAGGCCTAGCATAATAACAATAGTCAAGTGTTTAATAAAGTAGTTGAAACTAGCTCCACCTCCAGCAGCTACAACAGTAACATGCTGCTCTAACACTGATGCTTCAGTATTAATAATCTAATGATGCCATATATAATAATATCAGTCAGAGGAACCAAACACTACTTCTACTGCAATACTTTAACTACATTTTTCTCTCTCAGAACTGGTTCTTATGATGTGTTGTCTGACCACATCAGAAATCAAATGTGTTTGTCATTCTGAACAGCTTCAAGGTGGAGTCAATGTAAAAATAATTAGGCAATAAACATCAAAACACAACATTAGATGTCATATTTGGGTTTATATTCAACTAAGGTAGGTATTGTGTGATCCATGTACTGTTTTTTTTTGTTTTTTTTGTTTTTGTTACTGTAACTGAAACACAACACAGGAGCAGGATGGGACGGGAGTCATTCTTGTGGGATTGGGACGGGACAGGATTTCTTTTCTTTTTTTTCATTTTCATGGGATTGGGACGGGATGGGATTATTTTTGTGGGAGTGAGATGGGACAGGACTGAAAATCCACTCCCATGTCACCCTCTAGTCTGTATATTGTGCTACATTTGTATAGTGTAAGCATCTTTGTTACTTTACTTGCAGGAATAAGAAAAAAAGTTAAATACACTGAATATTATTTGATCTTTTCCACCATTACCTGCATTCCAAATATTGTGGAGGTGTGTGGTTTAGGTGCCCTAAATACCCCTACATTTTCTAGTGAGACATTGCCACCTCAAAATGATCACATAACCATCCTGGCCACCCCACAGAAAATTTTCTGGCTCCGCCACTGTTCTTTACATGAGCATTGTAGCCACATACATTTTAAACTGGCTGTAGATTCTTGGTCTGGTTTAACCAAAACTATGGCAACAAAAACATTTTTTGGAATGCAGAGCAGTTGTCAAAAATATCAGGTATTTATTTAAACAGCACCTCTGGTGAATAAATATGTCCACAGGCACTTTAATGCAGCATTATGAATGTGCCAAAGCTTGTATCTAGCCTTAGCAGCACAGTGAGAACTATGCCTTTGAAAAACAATATGATTATATGGATGAATTATTTTGCTATTAATGTGGAGGCAGTTGATGGAGAGCTAAAACACAAAGCAAGGGCATTTAACACAACTTTCACTGTATCTTCACACCATGCTCCATATCTTCACAATCAACTTTGTCTTTACCAGCATTCTAAATAAATGGAATAGTGTTTTTTAGGCACTATAAGGGGGCGATCACACAGAAATGAGACGCTAGAGACGCGGACGCCTCAAAGACGCTTGAAACGCTGGAAGCGCTTATTCAATGCGCGCTAGCTACTGCCGTCTGACGCTCAAAAAAAGTTGAAAATATTGTAAATTTTCAGCGTCTAAAAACGCACATCTAAAAAGAAGTGTCTACAAAAACGCGCGTCTAAAAAGACACCGGAAAATGGCCGTCTAAAATGATGCTTGAATGCCGGTCAGAGGCGCCGTATCATAGGAAAACAATGGTTTTACTGGCATCGCGTTTCTAGCGTTTCATCTCGGTGTGATCGCTCCCTAAGCCTTGTAGGCCTTGTATTATGTCATTTCAATTCCACCCTGTCAATTTTACATACTGTAGCTCTGACACCAGGATCACAGTGCTCCCTGCAGTCTCTCAATAATCTTTCATTATCACATTTGTCATAGAGCTTTGGGCATATGACACCTTATACACCTCACAAAAGCACAGTACACAGTGTAGAAGAAAAGGTGCTTTCTTTTACACCCTCTTGGGTTTGACTGACAACTCAATCGTAGAGCATTCAAGTCATAATGACTGAGGCACAGGGATTCACAATCAAATAAACTTTGCTTTAAAAAAAAGATGGTCTGAACAAGGTAAGTCTGAAACACAACATCCTAAAACTGGGTGTTTATAACTGTAATGAACCACTCTTCTACTGGATAGAGAATGTACTCTCCAATTTTACTTTTTAATCTTGTTTTGTCACTGCCTGTTAGAGAAGTTCCTTGGGGAAATAAATTTGCTCTCAAGATTCTCTAAAGGAGCTGGTGACTGTTATCTGTTGCAGGTTTATCCAATAATATATCTATTGCAGCTTCAAATTTCTTAACAGCAGAAGATGGACTTCATGTCCTTAGTACTTAAAACTAAATAGAGAATCCTATGAAGACAAAAACCAAAGGATCCATGGTAGCAGGTCCAGAAAGGCACTTTTTGTGTCTCTACAAGAAACCACCTGACAGGGCCGCCACACTGCTGTGATATTAATTGCCAACTGATGCAATTTAACTTCTTAGGGAGCTGCTAAAGCTTTCAGTTGCCAAGCAATACTGAGATAGCTGAGTGCTGCTTAAAGAGACAGGGGGCTTTAAACCAGGAGCTAGTGAGCTTTGTACAAACCAGTTTCTCCCAGTTTGCTATGCTTTTAAATGTCAGAAGGCATTGACTAGCATCCCATGGATGAACTGTGGCCACTCACACCATTGATTTTTAGACTGGATACACACAGAGAATACAATAACTATCTGCTATCTGCTAAATGTTGCATTTTTTGACAGCACACTACATTTGCAAAACAACAGATCAATATGGTTCTGAGGCAACAGCAATTCTTTCATGTTAAGGAAAAGTGATCTCAGTCTAAACCCCTATAAAAAACATTGGTTCTGGGCTTATCTGATGTACAGAAAATAGTCATATTTCACTGTCTCCAAAAACTGCAATCTGTGCTCAACCAAGGCCGCTCTGAATCCCAACAACCACTTGGATAAACATAACTGCTAAGACCGCTAACATCACACTCTGATGTTATCATGTATGCTAAGCTTTAGAACAATAGAGGAGAAAACATGAAACTAATGGGAATATTGTATCATAACCAACCATGACCGCCAACATGTAATAAGAGTTTCCATGCTACTTCAAAAATCTTATAGCGCAATGCAAAGACCCTACAAAACATCCCAGTGACACACAAAGTAGGTTTCTTTAAATGATAACAACCACGAAACATAAAGAATTTATGAGCACAAAGTAAAAATGGCATGAGGTGTGTCTGAAGATGCAGTTTGGTGCATCAACACGGCGCTCACAATGGCCCAGTGACCCAAGAATGCAATGTTCCTCCTTATTTCCCTCATGGTCTGAGTTTAGGAGACAGAGATCGCCACCGCCTGCAGACATCCTGAGAAGTCAAGCTATTTTCAGCCTTACAGACATCGTGATGATTTAATTAAGACCCAAACCCGTGGGTGACTGTGGGATGGCTGGAGGAGGACAGAAAAGTATTTAGCCTCGATATTCAACCTGAGCCCTCACAATCATGTATGCATTCTGCCATTCTTTAAATTAGTATCAGAACGGCTCTACACATGACAGAAATTTACTTACTTTAAATACCAGATTTGGAATGTCAGGTAGAGTTGAGTCAATTTCCAGTTTTGCTGTTCTGGTCAAGTGTACAGGCTTAATGTGGTTTGATTTTATACAAAGTGGCTTAACTGGCATCTGTCATTATAACAGGCTCTGGCAAAATAAAAAGAAGCCTACATCAGCAACCTGTGCGGACGGTGTCACCACACTAAATCCAACTTACTGTATTAGTAATATAGTGATATGATCATATGTTTATAAACGGATGAACAAATGAAAACACTAATGTCTGACAGACCAGGGGCAAAGCACCACCAATAGGAAGAGATCAAATTTCAGCGGAGGTGGAAGAGGGAAGAGCGGCGCACAGTGTGTTTGTTTACTAGAAACTTCATGTGTTTCTTGGGGTGACGAGACAAGACATGGCAGAGTTAATCTCTCAGGAAAACTAAAACTGTGCCAATATGGCAACATCTTGGATTTGAAGCTGACAAAAAAGGTGTCCTAACTGTCTGTGAGTGAAGCTGTCTTAACCAGCTTAACTTTTGTCAGACGCCCTGTATCTAATTTTTCCTGTTGCTCCCTTTAAAACAGTGCCGTAATGGATGAGGAATGGATGATTTATAAAGGTAAACTGAGTAATTATCTATACGAAACCTCTTATTTTACAACAAAAACCTAAATAAGGTGGCAGGTGGCTGGAGAAGGATCGCCAGGGAGTTAAAATTTTCTGGTAAGTGATCTTCACTAATAACAAGCTAACATTAGGCAACTTGCTGTTTGATATATTGTATGTATTTTCCAGTAAATATCACAATATAAAATGTGCGTTTTCTGTTTAAGAGGTACAGATGTAGGAAGATAGCGAGTAGTCACCCATATATAATGTGGTTTTGTCTTATGTATGATCTCAAGGACACAGCTGATGGCTAAGTGGTTTATTAACATGGCGTAAGGTAAATGCATATTTAATGCATTCAGTGTGGACAGACAGCTGCCATGTTACGCAATACAACATATATAAGTCGGACTTGTTTGCTGTTAGGACATGGTGTCATCACGTTCCATGTGTGAGGGGCTGCTGAGTAAAGTGCAATGCCTAGTGGTAAAATTTGTTAAATTGGTGCGGAACAGTGTTTGGCTTAATATCAAACCAATCTGAAAGTCAGCCCAACCCTATAGAGTCAGGTGCCCAATTAGGAATTTGGGGGCTCCTGACAACTGCAGCACAACACTCTGAAGCAATACATATCTCTAGTATAATCCCTGGTCTGTTCCAGCAAGTAAATGGGCTGAAATACTCTAGTCCAATCTAAAGACACTTTTTTCTATTATGTCAGATGTACCTCAATGTCGTGGGTGCTTCAACTTGGACATGTGTTAATGTCTTGGGTGTTTTGACTGAGTCTTGGCAAATAATGCAAGGTTTAGGCAAATTTTTGTTTTTTTCCTGTTGCTTCCACATTTTAACTTTTTCTGAATCTAAGTTATACCACAGCTGACTCTCACCACAAGAACAACAGTACAGTATGATGAATATTGAATAGGGATTGATCATTATTTTTTTTCTTGGCCTTGACTCAGACTCGACCCCAATTGGGAGTCTTCACTTGGACTTCTCATTGACTTGACTCAGGTGGAGCTGACAGCAACTTTGTCTAACCAATCAAAATGAAATCTCTGCCAATCGCGAGCCTGCCAATGAGCAGCATTTGTCAGCTATAAAAGAAGTCTAACCTTCACTCTGTGTAAAAATCCAAAGCCACATACAGACCGCAAAGATCAAACTGCAGGTACGTACATTCGCCAAAAACAGACAAACTGCATCAACCTTAAGGAAAAGAAGACACAGGCTGAACAAGAGGAGTATGACTGACATACTGCATAGATCACATACTGAGATGAACTATGTAAAACCACCTTTGTAGCCATGACAACAGAAGCAATTTCGTTAATTTTAAAAACACTTTTAAAGTAAAAGTTTTTATATGTATTTTTGTCTATTGTGATCACATTCACACGACAGCCGTCTTACATTTTTTTAATCAGCTGCAGTGGTGCCAGTGCACTAGAGAACAAGCTATGGTGGATGCATCTGATACCACTCACCACCAAAAGCAAAATCCTGATTGCACTAAGCCATCATTTTGGTGAATGCAAGTCTCACAAACAGGGAACACTCTCGTTCTCATGTGTGTGTGTGTGTGTGTGTATATATATATATATATATATATATACGTGTGTGTGTGTGTGTGTGTGTGTGTGTGTGTGTGTGTGTGTGTGTGGTCAAAAATATCAATTTATGGATACTTATTGATACTGAATACTAACACAAGTACCAGCTGTGCTTTCTCTCTCTCGCCTAACTTGTACAGTCATTCTGTTCTCTGCTCAAAGAAAGAGAAGTCATTGCTGTAATGTTGTTTTTATGTCAATTTTCCCCATGGTAGTGAAAATGGTATCAAATCAATCAATATTTTTCAAGGTATAATTCCAATATCATGACAACACTTATGTAAATATATATATA
The DNA here is from genome assembly GCF_006386435.1 of Epinephelus moara. NCBI lineage: Eukaryota > Metazoa > Chordata > Actinopteri > Perciformes > Serranidae > Epinephelus > Epinephelus moara. The sequence goes on along the minus strand of NC_065507.1, from coordinate 37,866,538 downwards.
ATTTAATGTTCAAGTGTTCTGGATAGATTTTTGGCTTGATATTTTTAGCTTGACCTTTCCTCTCCATTATAATGATGGAAACTACATGCTCACACTCACTCAGACTGAGGTATAAGCAGTGAGCCACACCTTGCCACATTCAGTCTCACAATATCAGCTGCCTTTGATTTACACTGACATTTCAGTGCTGGGAAAATCCTTGTGGTTGTAGCTTTGGGTGAAGGCAGTATGAGGATTACAGTGGGAGTGGGTAGAGAGGTTAAGGGAGTAATGATTTATTCCTCGCCTGTGAGATGCGAGACATTCATCACCAGGAACAAAAAGCCTGTAGCACTGTGTGAGCTGAGGATGTTAGTCCTGCTGGGAGAGACAGACAGCAATACAACCTGTGCTGAGAAGATGCCCTGCTGTAACACTTCAGACAGAGCCTTTAACTGAGGGCTTCTGCCTGCATGGCCAGCTTATTAATGGATGGCTGGATCTAGTGAGAAATTGTACTTTTATAATATCCAAAATGTGATTGGATATTATGCAAATATCACATCAAACATGCATATGAGATGATATAAAATGCATTTTGGGTGAGAAATTGTCAATTTAAAGTTTTGTAAGAATATAATAAAGGCATTATAGCAACGCCATAACGGATTGAAAAATACATTACACTCAATTTATACTCACTAGAGAACCACAGGTAACATTGAAGTCCATGCAATAATGTAGAAATATTCCTGTAGTCCTTTTTAACTAAAGCAAATAAGGAAATGGCTGCAAATATTAAAGAGTTCAGTAACAGAGATGTTAATATTGCAAAAAAAACTGAAAGCAGGTCCATTTACTCAGCCTCAGTTTGGTAAACTCAAACTGAACAGAATTCAGTCCAACACAACGCAGACACAAACACAGCCGCGAAAAACAAGCTACACGTTAACGCAACACTTCCGAGTCTCCTGTCGTGATTTCCGAGTGAATAATGGCACCTAATAATACAGTACAGATATAAATGTGAAGCCCGACGGGCCGTCAAACGGCGCCTACCTCCCGTTTAACGTTCCATAATAATTTCTCTTTGTAGTCTTCCTCCGTGGAGCCCTCCATGTCTGTCCGTCTGTCCGTCCGCGGTGAACACGACACAGGTCTGTCTCGCTGACACTGTCCGTCTTCTCTCCCCGGCCTTTCACAACCTCTTTCCTTTTTATTCCTTGTTTCCTTCTTCCTTCGCTCAGCTGGACTCTGACGCAGCCGACCAGCTTGACGGCGACGTCAGAGGATCCGCCTTCCCTGCCGTACTGATCAATGGAGGAGGAAGAAAAAAGGAAAAAAAAAAGTCACCGGAGCTCCCAGAGGCTCCCAGCATCCAGCCCCGCCCCAACCTGCAGCCTGCAGCCTCTCAGCATCCAACACACCAACCTGTGGAGCCTCGAGTTATTTATAGCATCTTCTTTTTCCTCCCCTGGGCAGGAAAGGGTTACAGCAGGGAGATGTTCTCCTGTGAAAGGTGTGAAATGCTGGCAAATGGTTTGGGGAGGTTTGGGTTTGCCACTGCTGGCTGGCTGTGTCTTGAGCAGATAGCTACTTGATGAATATATATGGGACTCTGGTGGGGGAAACATGCAATGCATTTAATGAGCTCATCAAAATGCAGCTTATTTAATGACTTCATTCATAAACCTGGCACAATAGCACCAACACACACACACACACACACACACACACACACACACACTAAGAGACTGCAGCCCATCCAAACGGTTTCTATAAATAGAGCTTTCTGAAGCACATGTTGACCATTCTGTGCTGATGCCAAGTTGGCCTGCTGCAAAATAGATGACGTCACGATAGATGATATAGAATGACCCTCTCTGTTGGAGTCCCCGTCATTAAACCTCCTGCTTGTGCCTCCATGTGGGCTGAGGGGGCACCTGCAACCATCAAAGGACATGTTATCTGCAAAGCTTCCCCTAATCACTCTGTTTTTTCTTTGAATTTTACACTTGTGCTTCTTTGCCATCAGAGATTTCTTTCTGCAGTGTTTGTCTGAGCTCCTCTTGCTGGTTTGAAGAACTAATGGCTCAGTTAAAAGAAATGATGTGACATATTTACATGCAGCAATCAGGACTTGGCAAAATGTAAATCAAAATGTGATGAAGGTTGTGGGAGGGGGTTCATTTGCTCATGTTGCCAAACCGCTGTCAGTCAAATGTGATAAGACCACACCCTCATTTCTGATGAATTACAAAAATTTAAATACAAAATATAAAGAAATAGTTAAATGTCCAGTGTGTAGGATTTAGAGGGATATATTGGCAGAAATGTAACGTAATATAAGTGTTTTCTTTAGTGTATATTCACATGAAAACAAGAATCGTGTTTTCATCACCTCACAATGAGCCATTTTTTCTACATCTCGTGTACGGAGATTACCATGTTGCACCAACATGTTCTATGGTAACCCAGACCAGACAAACCAAACACTGGCTCTAGAAAGGGCCAATCCTGTTTCTGGAAAAACACTTTTTTTATGTTAAACTGCTTTATTCTGATCACTACTATGATGCCAATGCAACCTAACTAGGATATCTTTTCATTATCTGGTTTGACTAACCCTAACATTGTCTATCTGGATAACCAGTACTACAAAGGTGGTTATCAACCAGTTCTGTCAACTGGGTTTTCCTGTCCAGTCATGAGCTGTGAAAGAGGCAAGGGATGTTGATTACGAGCAACATCATCAGAACCATGAATGAAGTAGGCTGCTTCATATCATATGAGATGAAACGGTATCCAAAGTGTCTTGGACTGCGAGACAGTAAAATGACAATGGCTTGGGACGTAAACAACACTGAAAATACTATCCAACAATTCACCATCGGTCAAGACTTAAATTATGTGTAAGTGTCACAAGGCTATATGTGACTTTAGTATAAAGTAATTTTCGCTATTTAGGTGAATGATGACAAAACTACTCTGAATATGTCGGATTAAACGCCAGACTGTGTCTGCTACTTAAGTAAAGGGTGGAAAAGTAGCCTATAGTTAATGACTGATGAGGTCTGTCTGACGGAAGTGCTGCATTTATAATAATATGATAGTTATTTTTTTTCCTAGTTCGCATTACACAGGTATCTAATTATTCTGAGCTGCAGTGATTGCTGGCAGTGTAGAATAGCTACACTGCCAGCAATCACTGCAGACTAAAATAAACTGTGAAAGCTAAAATCATGTGTTGTAAACAATCTCTGTGTCGATACCAGTGGAAACAGAGCCCTGAAACAATGAAATGATTCGACTGACCTATAACAGCATGTAGGCTCCTCAATCTGATCTGATTGGTCAGATGTCATGGTGTTGGCAGGTTGTGATCCAGTACTCTGAGCATAATGTCTTTTGGAGCAGGATAACTGTTTAGCATAAATTAGCATGGTGATTTATCCCGGTAAAAAAAAAAACAGCTTCATGGTACTGAAAACCCCTCACTAACTCCAAATTCTGTGTAGGAGTACAGACCTCAAGTCTGTTGTGTTGGAGAAGAAGAGTTATCTGTGGATTATTGCGCTCCTGGTAAAAAACCTCCTGAAAAATGAACAATGAGAGAATTCTAATCTGGAGTAGTTTCAGCTGGTTGCAGTCTCCAGTCCTCACCACTAGATGCCATTAAATCCCCCCATATCGTACACACTGGACCGTTAAGATTTAGTGATTTAATTGCTTTCTTTGAGGCCTTTTAGTTTAGATCAAAGAAACTGTAGGACAATTATCTTACAGGTTTCATTCTTTTAAAAAGGAATTATTTTCAAATGAATGAATAGAAATATTTGCAGCCTTAATTGACACCTCAATTCAGTATCTGACCAAATGTCTCCCCTTTTGTTCCTGAGTTATGGCACTGAATAATGGCCGGAAAAGTGTTTTTGCAGAACATTATGATGTCACAGTGAAGTTGACCTTTGACATTTTGAATAGAAAATGTCAGAACTTCATTGTTTTATCTTTTTAGACATTTGTGTGAAAGCTGTCATAGTTAGCATATGAATACTTGAGTTATGGTCAGAAAAATATTTTGTGAGGTCACACTGACCTCTGACAACAAAATTCTTATCAGTTTATTTCAATGCAAGTGGACGCTTGTGTCAAATTTAAAGAAATTCCCTCAAGGTGCTCTTGAGTATCACGTTCACAACAATGAGACAGATGCAAGGCCCTAAACCAAGAGAATGTTTCACGTGTGATTTCCCTGTTGGAAAAAAAAAACTAAATCGTGACAGATTAAATGTCCAAGCCACAGAAAACATGGTGAGTATAAGCCAACCATTTTCCTTTAACCATGGAACCTACAGGAGCAGCTGTGGTTTTCAGGTTAATGAGCTGTGTTTAGCATGATGTCAGGTTGCAGTTGCTCAGAGCATGATGAGAAAAGGCTGGTTATTTACTGTCATCCTTATAAAACACAGCATTTTGTGTGGCTGCTCTGCAAACACACACGCATGCATGCACGCATGCACGCATGCACGCACACACACACAAATTGCTCTGACAAAGTAGCTGCTCAACAAGTATTTGCTGCCTCCATAATTCTGGAACCAGCAAATTTCACCGCACTTGCAGTTACCATCAGTAACCACAGGTGTCAGGTGATTACAGGGTATCGTGCGTTCTTTAGCTTCACTGGTTCTTAGAAGCAAGCTGACAATAACTAGAACTATGTAACTGTAAGTAAGAATTCAAACTGTAGATTTTCTAATTAGACCTGCCTATTAAAAAGATTACAAAGACAAACAGCAGTGGAATAACAAGAACTTTTATCTTCACAGCTGGAAAAAAGGCATCATGGTAAACTGCATTGAAATATGTCAGAGGCACTAGTTCTGGAAAAACTAAACAGATTCATCTTTGGCAAACAACAGGCTGTCATAAATGTGTATATGAAAAATACAATCTATAAATATGAAACATGCGCTCCTGCTGATGTAAGTGCTATGATTGTGATAGTATTTCTTCTAAGAAATAGTGCATATCAGTGATTTTTCCTCCACTACTAATCTACATTTATAAAAAAAAAATAATAATAATAATCTAGAGTTCTCTAGATATTTGAAGTAGTTGCTCTGAATCCTCTGATAATATTTCATAAATTATGATGGACTGAGCAGACAACACCACAACTATCTAGAGTAAAAAGTCAGATGCAATAACATCAAGGCCACAGTTTGGACTTCTTTAAGATAGTGGTAAAGAAAGTAAGATAATAAACTATTCAAAAGAGAAATGCATGGGCATCGACAGATTTCATGTTCGAAAGTTCATCATCAATGTGAAAAGCTGAAATCTGTCCAGCCGTTTGTGGTTTCAGTCTCAGTGTCCCAGTGGTCGGTCGTCGTACGTGCTGTACCTCTTGACGTGGATTCGACGGACACGCTCGCGGAGCTCAGCTCCTCCAGGCCCGTCTTCTTCCTCACTGTGAGAGCCACAGTTGGTGTAGCTCCGACGTGTGGCCTCCAGCAGGGAGTTGTCTGGCAGCGGCATCGTCTCATAGAGCAAGGTGTTCAGAGTCTCCTCATAGATTCGAGCTTCAGGAAACTCCACCTGAGGAAGGAAGAGACAGATGCCAACTATTTCTACAGCGTCAATTCACATCACACCCAGAGCCTCCAAATTTATTGGCCTTCCCAACCCCAACCTCTCAGACCAACAACAGCCAAGCCATAACACTTAATTACTCGGCATAGCACAGCCTCAGGCAACCTCCCAACCTCTTCTACACACCACTTCCATCTGGTCATAAATAGAGACCCCTGGCCGGGAGATGGGTACACTATATCAAGTTTTGTCCTCTCTGCCACAGCATCACTCAACAAGACACACCAGTAACTGGCAAGTGTGTGGGTGCTATGTGTGAATTAATATGGATATATCTAATGTTTTTCATGTATTTATTGTGTGTTTTCTAATGTATTCATGTACTGTATTTATATGAGGCCCTATAAAGACTGTGCCAACAAATGTCTTTGGAGAAGTATTATAAAGAATCAATCCATCTATCTTTCTTATCCATCTATCTAAGTGAAAGGTAGACATTTGGTGTTCCATGCTTCACGCATACCTGCAGGCCGAGCAAAAGAACAAAAAAAATTCTGTGCAATTGCTAGAGGGCATTTATACCCGATAAAGTCAAATCCACATCATCTGTCAGTATTCATTTAGTACATTTGACTACACATGGCCAAGGATGCAGCACACAAAAGAGACCCTCTGGCTCTTCTGGGATGCTAATTTGCCTTTTCCTCTCAAATAAGCGTGTGTACGTGCTAATTTGGGATTTTTTTTTTTTACAAGGGTAAAAAACACTATAAAAGCAATAGACTCCTTTCCCATTGTCAGTAGACCAGAGCTCTGCAGCAGACAATTATGCCTTTCTGTGTGTGTGGTTTTTCTTATTTGGTGTGTCAAATTGGACATCACAGACAGGTCAGAAAACAGGTTGGTAAACAGTAGGAAGCAGCATGGAGGCCTCTGAACCCTTTACAGTGGTCACTTCTTTTTTTTCTCTTACTTATTCAGTCTCTTTCCAACACAGTGCAGACTAATTTGGAACAATATTTGAGCGCTGATTGGACGGAGATGGACGGTACTTTGTGGTGGCGCATCATTGCATTGCATTGCAATGCCGATCAGAGCCGGAGACAATACACATGTCTACTGCAGAGTCATTTGACCCAGGTGTGAATGCCAATTGTGACCTTTCCCATTACATTAAAGAGTCAGATGTTAGCAAGTGTTAGCAGATTTTTTTTGTGAAGTGGAAAATGAGCTTACCAGTTTTATAAATGAGGGCCCAGGTAACTGCACATTTGTGTACACATGCAGCAGATCAGTGATCACATTTATTTTCTTCCCCCACCTTTATATTGGAATTTGGGCTGTCAAGCGATTAAAAAAATGAATCTAATTAATTACATGCTCTGTGATTAATTAATCTAAATTAATCATCTACATCAATTTTTGCTGTGAAAGTATTTAAAAAAATTAATTCAAATGAGTCTTGGCAGATGTGTCGTAGTAAGACTGCTGGACTTTGGACACAATATTTCAGGGTTGAAGTACTCGGATGGTACGAAAATTCCTTACTGTAGAAATTGCAGAGAGCAGTATCAATATGCAAACAGGTGTTTAAAGGCATTTCTGCATCCATTTGTGGCAAACTGTGGGTGTGGAAATCACCTCACATCCCAAAATGTGTCTGAATTTTACAGTCAAATGCCAGGGATTAATGTTAACTACTCTGAATTTCAGAGGCCACTTTGGGTCACTTTCAGGTTTGGTCAGACACTGGATGAAGTAGTTATGAATACGAGGAACTATTGCTACCATCAACGGTTTTTCCTTTCTTCCTGCTGCTCTTTTCCTTAAGTCTTTGTCACACACATGCATACATGTAAAAGCTGATCAGAAACCTGGTACCTCAACTGTATGAAGCCATTCATATAAGCTTTCTTTTTCTTTTTCTTTTTAAAAAACATCAGTTGTGACATAAGCACAGGGGCAGTTTTGGTGCGACAATGAAATGCAACCCACAAAGTGCAGGTGACATAACAGAATTGTGTGTTTAAAGGCTTATCAGATGCCAAAACACTGCACAATAGTTTGTAATACTCAGACAGGATTTTAGGACAGGATGATGTTGAATTTAACAATGGAAATACAGCATTATTGTACAGAGTACTCTACCAGGAATGTGTGCTTGCATGTATTTGATTTGCCAACGCAGCTTCTTGCTGGATGATGTCGCACTGTGCTGCGACAAAAGCTGAGCTTTGTTCAACATTTTTGCTAGTGTCCTCTGCCTTGGCAGCCTGCTGCAACACCAAGTCAGCCTAAATGTGGCCTAATCTATCCTCACCTTGGTCTGCTTCTTCTCCGTGGCATAGACGATGGAGGTGCAGCACACCTCAGCCAGCTTGCGACTCTGACCGTAGAAGGACCAGCAGCAGATCTCGTCTCCGATCACGTCTTTGATGAAGAGGACGCGGCCGTTGAAGCTGAGGGACAGCCTGTCAAACAGCTCGATGTTCTTCAAAAGGTTGTCATCCGAGTTACTGTCAAGACAAAAGTACCCTGACATTGACTAGCACTGCTTCATCATTTACACCGCTCTATGTCCTGAGGCTCATTAGACTTTATTAGTAAGAAAAATCTGTGCTTCCCTCAAAATAAATCAATTATTCTTCTAATGATGGAAGCAGTGAGGCCTCTGGAGGAAGGCTTTCTCACCTGGTGTAGGAGTACTTGTTATTGCTTCTGTTGTACACCAGCTTCACCACAGGCTAAAAGAGGGAGAAAAAAGGATTAAATATCTGGATTTCATTTCTTTAATATCAAAATGTACCAACTATAAATACACTTTGAGTAGGCATCATCCATTTGGCAGGAGTACTACGACAAGAGGGCAGAAAGTTAATGTTCCTATGAATATCTAAGTGAATTCACATGAAAAAGTTTTCTTCATCTGTGAATAACTGCTCAGTGAGATTAAAGGATATGGCTAACATCCTTTTATCTTTTAATTATCAATAATACATCCTATGAGAGGATCAATCAAACGAGCATTTTGATGCTTGCTTTTCTGGTTGTCACATGGCACTGGTAACGATCTAACTTTGGGAGACGCTGTTAAAAAAATTCAGAACTGTTTTCCTTCACTAATTCCAGATTGATAACAATGATCAAAATTCTAGCACAGCCTATATTTACCTTGGTAGAAGACTGGATGAGCCTCTCTTCTTCCTTACTGGACGTGACCACAGGTATGACACACAGGGGCTGCTCTTTATTGCCCTGAAAATAACAAACCAACAGACAATTGGAGTTAGAGGTATCCACAAACTGTACGAAATAATGAACATAGCCACTGTGACGTCACCTATTGGTCTGTTTTAAATCCTCAAGTCTGGCAGTTTGGCCGTCGTCCATTGGGTTTTTGGAGCCAGAAGTGACCATATTTGGACCAGAGGGTGTAGCTAGCCTTAATGCTAGCTGCTAGCTTGGTTAGCATGGTGCATTTACAGTTATGGTTAACTGTGATGATGCTAATGCTAATTTTCACCAACACAAAACAGGCTTAAACAATTCAAACAAAACAGACTCACCAGAATAACTAAACGTCCTTAGAGTTTCTTTAAGTGCAGCCAAAAGTGCAAAAGTTTCATGAACTGAAAACAGTTGAAATTAACATTGAAATTGTAAAGGCTACCCTTAACTCTGTGAATTTCTGCAGCATTCCTTACAGCATTCACTGGTGATAAGGCACTAAACACAGCTGTAAACAGAGGAAGAGGCTTTTGCAGTGGCAGCTGCTTATTTAGTTGCATTGTTCATCTAGCATAAGACATGCATAACATGGTTTGAGGTGTTGGTAGTGTGTTGATACATTGTGTGCTACACAAGAGTAATAATAATAATAAGAAGAAACACCTGACACAGTCCTTTGCTCTGTATGCTGCTTACAAAGAGTATGTAATGGCTCTCAGGAGGCATGTTTGTGCTGTTCATTCATAAACTCCTGGACATGATGATGAATGAATGACAGCCGCTAAGCTTAGAATTCAATGACTTGCTGTCTTGCAATCTGTCCCCCTGGAAAGCAAAAGATGTGTAAACCTTGGAAACCCAGCAGACATTCCTGTGAACATCTGTCAGTATGATGCATACCCACTGACACTTGTCTTCCACAGATGGTGCAGCAAACTGTATTGCCACCATAGCCCAGAGGCATGAATACACACTGTGGTCCCCAGCAAATCAGATCTGCGCACCTGAGTGCCTCTGTTGTAGAGCTGAATAGAACTCAGATAAAACATACAGCCATGGCCAAGCCCTGAGAACCATGAACTATAAACTGAAGGAACTCTAATGCCTGGTTCACACTACACCATATCAGCCCGATTCTAGCCCGACGTAGTGACATACAGTGTCAGCATGGATCGTGAACGACAAAGAGTGTCATGTCAAGTCAAGTCAAACTTTATTTATAAAGCAAATTTAAAAACAACCTCAGTTGACCAAAGTGCTGTACAGTTATTGAAATATAATCATACACAAATATCATAATAAATAAAACAATAAAGGAAATACTAAGAGCTCAATTTAAAAAACTAAAATTAGAATAAAAAAGGAAATAAAAGAGTAAAAAGAGTAAAAGCCAAGGATTCTCGCCTAGCTGGGACTGAACGTCAAGGAGAAAAGATGGGTTTTCAGTAATGTTTCAAAGTGCTCAACAGACCGTGCAGCTCTAACCTGGAAAGGTAGGCTGTTCCACGAATAGAGAGTCTGGACCGAGGTACTGCCAGGAGCAGCTGGTTTGACGACCTAAGTGCTCTAGAAGTACTGTGAGGCTGTACAAGCTCTGATAAATAAGACGGTGCCAGA
>NC_065507.1:37851364-37856023 GCF_006386435.1 Epinephelus moara | reverse complement strand
ATTAAGGAAGCTGCTAAACTGGATTTAACGGCGATGCAGCTGGGCGTGCACGACGACGGAGACATTTTAAACGGGCAATGCTCGCTTGTTTTCGGCACCCCCGAGGCATGGATACTAATTACGTCAGATTCTGGGTGAGTCGTTGATCTCTACTGATTGGTTAGGGAAAAATCAAATTCCCTCTTTCCCCCTATGGTGGCAATACAGTTTGCTGCACCATCTGTGGAAGACAAGTGTCAGTGGGTATATATCATACCGACAGATGTTCATAGGAATGTCTGCTGGGTTTCCAAGGTTTACACATCTTTTGCTTTCCAGGGGGACAGATTGCAAGACAGCAAGTCATTGAATTCTAAGCTAGGCGTCTGTTGCCATCTACTATGACACACTACATGAGATGAAACGATGGATTATCGTGTACGACACTCTGTCGTTCACGATCCATGCCGACACCGTACGTCGCTACGTTGGGCTAGAATCAGGCTGATATTGTGTCATATGAACCAAGCATTTGATTTTCGTCATTCATGATTTCTCCCGTCACAGCCATCACTTTGACAAATAGGGGCACAGGGGCATCTGCTACTGTGGACAACTGTATGACAACACCACCAAAGCCTTTATGATATGTCCTCTAGGGATGTTACCACAGAGAGTAAAAAGGGAATAATTATGGTGGTGAGTATTGCCATTAGCATCAAGCTAGCAAACAATGTTACTTCTTCATAATGCAGACGGACATAAAGTAAGAAAATTTAAAAAATAGTGGCTTTTACTTACCACAACTGCAGAGGGTACCAGCTTCATTTGAAACAGACTACATTATAAACAGATCTTTGTTTATTATTCCCTCTGTATTTTTATACTTCTATTTTTATCCGCTCTCTTTTGCCTTGATAAAGTTAATGCATCGCGCCTTCATTTCAAATGCAACACTTCCTGTTTTTGTTTCAAATTAAAAGCCCATTATAACTTTGGTTGAGAGAATGTCTTTATTTTCTAAATAGGCTTTTATTGTGAAACATTTGCAGGAACTTGCTGTGGAGGATTCAGTGACTTGCATGTTTGCGTACGGTACTTCAAATGCAGCTCCTGCCATCTGGTGGCACTTTTTACGTTACTACAACAACATTTCAGCTGGCACATGAACAGACACAGTGACTGAAATACAAGTAAAAGTAATAAAAATAGGACAAGAATAACCCGATGACATCACACACGTAGTGAAAGACAACCGGGGATAATTGGTGTGGATCATTGTGTAGTCTGTCATGTCTGTCGGCCAAGTCACATCACGGCACGATTTTATGACTCCACCATCGCCTAATATGACATAGTGACTGTCAGATAGCCAAAGGAAGTCAGTAGCAAGTATAAGTGAACAATCTGGATAATCTGCTCCCAGAGTATATGGCATTTAATATCCTGATATCTATAGATAGGCAGATGGACGGACAGATATACAGAGATAGAGCGCATTTTTGATAAATAAACTACAACAATTTAAAGATAACTCAAGCCATGTTAGCACTTGCACAGCCGTAATTTGATCTAAATGCTAACATTAGCATGCTAACATGCTCACAAGGACAATGCTAACATGCTGATGTTTAGCAGATATAGTGTTTACCATGGTCACAGTCTTCCCTTAGCAGGTTAGCATGCTAACATTTGACAATTAGCACTACAACGTAAAGCTGAAGCTGATGGGAATGTCATACATTTTGGTTATAGACCAATATATTGGAAAAATTACATTTTTTGCCAGATTTATATTGAACAAATTTTCAGGGAACCAAAAATTTCTCTCACCAAAGCAGTGGACCGTCCAACCCAGCGACCAGCTAAACAACATCAACATTGCAACATTACATTAACAACATTTATGATATCTGCATTCCACTTAGCAGAGGCCCTGTTACTGTGCATGCTGGCTCGCTGGAATAGCTTCCTGGGACACTTAATGGAACTGAGCCATGGTTAATGTCAGAAGTTTAACCTGTGCTTTTCCTGCTATGACAATTGAAAATGTCTATTGAAAAATGATGCTAGAATCCTGTAAACACAACACTGCCCGATAGCAGTCATAGTCACTGATTTATTATACTGCCACCAATGGCTTCATAGAACCAGGGTTATTTATAGTTATCATTAGGGGTGGGGGAAAAACTCAATTCTTCGATGGATCGCAATGTGGACGTGGACAATTCTTCACTGATTCACAAATGTCAATAATTGATTATCGAAACATAGAGGAAAATATCAGTTTACTAAAATATCTGGATATTTAAAGACAGGGCAAGTTTAAACTTTCATAAATTCATTTTTTATACAATACCTGGTTTCAGGAGGTGCTGCCACCTTCAAATTTCTACCTGAGTGTCACTGACTGGGCTTGGTACGTTTTGTATTATGCAGAGATAATAAATGTCTAACCAGAACTCTTCCGCTGATACAAACTTTCCAGAGGCTTCAAACTACATCCTCTTTTCTCCATGTTTCAAATATCTGTCAGTGTTGGCATGACTTACCTGCAGGGTGTTTTGACAAAGTTCCACTAGGTCCTGGACGAGGTAATACTTTGCCTCAGCGAGCAGCTCCTGGACAGCCTGCCGCCCTTTAGGTAAGGTGACTGTGCCATCACGTAGGAAGCACAGGATGCTGCCAAAGTGTTTCCCACTGCGGTCGATCAGGATCCAACCTGAGCAGAAACAACAGACCAGGTTGAGAATATGCACATCTAAGCCACTGGTGCACAATACTGTGGCAAGATTACAGTTTCCAGAATGCGAGGCCAACATTACAGCTAACTGTGTGTCCTTGAGAGGCAATGATGCTCAAATCATATGACACTTTGTTTTTTATTGTTATTTCAGTAAAATTAGTTCATCCACTCTCAGCTAGACCTGTAGTGATCATAATGAGCAACAAGTGTGGTTTACAGCAGCAGTGGATAAGACATTTCCCAAAATATGCCATAAATGTGTCAGTGAAGTTGTGTGTTTTATAACAGCATTTATATATTAAGTCATAACTAGCTCAAAATCAACACAACATTGCTGTGTTGACTTTTAACCAGCAATGCCATGCACATAGAACATTAAAATGTCAACGCTAGTTTTATGTGTTGCGGAAATATAACAGCATAAAATAGATTTCAGTCAGTGTTTATGGCAGTTATCTGTGTCTGCAATTCAGAGATGGCTTACCCTCTTTATCAGTGAACACTTCCTTCTTTCCACTGAACATGGCTTTCAGCATGGAGTTCTGCTTGGTCAGCACTTGAAGTGTGGTGTAAAACAGGTTCCCGCCAACATTGATCCGGACATACTTGTTGCCCAGCCCCACCGCTCCTCGATAACTGCAGGTCTTGGTCTTGGGACAGGCCAGAGGAGGGGTTGAGGGGTTAGGGTGGGTCTGGGTGTGATGCTGGGGCAGGCAGCTGTCCCCGGACATGTCCCTTTGGAGGTAGATGACCACCCTGCAGACGGAGGTCCGTAGGTCCCCCGCCGTGGTGACAGCTACTGATGAGGCCGCCACAACCTCTCACTGCTCCAGATCATTCCTGGCAAAGTACAGAGCATGAATAAGGCTGTACAAGGAAAGTAAATGGTAACAAATGCTGGTAAAGCAGGACACCCAGTGGCTGACGGCATGTTTCACAATACAGAGTGGAAGCTGCCTTTCTCCTTCCCATTTAATGGAAAGTGACTGACTAAGAAAAGACACATATCAATGAGTAAAACTACACAGTAGACAGACTACACCACATGGAAATTCATACACCTAATAATTAGAGATGATCTCTAAGTTTATTCAATCATAACAACCATATGTTAAAAAATCTAGATATATTTTGTCATATTCCAGTGCTATAATACATGTGCATTAATAAAAAATGTACCTAGATTGTTATGGCTATTATCTCAATATAACAGCAAATCCAGGAAAGTCCCTTTGTTTTAAATTAAAGCGAATACCCGCATGACATAATACATACATTAACTCTAATACTAATAAAAAATACTTAGGGGAAAATCCAAGTTTATTTGCACCTTTAAATGATAAAACTGAAGGAAATTCAAAATTGCATAAAATTAAATGGGCAATGATAGAATTAAAGTTACATTGCAGTAACAGGTAGGGGTTTGAAATACCAGAGGCCCCACAATACGAAAATATCACGATACGTCAGTCACAATACAGAATTATTGCAATTTTAAACATGTTGCGGTCTACTAAGTATTGTGATTATTGTGTTTATTGTGTATTACCTTTTTTTTTTTTACTACAAATTATGTCCCTAAAGTAAAACTTTGTCAGCATCTGTATTATCTAAAAAGATAAAGTTTTCAGTCCGTGTATCTCACTTTAGTCATCTTTATTGCAGACAAATGTATCTAGTGGACTGAAAGAACAATTGATTATATTATTCCAGTAGGCTGGGGCGTCAGTGGATTAGTGGTAGAGCAGGCGCCCCATGTACAAGGCTGTTGTCGCAGCGGCCCAGGTTCGAGTCCGGCCTGTGGCCCTTTGCTGCATGTCACTCCCTCTCTCTCTCCCCCTTTCACGCTTGTCTGTCCTGTCAATTAAAGGCTAAAAAGCCCCAAAAAATATCTAAAATAAAATGAAAAAAAAAAAAAATTATATATATATATA
>NC_065507.1:37836147-37850094 GCF_006386435.1 Epinephelus moara | reverse complement strand
AATGTTTAAATTTGTTTGATGATCTGAAACATTTAAGTGTGGAAAACATGCAAAAAAGTAAGAAATCAGGAAGGGGGCAAACACTTTTTCACACCACTGTATATATATATATATATATATATATATATATATATATATTATTCCAGTAGGCTATCAAATGTTTAATTTGTATTTATAATATTAATAATTAATATAGTTTGTTTTTTTTTAAATCGATACTTCCGTCCATGTAACCATACGATATTCATTCATTTTCCACAATCGCTTATCCTGTTAGGGGTCGCGGAGGGGGCTGGAGCCTATCCCAGCTGACATTTGGTGAGAGGTGGGGTACACCCTGGACAGGCTGCCAGACTATCACAGGGCTGACACACTGAGACAGACAACCATTCATGCTCACATTCACACCTACGGGTAATTTAGAGTCACCAGCTGATTACCAGTTGCGCAGTTCAATAATAATTCTATTTTATGAGAGATGCTACTTGAGCATACACTTAGTAACCTAAAGCATCAAACCCTGGGTTCGAACCAGGAACCCTCTTGCTGTGGGGTGATAATGTTAACCACTCCATCACCATGCCACCCATGATACAACATTGTTACACAAAAATATTGCGATATTATGCTGGATCCATTTTCCCCCACCACTAATAACAAGTAGCCAACTGTAATGAAGGAAATAAAAGTGTGGAAGAGAAATTTGTCAAACAAATGTACAATAAAACAGCCATATGATTTGAAAGTGGCTAATCCTGAGCACTAACAAAAACACCAACAAGCTACTGTTGTCTTAAACAACAACAACAACAAAAGATGTCATACTCAGAACATGTCTCTTTTTTGTCACAGGCTACACTTAACTACAGGCTACAGCCCCCTCGCGAACCCTGACAGGATAAAGGGTTACAAAAAATGACTGAATAAATAAATGTGTACACTAATGTATGGTGAAACTCTTATGAAAGCCTATATCAAAACACACAGTATAAATAGACTGTAATGCTGCTCAGCCATAGGATATTTGTCACATATTGTAATGTCACCTGATATTATGTGTCACAACTTCTAATAATCTTTCATATTTTCAGAAGACTGCTTTATGTTTAAAGACAGTCGCAAAGCTGTTTTACGACATGAGCCCATCAGTGTGGGTGTTAAACAACTCATATTCTCTACTAAAATTAGTAATACTGTGATGAAAAAAATACTGTATTCAAAATGTAAAATAAACTACATTTATTACGGAAGGCAGCTTACTTTTCTTAAAATTAGCTATTATTAGCTGCTGATATCCACTCTGTTCCTGTAGTGATGGTCCTCATAAAGAGAAGCTAGTTCAGTTGAACAGAGTATTGTGACAGCGTTATGCACCACATTAAAGGTTTGAATGGTTTTATTGTCTGAGGTGTAGCGGTGCTAGCAAATGAATACTATGCTTTATAACTTCAAGTAGTTGCCTGCTAGCTGTTAAAAGTTATTTGGCTAACTGGTGTTTAACTCCCATATCGTCAAAGCATCCACTAACAGAGACCTGTCAAGGCTAAGCTAGGTGAGCAATGGCTAACTGTAACCTAACTTTGACTTATAAAGTGAACTTGTCGTTACTTGGCAAATTATGGTGTTATTTAACACCTAGCTGAGGGTTACCTTGGCTGGACATATACAGAAATGTTATGGACCGAATTCCATTTAATATGTGCCCCTTTTAATAGTTTCTTTTTCGTCAGCAAAGGCCCTATCATAGTGTGAGGCTGTTATAGTAACGTTAATGTGTATGAAAAATACCGTCTTCTGGTCAACTCGTCTTGTCAACACTCCATCACTCATACTTTATTAAAACAAAACATTGTCCCGTTAATTCGCTTTGCGTCACTCTGTCACCGCTACTTCCTACGTGGGTGTGTTTTGCTAATGTTAGCTAATGTTGAACAGGGTGGGCAAACTTTATGCGAATACGGGACAGCCAGACAAACTAGCCAATCCTAAAAATTGAAAATAGATTAAAATCTGGGTTAGTTTCTGAACTGAACACAGCCCGAATTACTCACAATGTAATGTTACATTCGGAAAAGGCTCTAAATTCTCCAGATGTGTTTGTTCTACGAAACAAAGTCACATTAAATTACCAGATTTTTCAATGGAGTACGTGACGTTATGTTCCCTGGCTTCATCCAGCAGTGAACAACACGTAACGAGTGTAGGAAGCTTGTCTTACTCACCTGCCTGACTGCCTTCTGTTCGTGTTGTCGGATAAACGCACACTGTGTGGCTAATTAACCTGGCCTTTTTCTCCGCGAGGTGGAAATCTACATCAGATTCAGCATCGAGATTTGTGTTGGAGAAAAGTATGTGAAGTTACTCTCCCCTCTGCTTTCTTCTTCTATGAAGTGTACAGCAGTCTGTGCCTTACAAGGCATAATGCTGCCCCCCACAGTCAGTAATATGCATTGCGACACATTTTCTGAAACAGGATTAGAGTCCGCATTATTGGCCATGTGTGCACATCTGTTTTGTGACTGACTGTTTTCTGTATTCGTTGTACATACACAGAATAGTCATACATGTCAAAACAAGGACAATGAAGCTGAACAAGATGAACATAAACTTTTGAGTAGGGGACACTGGGGTTGGTTATGGAAACAAATTTGATTCCATAGTTGGTTGGCACAGTTTTCACTCACTATAGTATTTCTCTGGTATAATTTATGTTAAAATATTCTGACCGGCAGCAAATGAGAGGTTAAGGTCTCAGCTTTAAAAGTCATGTTGTGCATTTGTGCTGGGGCTGGTTGGCGCTCGTTATGGGCCTAGTTGGCACAATGTTAAACTGCTATAGTTACAAAAAAAAGAAAATTGATGCAATGAAAAGAAACAATTTGAACATTTAATTCAAATAAGAACCAGAAAACAAGAATATTAATATCAGTGCATTTTTAAAACCAAACATTTTTGAGCAGTTTATCAGTAGGAATGTCTAATTACTTTTGCCATTTACTTTTCAGAATAATAATTTAAAAAATACGTAAATATTGTTTCTTACCTTTAAAAATGGTTTTAATCTTTCAAAAAAATACAGTAACCAACCCCAAAATCAGTGAGTTAACCAACACTGCTAACATTTGAAACAACTCTGTGATAAAATTATATTAGCCAGCTACAATCACTCATCACAGACTTTTAACTCTCATATCAAAATGTAGCTGATTCCTATGTTTAACCAGAAGTAACACTTTGCCAAGATCACTATCTAACAAAACTTTGTAAAAGCCTATGTAGGTCATGGACTTAGCCTACTATAAAACTGAAATGTTACCCTCATCAAAAAAGTAAGTGACTTTCAGATTTTCTGATAGAACGATGCAGGTGGAGAAAGCAAATCTTTTTTATGTTATATTTTTGTTTCTGTGATATAAAAACAGTAATGTAACAGGTTGCTTTAAGTAAGTGGATATGACAGTATTTGTATACAGTTTGCTTGGATTATATCTGACAGATATTTGCATGTTTTACTGAGTGTTTTCACGCTATAAAAATATATAATTTACTGGCAAGGTGGGTGCTTGGTAGTTTCATCCAGTCTGCTATTATTATGGCTTTAATCCATCCCCTGCAGTTTATACCTAAGACATGGCATATTCATGTAGGTTACATTCCCATTTAATTTTGACAATTGGATGTTGAGGTAATTATGGATTACTTTGTAAAACATAATGCATTTACTTAAAGCACCTCACACAGGTAGGTAGGCTATCCTTTTGCTCCCAAGCTTCCTCCAACAGGCAGCAGAGGCTGTTAGGTTAGTAGTGTCTATTGGTTCTAGCTGGCTCTAGCTGTTGGAGCTGTATGTAATTAAGTTGTAAAGCCATCATTTGATTTGCTGCATACAGTCAGGACTTAGGTTTTCAGGAAGCAGGTTGAATTAGTTATCTGGATAAGGTTGCTGGCTCTGCTGGAGTAAAACCAGGGACCCTCCTCCAATCTGGAACCTGGGCTGATGTAAAGAGACTTTTTTACAGGTTTTACAAGTAAAATGTACCCAGATTACCAAAACAAAATAAACAAAATGGAAAAGTCAGGAATGATGAAGAAAAATACTTTAAAAAACACAGCTAAACAGGCTAAGAGCTGTTGACAACAAATAGGCTACTTCAAGATGCGCATTAGCATATTAGGACTCAGTTTACAGCTTAAATCATATGAACTAACAGGTATGTTAGACTTTTGAAAAGAATAAGGCAACACGGATGCTTTCAGTTTACAAGATCTGACATATTTATAACTGAATTAATTTACGTTATCTTTCATGCTTCCATACAACAGATGAAGCCCATGCAGAGTGAACATCTCTGCAGCTCTAATATTCAAGAGATTGGACATTTGGCTTCGTCAGTTTTATGCAGTCGTTATACTGTCCACATTACGGTAATTGATCTCATTTCCGCTTTATTTACAAAGTAAAAGCTTCTCAATGTCAACTGAGAAGACTTATGGTAGCCCATCTCTTTAGTCGTTTGAGCGTTTGACAGTAGAATACATTTAATTGCAAGTTTGCCTGTGGTCCGTGAGATAATCACGGAGCATCAGCCGAGAACACACACACACACACACGCACACACACACACACACACGGGCAGCAGCATCTGGTTTCCTTGGCAGCGGGAGGGGGAGGAGCTTCGGGCTGACTCGCTCTGCCACATAGTCACACAACACACGGCCATCTGAGCTAACGGCCATAACGGCTTTAACAGGTAAATATATTGTTTTCTGTCCATAACGCGATAGATACGGTTTAACGTAGCTCTCTAAGGAACTTAATAAGCATTAACGTGGACAGTGTGTGTTTAAATTCGTTTTCCTATTAGCTTTTGTGAGCAGGCTGAGGCTAGCAAAATGTAGCTAACTAACGTTAGCTTGAGTTAATGTAACTAATTGTAGGTTAGGTTAAGTCAGGGCAGGCATGAATTTCCACCGGGAAAAACGCTCAACGTATGTGAACCGTTTTAGCTATTTGATACTCTTTACAACTTTAGAGACTTGTATTACTATTGTGAAGTCAACGCAAAGTCAAACTTATACATATGATACACGGTGACGTTAAGCTAACGTAGGGGTTAACCAGATAACGTTAACGAGGATGCATGTGACGTAATCTAACATTATAGCTATGTATTTAACTCGTATATTTAGCACAAAGCTTTACTGAATAAAGCTGCGCTCTTAAAAGTAATGGGTCGTATTGCCATATGGTGGACTCTGATTGAAGGTCATAGTTCAACGAAATGATTGTTTAGCATACTGTAGTATGTTAACGTTGCTGGAGACCAGCTGCCTGGAGACAGAGACACACTGTCAGCAAAACAAATATTCTCACTGTGTGATAGTCAGGTAGCAAGCCACTTGTCAGCATTATGTTATCAAGCCATAAAGCCTGTTGATTTCAGTGTAACACTAAAGTTATCTGTCAGACAGCGCTTGCTTTATCTCAAAATATATCATGTAAAAGATGGCTCCATAGATGCCCTACAAGTCCAAGCTAGTTTTAAGTTGTGTTTGTTTCCGCTGCTGTCCCATTCTTCACCCCTCATTCTTTGTGTTTCCTTTGTCACAGGCCTTGTGGCCATGGCTAAAGACCCATTAGCCGAGGCAGGCTTTTATTTTGATGAACTCAACAAGCTCCGGGTACTGGAGCCTGATGTCAGCCAGAAGACCTCAGAGCTAAAGGAAGAATGTAAAGAATTTGTGGACAGTAAGCACTGAATAATTTGTCCATTAAGATGTGCCTGATGTCTCCTCCAATATCAATGGGTCCTACAAGATATGCAAATATGTCTTATCCTTTGCAGAAATCAGCCAGTTTCAGAAGATAGTGGGAGGTCTAATCGAGCTGGTGGATGAATTGGCAAAAGAAGCAGAGACGGAAAAGATGAAGGTAAGCTTAACATTTAAAGCTGCTTTTCATTGGCTATTGCAGAACATGTAGGACTCTTATGCCAAAGCTTTGAAACTCCCAAAGTCGGTTAAACTCTCCTTAAACACACTAGTTGTCTCAGGTAGCTTATACTATACAGTATGTGCTTCTGTTTGATCTGTGTTCTTCTCATTTAGGCAATAGGAGCCAGAAACCTGCTGAAGTCAGTGGCAAAACAAAGAGAGGCTCAACAGCAGCAGCTTCAGGCTCTCATAGCTGAAAAGAAGATGCAACTTGAGAGGTAAGCAGTGCACAGGTGGTTTTCCACAACCCAACCAACACAGAGCTGGTGTGTGCGGGACAGGTCATGGTTTCCCATCCATATAATTCAGCACACAAAATAGTTAATTTCTCTCAAACCTGAATAAATGGCTTGTGCAGCAGGTAATCAATATCCCACATGTACCAGCAGCAGTTGTAGTATACTGTCTTAAGAAACAATTAAAAGCTGTAAACGAACAGTTTGGCCTGAATTATGGCTATATAACCCCTAGTGGTTTAAGGTTTTAAATGTTGCCCCACCTGATATATGCCTGTTTTACATCCACTAATTTCCACAAGAGCTGTTACCACAGTACCTGCAACACCATCTGTCACTGTTTGATTGTCAGGTGATGGGGGTCCTCCTACAGGTCATCATAGGGGGCTGTAGCTAATAACAGGGTTGGCAGTTAGATCCTCAGCACTTGTCAAAATTTCCTTGGGCAAGACACTGAGTAGATGCGTGGTGTGGATATGAGAAAAAAACGAGTTAAGGTTTTTACAAATACTGCCATGTAGTGTAGAGGTGTAAATCCCTCAGGTACACTGATCCACACATTAAAAATCTGTTTTCAGGTTGTTTATTAACACAGGGTGTCTGCAGGTCCCTAAAAAGTCTTAAAATTAAATTCAGTTTTATGAATAAATTTCATTTATCCATTTTAATTTGTTTTTGTCTAAAAAGTTGAGCTTTCCTGTTTTTAATGTTATAAATCTTTAACCCCCCTGAACCTAACATTTTTCTTGATACTTGAACTTACCTGTTGGCAAAAGTAGCCCACTATAATAACCATATTCCTGTATAAAAATAACCTCTGCTCAGGAATACATACAGTGTATTCTACATAACCTTAATACTTACCTGAAAATCCTGACAAGAAAAAAGTTTATTTGTCCAAACATCAGTCTTTAAGTAAGAGAAATTTAGCTTAAAAAGCATTCAATTACATTTGTATTACATTTCACTAAAATTGTATCCATATGATTTTATGTGACAAATAAATAGATTGATTAATTGATTGACCGGAGAAAGTTAGTGCCTACAGTGTTGCGTCTTTTCCCTGACAGGGTTCCTGCAGATCCTAAATTATTATTTTTTGTTCTTGTAGTATACCTAATGGGTCTTGAGTTTATGTCACACAGATCAGAATTGTGAAACAAACGACACTCATATTTCATCCACCTTTTGCTAGCTAGCTGTCACTGGACCCTTGACAACATGGAGAGGGGCAAATTCATCAAAAATGGCCTCATTAATCAAGATTTTGCGGCATACAAGGAACGGTGTATTTTAATGTAAAAAGTTTTTCAAACTCTGCAGGATGGGAGTCAAGGTAGTGGAATCCCACATGCATAGTTAGAAACACCAAAGGGTCACCAAGTCATGTTTTCTACATTTCTACAACATTTAGGCAAAATTGTCCCTAACCCCAAGGAATTGATGTCAGCTCATGTTTTTTTTTGTCAGTTATGGTTATTGTAAAAGTGGTCTGGAATTTCCAAGTGGCATTTAAAAATTCGAAGAAAAGGCTTAAATCTAACTTGCCTTAAGCTGTAGGAATCCTGCCTGTACATGAGCTGTCATTCTTATGTAGCATATGCCAGTGATTTCCAATGAGGGGTACTTCTACCCCACAGGGTGCTTCTACAGTTGCCAGGGGATATGTAAAACACTGAAGTAGCTCAACTAAAAAAGAGAAAAGAAACAGAAATTAATATCTGATTAAAAAATATATATCTCCAATTACAGTCTACAAAAAAAATATATACAATTTCGTTGTACTTGTACAATGACAATAAAGATTCTGATTCTGAAATACTATTCTGTCTTAGTGTTACTGTATGATGACAAAAAATGATTTGCCATAAATGTATTGATGAATTCTCAGCATTTGTAATGTAGCATTTCCGTGTTTTTCCAGGTACAAGTTTGTGGTTTAGTCAGTCAGACACTGATCGCACAGCGCTGTGTTGGACCTTTTTATATAAGCTTTCCTTTTTTTTTTCTTTTTTTCTTTTTTTTTTCCCTACCAAAAATGTCTTGTGCTGGTCTGGGTGTACATCACTGAAAAATATTTCAAATGGGGTACATTATTTCAAAAGTTTGGGAACCACTTATGTATGTACAGTCATTTTCTGTAGACTGTTTTACATTGCTGCCTCTGGTGTATAAAATCATGTGGAACAGCAAATTAATAGTAACTGAGAAAAGTCTCCACGTCTCTTATGGCTTTAATGTTAAAAATCAATATTTTAAGCAGTGATGACATCATCCGGTGACTTTTTCAGCTGTCAATAATTACTTACTTAGTTAAAAACCGATGTCTTTAGCAGGCCCATCAGTGTTTACTGTATCCTGGTATCTGCTATAGTAGGCATTTCTAACAATATTTCATGCAAGTAATGGGCTGTTATTTTTGCTTTATTGCATTTATTGAGTTACAGTTAATTTTCTGCTGTTTCCTTGTTCCAGATATCGTATTGAGTATGAAGCCTTGTCCAAAGTGGAGTCAGAGCAGAACGAGTTTATCGACCAGTTCATTCTGCAGAAGTGAGGATGTGACTGAGACAGCAGACAAATGTACGACTTCTGCACAGCTGTGTTTCCAGAGTGCCTGTCCAGCCTTCTCTGGGCGATGCCCACCTCAGAGAATTACTCTGCTGCAACTGTTTTTCTGAAGCAATCCCAAAGCTCCAACTTCATCATCCTCAAACATCTCCACCTCCTTTGACCACCTCATTTCTGACATGCTTGTGTGTGTGAAATAACAGCCAGCTGCCAACTGTATGTGTTCCCACCGTAGTCAGCAGGTGTGGGGATCAACAGTGTTGTACGCTTGAATATGTTTGGAACGTTACGTTCTGCTCACACCAAATGTCTCAACATCTCAGACCAACATTAACGAAGATGGAGCTATTTATACAAAGGAATATTATTTATACTATTTATACTGAAGAATTACTCTGTATATCTAGTTTTATTACTTTTTGTATCACTTGAAATACTGCATGTGCATGCATCTGTATATACATTTAGATTTGAAAAGATAGGAGCTGATCCTAATTTGATGATGTGTGTTGTTGTTTTTGCTTTTATTTAATTCTTCTGGTACAACCAGTCTGTGGGCACAGCACATGAAGAATATACTGTCCTTTCTTCTTCTTTCTATCTGTTATGTGTCAAAGTCTTTCATGTACTAATTAAGATGACAAACGGTTATACTTGAATAAATACTGTATTATATTGCACAGTAAAATGTGTCATTTTTGCTGTCAAGACGTTAGAGGGGTGGATCAGTAGATTTTAGCTTTGTGCTTTGTGTTTTGTTTCAACAAAATGATTTAATATCCATGTATTTTGACACTGTTGGTCCTTGTGCACACATAGGTACACACAATGTTCTGTCATGGACTGAAAACTAGTTGTTATGCATCTTTTTATGAAGGTTTTGCAGAGAATAGCTAAACTTTATACCAAGTAGGTCCATCATTTACAAAATTATACGTCAGTACCATAACTTTTTTAGTCATATCACACTATCGTCTTAAGCAGATGGAGTATTTTTTTCATGTTTTATGTTGAATTTTTCTGTTTGGAAACTACACATTGTAAGGAAACCTGGTCAATCAGCTCCTCTCCCCTTTGATGGCACACTTTAACACTTAAAATGTATCTGCATCGAAGGGACTGCTGTATTATCACCTGTTTGCATTGATTTTGTGTTTTTTATGAACCTATCTTCAATCCTTGATGTTAATGTAGTGTTTGTGTAAATTTACTATTCTAGGCTGAACCTCATGTGCCAGCCCTCCTTGTTTATCCTTTCTCTTTCAAATACTTAAGGGCTTCCCTGACTAACCCTGTGTTATAATATAACATTTTGAATTGTGGGTAATTCCTTTTGGCAAAGTCTGCAGAAATGCAGACTTACTGAATCTGTGCATAAAAGGCTTGAAACGTCTGGAGAGCCCTCATGCATGTGATGATTTTAAAGTGTTACAGCCCTAAACCCTTGTGCACCGTGCAGGATCGCACCTCTACGTCAGTGAGTCCATGAGTGTGGAGATTGGGACAGGTGGAGAGGTGGATGGGTCAAACTGCTCGTTTCCTTTGTGATCCAAAAGTCAGTGGAGTTCTTCATAGAAAGTTAGTGTGCCAGAATGTGTGGTATACTGTGCTAGTGACATACATCATGTGACATCACATTACATTAGTAACAAATGTACTCATTTTAAGCCAAACCATGTTGTTTCTAAACCTATCCATGTGCTTTTGTTGCCTAAACCTCAGGAAGTAAACCTAAAAAGCAGATTTTTACCAATGTTCTAAGTTTATTTTGAGAAGAGACTGCATGCATTGAACGAGTGGACTATACATTTCCTATGAAGAAGGAAGTTCATTCAGAAAAGACAACGAACGTTATGAGCACAAACTGACACGCCGTCCCTGAGCATCTAAAACTGATGCTAAAGGGCTACCAGAGCATCATAGTTTGTCGTGTGGGGCCACTGACCAAGCTTCCATATTTGATGAGTTGGGAATGAAGATGTGTTGGATTGGGTCCTTTTCTCCCTCCTGGCTCCCGAGTGGTGTACTGACCTTTGACCTTCTGAAATAGTCTTAACCAATACTTAACTTTACCCTCTATAGATCTGCTTGTTGCTCTGAAGTGTGGTGATCTAAAAAACTGTCTAAGCCTGTTTAACATTTCACTCTTACTGTAAGTTCAGTACACAGTTAATAAGACAAGAAATCTATAATTATAGGGAATTAATTTATTGAAAAATAAACTATACATAGTCAACTCATTTCAAACTAAGAACAGTATTTACACTTTTTATAGACAGTTAACATCAGATTGAACCAAGTAGTCATTTCAAAAAGTGTAGTCCCAGGTGTTGCTTCATCATGGCTGTTCACCCACATCGTTGCAATACTGAAAACAATAAGCACTCATGGCTCAGACACACACTGGGACCCATGTTTGGTGCAGCAATGCAAAATGCATCATCGGAGGACATATTCATGGTTTATGAACTTCACTCCTTCTTCTTGTACTGTGAATCAAAAAGAAAATTAATTACAGCAGTGTGTATTTTATTTGCACACCAACTTTAATCTGACAAGGCCTCCATACTTACTTTATTAAGAATCCACTCTGCATCTGCAACAGCCCTTTGGATTATCATTTGTATCCTCTCTGGGTCGTCTTCATCTGAGTGACTGTTGTAACCCTAGAAACCAAAAGCAAAGGATGACAATTATAAAGTGTTCATGTTTTTAGATGATGGAGCACTTAACAAAAAGTACTTCATCTTTCCAAGCTTGGAAAACAGCACTCAACAGGTTTGATAATGACACGTAAATTATGTATGAATGATTGTTGTTGGTTGTTATGTAGTTCATAGTAATATATAGAAACTAGAATTACTACATCATGATTTTATACCTTGCAAACCAGTCAAGTTGCAGTTACAGTTTACATCCATGTCTGTCCAGACTCATATGTAGCCATGACAGCTTACAATGCTTCAAATATGGATGCTGCTGTGAAGAAGCTACATATTCTAAAACACAGATCCTTCACACACATATTCCCCCCAGCAGCACAGATCATCTTTACAGTCAGCACAGTTTCCAGTCAGTATCTGACCGAATGTCTCCCCTTCTGTTCATGAGTTATGATGTTGAATTACAGCCAGAAAAGTGCTTTTGCAGAACATTATCACGTCACAGTGATGCTGACCTTTTACCTTTTGAATATAAAATGCCATCTCTCATCATTTTACTCTATTAGCCATTAGTGTGAAGTTTTGTCACCATTTATGTATGAATTCTTGAGTTATGGCCAAAAACATGTTTTGTGAGGTCACACTGACCTTTATCCACCAAAATCTAATCAAATCATCATTGAGTTGACTATTAATAATTTGTATTATTACAAAATCGATACTTGACGTCCATGTATCAATATGGTATTGCCACACAAAAATAACGTAATACTGTGCTGTATTGAGTGTTCCCTACTCCTATCGTCAATTATAACTGTCTAAACAGAAGATAAAAACACAACAGTTTTTAATTATTGAAAACTGTACAAGACCAAACAATTAATCAATTAATCAAGAAAATAATGGCCAGAATAACTGATGATGAAAATAATTCGTAGTCCCTAATTCTGATTTATTACAGCTTGGGACTTCATTTGTAGATTTGGCTAGCCCCTCTTTCAGTAATAATAATAATATTGTAATTAGTAGCTGTGATCTGGTAATATAAAAGACAGAAGTCAAAAATACAAGTAGTTAGGCTATCAGACACTTTGTAGTCAAACCCTCAGCTTAGCAAAAATTATTTGGAAGAGAAAACAGAGGGGACCAATTTTGTATTTTAACTTTGACCTACTGCAGTTACTGCGCAGCATTTGTGCAGTCTTGGAGAGTACAATGTAACTGATACAGAAGATGGACAAAACAACAAAAATGAGATCCAAGGTGTAATAAACCTAAATCATCCTGTAACTCAATGGTTGAGACCACTATAAAGTCTCATTATACTTTGCAGAGAACAACTGTGGCACACAGCACGCAATTGCACAACTCTGTGGTAGCTTATACTGAACGTACAACATCCATGGTGATATCTGATAGCTACCTAAAAATGATCTATTAATTGTCATTTTACAAATAATTACTTAGTTTTGGCTAGGGGAGAAGGTGACAGCAGCCACAACTCTGGATCTTAGATCAGTCTTGGTCAGGGACAATGGCAGAAGTGGGTACTGTATGTTTACAACATGCATGTGTTTTGGTGTGGATAGACACCAGACGACCTGGAAGTAGGTCATAAATGCAGGAGACATAGAAACTCTGCACAGAAAAGCCTTGTCAGGTCTGATCTGAGGACCTTTTTACTGTGAGGTGACAACATTAACCACTGAGACATCATGGCATCGACTGTAGGACTGACTTTAAAACATATTGAACCGTATGTGATATCAGAGTGTTTATGGGCAGCTCAGAAACTGTAGCTTGAAAATGTGTATGTATCATCAGTAGCTCAGTCACTTGTTTGGAGGTTTATTAATGGGTTGTTTCTAAACTAAATTCTACATAATACAATGTACAAGTCTATTTCAAGTAGGAATGTATGCAGTGTCCAAAATTAACTTTTTGACTCACCGGCCAAATGGCTAGTGAATGTTCAAACTTTACCAGCCACTCAATAGATTACCATTGTTTTTTTGGCTGGTGAGTGAAGCAAGGTTACTGGCCACTTGCTTATTTTACTCGTATTTGGCTAGTGGCTAGTGTTAATTTTGGACCCTGAATGCATGATATTGGATTTTTTGCCGATATCCAGTATGCTGATATGTAACAACTTATTTGGCCGATAACCGATACAGACAGCGGCGGCGGTTGGGGTGGCATGGGGGACNCTGGTGAGTGAAGCAAGGTTACTGGCCACTTGCTTATTTTACTAGCATTTGGCTAGTGGCTAGTGTTAATTTTGGACCCTGCCTGCATCCATGGATGTATTTTGCCATATGTGTCCAACTGATTCTGGAGAAACACTGCAATGTCCAGCAGATCGGAATGGGCTTTTCGTCTGAACAACCCCAAAGTCTTAAGGTGCCTGCGTAAAGTCGACAAACTAATGATAACACCATCTATATGACTTAAAGACAAGAGTATCTCCCAGTGTCTCAAACCCA
>NC_065507.1:37833351-37835913 GCF_006386435.1 Epinephelus moara | reverse complement strand
AAACTGCTGCCCACATCGCGCATCGCAGGGTAATTTACGAGTGCAATTACGAGTGCTGCTAAGCTAAAAGCTAATGATTAAGCTCAGAGTTTAGTGATAGAGAGGACAGGAGAGAAAGAAGAGGGAGAGGACAGGACAAGAGTGGCGGAGCGGCTCGTAGCTAATGGGTACCTGTCAGTGAGACAAACATAAAAGACAAGCAGTTTAACCGACGAGTAGCGGTCATTACGCGCGACTATTACGCACGGTTGTGAGGTGCGCAGCGGCAGATCTCACAGCACACTGTCTATAAAGCAGTTTAATTGCAGGAAATATTTAGTTGTTAAGCCATTTCTCATAAGTATAGACATTCACTGTATATGCACTTTTCTACATGTGGCTGCTGCTGGATTGAGTCTTGACTCTCTCGTTATCAATAACTTGCAATACTGACATAAATGTTTAAAGTCCAAAAAAAGTAATTTATTACAAATAGGTCAATAAAACAGGTTTCAAAATTCAAAATACCTTGTAAACAAACTAAATATTCAGTGTTACACATTTTCTTTGGTTACTTTTCTTTCAAACATTTTTTAAAGTTATGATCTCACTGCTGGTAAAAAAACGAACATGCTGACAGCTCAACACTGCAAGACAGGTTTCAAAGCAGAATAAGAGAGAGAGAGAGAGAGAGAGAGAGATCAAGTGGGCGTGTAAATAGCATAATCTGATATCTTTCATCTGGAAAAAGGCAGTTATTTGATTATGAGAAATCTGATAAACAAACTTAGATTTTTGCCTGATAATTACTTTATTCATTGCATGTGTACATGTTAATTTGATTTCAATCATTTTGTTTTAAATCTGGACATGTGCAGGTGGACTCAGCCAGTGCTAAGAAAGGTCCTATGTCTGCCTGTTGAGGAGATGGAGAAAAGATTAAAGCGTCAAATTGCAGTAAAAGATGCTGTATAAAAGACAGGCTACAACTTTTTTTCCTTGTCCCCCCCCCTGGAATTATTCTGTAAAATTTTACTGTTTATTGTCCCCCCCAACTATGAAATGGGATTTTCGCCCCTGGACACAGATATTGATATATCCATTTTTTCCCCACCTAATTTTAGTGATCATCAAGTCTCCTCTGTAGTGGAATTAACATCATATTATGCATGTGTACTGTGATTGTGATGACTCACCAGCAGATGGAGACAGCAGATAAAATATAATGCTTTCAATGTATGTAATATTCATTCGTTATGCAAAATAAGAAAAAGCATGTTGGCCGATTCCAATAGTTAATTTTAAAGCCAATATCGGCCTATACCAATGGCATGCCGATATTATCGTGCATCCCTAATTTGAAGAACATTTTGCTTGCCAGTAATTGGTGCACGTGATGACCTCACCTGTCTTATGGCATGTCGATAGTGCTGCTGCATTGCTGGGGTTGGTAACTTCCTGCAGCACCTGAGGAGATGTCGATAGAGCTGCACTGGTGTCAGCTCAGCTCCAACTAAAGGCAGCATTCCTTCCTTAAAGTGCTGCTGCTGAAAATAGAAATTAAGTGAGAGTTCGGATTAGTGAAATATTTCTATATTCAACACAGAAATAAGAATTTTTTTTTTTTTTTTCCTAATGCCCATACACAGCATGCAAACTAGTGAAGACACATTTTTATGTGTTACATATATTACAGAGCTCAATTCGGCTTCAGTTAAAGTGTCATGTGTTTGTCTAAACAGCCCTCTCTGGGCCACTTTAACCACAAAGTTACGTTTTCAGACACAAACATTTATCCAATTTGATATTAATGTTTCGTTTCATCAAGTATTTCAGATATGACGTTATCTTAATATGTTTCATGCGGCTGCGACATTTCCTTTCTCTATCCTCAGCTGACCCGAGCTGTTAGCTAACTATAAACTGACTGATATGCTCTCGGAGGCTGATGTCAGCTCCACACTGGTGGTTCAGAGGTAAACACTGCGTAAATAAAGAGCCAGTCGTTTGCTGACAGACAGCAGAGGATTATATGACACAAACGATAAGGTGAAGCTTACTGTGGCAGTGAGCTGTAGTGAAGGCTGTCAGCAGGCTTTCAGCATCTTATCAAACCTCCGTGGATTCACATTATGAAACTGACCTGCTGTAGCGTACACGGCTGTGTGTCTGGTTCCTGTATTCTTCCTCTTCTTCTTATGGTCATATTGCAACTGATATTTGTAAGGTATACAGCGCCATCTACTGACCCGGAGTATGTATGGCATATTGTCCCTGGGCTACTTCACATCATTGGGTGTGTTTAAAGGAGCTATATGTAAGAAATCTAAAGCAAATAGTCGTAAAATCCTCCTAATATGTCACAGAGACTAAGGAATAAAGTTTATATAACATACTGATCTCACCGACAACAATACTTCAGCCAGAATATTCGCATTTTAAAAAAATGTTTACGGTATGCAAATCATGTTTATGTTTTGAATTTGTGTTTTGGCCTGTTGCGCCACCCACTGCCGTCTACCAGTCACGCAGTCAGTAGAGTCTCAGCATCAGTTACAGTTACGACTGAGCTACAATGGCTCG
>NC_065507.1:37833126-37833283 GCF_006386435.1 Epinephelus moara | reverse complement strand
AGAGTCTCAGCATCAGTTACAGTTACGACTGAGCTACAATGGCTGATGGTGCGACTAAACCCAAATGACCTCGTTATGATTCCCAAAAACGCCAAGACAAAACTCGAGGCAAAGCGAGGGTCTACATAGGAGATGCTTTTGAACGGTGGAGACGGTT
>NC_065507.1:37813041-37831875 GCF_006386435.1 Epinephelus moara | reverse complement strand
CACTAACCGTCAGTTTTGATTTGATTGTTGATTGCAATCAACTGTGAGGCGGAGTGATACATACACAGTGAAATAACTGTGATGTTGTACTCCAATATCATCACGGTTTTACTGTCTCTCGACCAATCAGATTGCAGGGCCGGAACTAACTGTTGTATAAAAGGTCATAAATGGTAGTGTTAATAATAATTAAAGAAAAATAAACCAAACAAACAGACACTGAATTATATGATATAATCCTATCCCCTTCTACTATTCCATCCATCTATTTCTCTATCTATCTAGACTTTATACGTAATGACATCACAAGTTTGAGGCTTACTTCTTGGATTTCTGGCTTTTAGACAGAGCAGCTCATGGTCACAAATATTGACTGAACATGGAAATAGCATATTGGAATTTTTAATTTAGGTGGTGTTCCCCTTTAACATGGGGGTCTATGGAGATTTACTCACTCTTGGAGCCAGCCTCAAGCGGCCATTCAATGAACTGCCGAACATATTCAAGGTTGAACCTGCCGCTTGATTCAACCTTGAATATGTGGGCTGTTACAAATATACAGCAGCATATAGATAAAATAATAACAGTGCAGTCAAAGCAATGCAGAGGAAGTAAAACACTGATCTTTATGGCTTGGTGCTGTCACCTAGTGGCAGCATTCTCTTTCCAAACTTCTAAATGGTATATGATAAATGTGTAAACATTTTAAGCTCTCTTGTGTTTGTTGTCTAATAAATAATATGATTCAAATTTTGCCTACCTAGTATTTATAGTTTATGGTTTATTTCAGTCATCACTCAAAGTAGTTTCAGGTTTTTAATTTGAAATAAAAATAAAATATAAAAGCAATCTGTTTTGGTATTGAAAATTATTACACAATCACCACACAGTGCTAAAACACATGAAGTAGCCTACTGATGTTAGCTTAGCTTCATGTGGAAAATCTAAAAATCTGAATTGTAGCACATGTCTTCATCGTCTGGGATCCATGGGGATTGGGGCTTAAAAACGGGGCCATCAAACAGATACAGTAAAGAAATCCTGCTGAAAGCAAAGAATAACCCAAGGAAAGACACAGTGGCAAACTGTCAGTTAATCTCCTGAAGTTCGATGCCAGCTGCAGCTAGTTTGGCCCTCTTACGATCTCCTTTCCATGTGAAGAATCCCACAATTAACACCATGACTGGCAGAGCGGCACAGAGCACGATGCGGCTGATGGGCAGCTGGACTGGACAGTCGATGGTTTCTGAAGGAATCAGAGTCTGGGCAGTGGAAGGAGGTTGGAACAAAAATGTAGATGTGAAGTCCAGAAATGTTGCCCTGCTGTTATCTGCTGCGTTGACCTGACACCTCCACTTCCTGTTGTTGTCTTCCCCCTGGAGTTTTGTGACCAGAGTGGTGTTACAGCGAGTGTGGGCAATGTGCGCATACCTGTGCAGAGGGGAAATACTATTAAAAAGACATCAATGAGCCACACTGTGTCACTGGGTACCATGTTCCTTCATTAGCATGAACGTACACTACATAATTTATTTTAACTCAATCCCACAGACACGGTCCTGCTGCTACAAATAATAGCTAGAGCACCAAATGTGAATTAATCCACTGCTTAAAATAGTGCCCAAAAATGCACTACTAGTTGTTTTAACTTAAAAACTTAGTGTTCAAGCTGCATTAAAATTTAACCAAACTAAACTTGAGTAATAATATTGCAATGATTTAAACAACTTTTAGAGTTTAGATCAAGTTTATTTGACGAGGAAAGTTAATTTGTTTTGGATCATGTCAGAAATACCACTCAAGTTCAGTTAACTCAATTTTTAAGGTAGCTTGAACACTAACTTTTTTAAAGTCAAAACAAAATTTATTTTAACATAAAAAAAGTGTGTGGGCTGCCTTAACATTTTAAGTAGACTGAACTTCAGATAACAAGTTGTTTCTTTTTTGTTTGGGGGTTTTTATGGGAATTGTTGACAATGGCGATGGTTACATGCACACCAATATTCTCCTAATACTCCGAACATGACATATTCTGAATTTGTTGCAGGTAATGTAAACAACATATTCTGTTTAAATATTCAAAATTAGGTCTTTTTACAAATGAAATATTTTCCAATTAAGACGTGGGGTATCCCAGTATTAGTTGGGTTATAAGGAAATTTCCGCTAGCCTCTAGGCTAATTTATACAATGTACAAATATAAAATATACAAATTTTAGATGATGTTTAATAGTTCTATTGTTAAAACTAATAAACATTTTGGTTAATAAAGACTAATTTTCCTCAAAAATTAACTTTCCCACAACACAGTTGAAAGGCAGCAGACAGTATTGACAGATAAAGGACAGAGAAGTACAAACCTGGTGTCTTTGGGCAGCATAGAACCGTCCTCAGCTGCCCAGCTGAGGTTGAACATGCTGGAATATGACTTGCAGCTCCCAACATCATAGTAAGTGAAGAGGATACAGTTCAGAGTGAGGGTTCCTCCAGGCTGCAGGTCAGTGATGGTGGAGGGTGAAGTGATGGTGAGGAGAGAGAGGTAAACATCAGTGATGGCTTGTCCATGCATCACGCAGACGTAGGAGCCGGCATCGTCGACAATGAGTTCACGGAGGATGAGTGAGCAGTTGGATGTGATGGACATGCGGCTGGACTTGTCTGACTCTGCCCTCACCTGACCCCTGATGACCTCCTCGGTGTACCGCACCCGGCCGCCTTTGTAGAAGGTCCAGGTGATCAAGGAGCAGTCTTGGGAAACCGGGTTGATACATGGCAGGAGGGCATCACCTCTAAGTCTGCTGTACACAAACACGGCATCCTTTTTGCCTGTCACAACTGGGAACACAGAAGTCACAAAAATGATGACTAAACAAACTCATTGTTACATTAACATTTTTCAAATGCTCAGACATGGATGATTGAAAAGAAGGTGACCAGTGTTACATCAGAATCTGTTATCATTTAGATTTTGTGACGTTATAATTCTGGATCCCAACCATTTACTTACGTTGTCCTGCTGACATCTTTGATTTCTTAAGAAATTAGCAGTTGAATATTACAAGTTTTAATTTTTTGTCTGGAAATGTATTAAAATATGTCAACAATACAGAAAACACAGACAGTTGTTTTAAATCATCACATCTAGGGCCCTCTATCTTTCAAAATACTACTGTTGGTTTTTAAAGCACTGAATGGTTTAAGGCCCAAATACATTCCTAACCTTATGCCACAGTATGAAACATCCAGACCTGTCAGGTCTACAGGGACGCCTCTGCTTTGTGTCCCCAGAATCAAGACTGAGAAGCAGCAGTTTTTATGCACCACATATCTGGAACAAACTCCCAGAAAACTACAGGTCTACCGAAACTCTAAGTTCTTTTAAACCAAGACTGAAGACCTTTATGTTTGCCACTGTCTTTTATTAAATCAAATAATTATTCATTTCATGCAGTGCACTGTAACTTTTAGTCTTGTATTTTATACGTGTCTAAGTCTTGATTTTAATTTTATTTTCTATTCTCCAACTCTTCAATGGCATTATAATGTGTTTCTTTGCACTTTGTCTCAATGCTTTTGATTAGCAGATAAATAGAATACAATAAATAATTTTATGACATGGACTTTTGTCTGTGGCAAAATTTGCAGGAAAAATCATGAGAGTCGCAGAGTTATTGATAATACGCTCTCACACACTGAACCTTACATCGGTACTACCAAAGACTGTATCTAAATATTTTGTCTGGTACGACAGCTATTTGGGGGGTTATTTTATGGGGACAAAATCCTTGTTTATGTATTAATTTTTTTACTTTACTGTACTGAACGATTTAATAAGTAGCCTAATCAATGTAATGGTTGAACAAATTAAGTGCAAAATATAAATAAATGTACATATATTTGACCAAAGTTTTATTACATTTTGTTCCTTAAATCCAGCAGTCAAGTCATTCTCACAAACTCATTAAGATAAAAAAAAATAAATAAATTAAACTTTGCCTAGTGGAGGAATGTAACTAAATACATCAGGTACTGCAAATACAAATCTGAGTCTTCTCATGCCACTGTCTAGTTCAGGGGCAACCTGCGGCTCAGGAGACACATGTGGCTCCCTGTGGCTTTGACAAAAAAAACATATGGAAACGAATCACAGTTATTTATTCCTAAAGTGATTATTAGATTTTCCAATTGTATAAATGTGTAGCCTATACACCAAAAAAAAAATAAAAATGTTATAACATCTCGTCAACTATGTGGGTCATACGACTACGCCTACACCTACAGACTACAGCCAGCTATTGATTTCAAATCCAAAAAAAGAAAACGTCTTGGAGGAAAATAGAGAATTTCGTACTGAGTGGACAAATTTGTTTGCTTTCACCACTGACGCTGGAAAGTTTAAGTAGCCTACCAAATAATCATAAAAAGCCCACTGCAGAGTAGCGACTTTGTAAACATAAACATAGTAATGAATATTCATGTACGTCTATTGGAAAGCGTAAATAGGCTGTGTTGCCGTCAATTTAAGGCACAAATATATTTTGTGGTTCCAGACAGATTTTCAAAAATGGCTCTTTTGATAGTAAAGGTTGTTGATCCCTGGTCTAGTTCTACTCCACTACATTTTGGAGGGAAATAGTAGTATTAGTGGTATTGTTTACTCCACTACATTTATCCAGCAGCTTTAGTTACTGGTTACTTTATATATTACAATTTTTGCAGACAAAACATATGAAAACGTACTGTTGAAAGTATTAGTCGATCAATGAATCTATAAATCGAAAAGAAAATTAGGCTAATTGACAACTTATTTGATAATCATTTAAATAATTTGTAATACAAAAACATTTCATGTTTCCAGCTTCACAAATGTGAATATCTGCTGCTTTTCCCTTTTAATAAATCAAATGTTGAGGTTTAGACTGTTAGTTGGATAAAATAAACATTGTTAACATGTTACTTTAGGCTCTGGGTCACTGTGACGCCATGTCTCACTATTTTTACAAATTAAACTATCAACTAGAGAAGAAAATAGCAGAAAATTCTAAAATGAAAAAATCATGAGTTTATAGTTTAAAATGAGCTCCACCTCAACCAACTGCAACAGTGAGATCTTGCTTTTACATTAATGAATGAGTCAGAATCATCTGATGATATAACCTATTAGTACTTTAAAAGGAAAAGGATTTAAATACTTTCTCTCTGTATGTGAATGTTCAGGGTGAACGACACGTGAAACGTCACTCCCGTAACATAGCTGCAGATGTGAGAGAAAGGGGACGAATAGTGCACTGACAGGGACCCAACACGCAGGAACGGGATGCCAAAATGAAGGTGGTGTGAGAGGATATCTCATGGCGCGCGGGTGCGCACAGCAAGCGCACCTAAAAACTTAAGCTGGGAAAGCAGGCATGAACAGTCATTACGCACTGTGGCGATATCAAAACCGTGTACAAATAAGTTTGAAGACAGCCTGAGCATATACAGTTAACAGCTCGTGTGTCGGCTCTCATCGTGAGCTGACAGTGTGTCGCTGGTTGCAAAGCACGTTCAATAGGCCTAATGAATGAGTTACTGAGACCTGACTCACATGTATCACGCAGATAGTACCGAATAAAAGCACAAAGTGAAGCTCATGATGCTGCTGTAGCCTACACACTGCCATTCCTCCGAGGAGAGTTGTGAGGACAGAGCTCTCCTGGTGTGGCTACGAATACCAGCCGCTGCCGCGTATGTGTCATCATGTTTCAAAAACAAAACACATCTTCTCGATATCTAGAAAAATACAGATATTAAATTAAATAGTCCAGACATTTCAAGTAATCTGCCTTAAGTCTAGGTAGAGTCTTTCATCAGTGTTAGTCAGGTCCTTAGCCTACATTAAATTGGAGTCTGACTTGAGTGAAGTCATGTGACTCGAGTCCTCCACCTCTACCCAGTCCTACTAAAATATTTTGAACACATGCTGAAGGTTTTATCCGGATCATAATCATTACTGGATTACATGATTTTATCCGATTTCATTATCTTTTTTTTCTTTATAAAAAAATCAAGTTTCAAGATTTGATCATAGCTGACACCCTGGGCCCTGGACACATAGGCCTAAAGTATTTTTACATGTTGTATTGGTACTTTGACTTAAGCAGAGCATCTGAATTCTTCCATCACTGACCAAATCCAATCCTAAGGAGAACAACATGAAGCCTACCTGTTAGAAGCAGACCGAACAGCAGCAATAGTCTCATGAGGTTTTCTCTGCCTGTCATGTTTGAGCAGCTCTTTGTGTCTCTCTGCTGTCGCTGCTGCTTTGTTCTACAGGACAGTCTTCATTTCCTGTTACACTGAACTCAACAGGGCATACACACATCAGTCTTCATTCTTATCATCATGATAGACTCTGACAATAAACATTTATTAATGCAAAATATCTAATCAATACACCAGTGTCATAATTCTAGGTAAGTTCATTCTTGTCCTTGGAAATCAGTACTTTGGCAAAATAATCTGAGCTGCACTTACTGGCTTTCTCCAGAGCTTCAAGAGCATCTCATGGTAATAAAGGCAGGTGGAGATCATGATTAAATGCATTTGAAAGCACTGGAAAAAGATAGTAAGTGGACCTTGAGCTAGGATTGTTTTGTCAAACCACTGTAACTATCACTTAATTCAGTCTGTGATAGGCTATATCTTGATCGAGCACTCGGTACTCGACTATGTTCACCTGTACTGTATTTGATCAGGGCTCGATTGCTCGTGTCTGTTGACATGGCTACCAGTAAAGGCTACCGTTATACTTTGAACATCGTCTCCGTGTCCTGGTAATTATACGAGTATCACAGGAACATATACTCACGCTGCATTCGGGAGTCAAGCTATACTACAACAGTATATCTAGGAAACCACAACACAGTCCAAGTGAACAGTAATGTGCTGCTTCTGGTTTACATGATAGTACAAAATATGCTACCTTGAAAAAAATAAATGAAATAATAAGAACAGCCTTACACATTAAATGCTAACTGTTCGTCTGTTTTTTTCCTTTATAAGGAATGTATGACATTTTATTCATCTCGTGATTCCGTGTGAGGTGTAAATATTGGCTGTGTCCAAAACCACCTACATGGGCCACAACACAGTGACACACATTTTGTAGAGTTGTCTGAATGTATAGTGGGAATTATTATTCTCTATAATGTTATCAAAGTATCCCACAATGCACTGTGAAAAGAAGTGTGAAACCAATGGTCACTAACCAAGCAATATATCCCACTATGCATTGTGCTGAAGGAACAGACACCGTAAGGGACGGACACAGAGACCTTGTTGTACATTTAACTTTCGATGATGTTGAAGTTAGTTTTACCAGTTTATGTATTAACTGTCAGTTTAATGTGTAGTCGTCAGCAACTGACTCTCATTGGTGCTGTGGCGGGCGGCTAATAATGCTAAAGCTAACATTAGCGAGCTGGGTCGCTATTAGCTGTGATTTGTGCCACACTAGCGTAATGCATAATGTTACACATTAAACTCACAATTTATTACATGACTAGCTTGTAAAACAAACTTCAACATATCAAATGTTAAAATGGAAAATTACTTATGTTTGTAAGACAGGTTGCAATGGTGCTGTTCTTTCTCCTTTTGTCTGACTGGCAGTACAACAGTGCACGTTTAATGAGAGCGGAGCATTAATCACAACACAAACAGCCACAAAGCACTTTGCAACATTATTTATTAATTTGCAGAAATGATATCATGCAGTGATGTAAGGTAGTTAACACAGCTCCAGTGCACGCTATTGTGACAGGCCCTGGTGCAGCTACTAGTTATAAGGCACACACACACACACACACACACACACACACACACATACACAAATCACTGCCAGCTGTTTATTAAAAAAGCCAAAGGAATCTAATTTGGGGAGCTTTGCTTATTTTTCCTCTTGTTCGTTTCTCTCTTGTCCTTTCTTATTGCCGCTTTTATGTTTAAAAGGCATGACTGCTCACTAGGCTTGTAGATTTGTGCTGTCAGTCTTGACAGATCTGGCACCATTTTTAATTCAATGTGAATTCTTTTTTGAGCTCAGGTGTAGCACTAAGGCAGCAATCTGAATCATTCACAAGTCCTTCCCACTTCACAGGCCCCAGTGCACTTTGTGCACTGTCTATATTTACACCCCTGTTATCATGTATTCATCACAAATATGCATGATGGTATTTGTTATGGATGGTCAAACAGGTGACACTGATATGGCATGTTTGACGTCATTAACGGCCCAGAGAAAATGATGCGAGCAGTGTCCGAAAGTGTTTTTTCATGTTGCAGATGAGCTCACTATATAGTCCTCTACATAGAACTCCCTACATAGTGAGTAAAGAGTAGTGAATGAGTGAATGATTTTGGACACAACCTTTGTCTTCAGTGCTGCTAGGAAAAGAAAAAGAAAAAAAAAACAGGGTGCCCAATATTAGCTGGAATAGGCACCAGCCCCCAATCCCACAACCCTAGACCAGGACACAAGCGGTTATGGATAATGAATAATGAAGTATCCCATATTCCATCCCCGGTCTCTCCTACAGTTGGGGAGATAACTGTGGAGGAAGTGATACCTATGGTCAGAATAATCACTCTCATGATGGGTCTGGGGCAAAATTACATAGTAGGCTAATATAAAGTGTCAAACTGTTTCAGTATACTTGGATAACAATATCATCACTGAGGCACTAAATGCTCTGAGCAATAAAATAAAATACAATCAGTGTGTCTGGAACGGGTGATAAGCACTTGGCTGAAACAGTGACTTGGAGTTCCACGTTGCCTAAGTTCCATCGGACTGTACAGGAACGGCAAATTGGAATTACCAATCGCAGGACTCGTGGAAGAATTCAAATGCACCAAAACAAGGCTGGTCATGACCCTTTCTGAATCAGACGACACAGTCATTCAAACAGCGGCCCCCAAGATGGTGACGGGAAGGAAGTGGACTCCATCAGAAGCTGTTCAGAGTGCAAAATCTGCTCTTTATTTCAGAGATGTGGTTGGCCAAGTCCAGCACGGGAGAGCAGGTCTCGGGCTCATCCCAAAAGCTCCTCTATGGCAAAAAGCAGCATCAGTGCAGAAAACAAGACTTGTGGTTGAGGAAGTCAGGAGGCAGGAAGAAGCAGAGCGACATGCCAAAGCCGTCTCAATGGCTAGGCAGGGGAGATGGACCAACTGGGAGAGCCTGGAGAAGAAAAAGCTCAGTTGGCGTGACATCTGGCAGATGGAGGGAGCGCGGCTGAGTTTCATCATCAGAGACACGTACGACCTGCTACCTTCCCCCGCAAATCTGAAACTATGGTATGGAGAAGATCCCGCCTGTTCCCTGTGTCAAGCACCTGCATCCCTTAAAGGGAAATTTCGGTTTATTTCAACCTGTCTCCTATCGTCCTAAATTTGTTTCAAGTGACTAGTGACATAAAAATAATAGTTAGCATGTTAGCCGTTAGCCTAGATACAGCCGTAGTGTCAGACCTGTTAAAACGTAAGTGAACGGGCATACCTTCAAGTGCAAAGTTAGTCCACTAAACAAGTTTTTTTTCCACAAAGACCGCCTCATATCGTTTTCTATATGTCAGAGGACATATAGAAAACGACATGTAAACTTGTTGTCTTACCTTACTGGTGTGCTGCCATGTTTGTTTATCATCTAGCTCTGCTTTCCAAAGCGCGGCCAAAATATTGCAAGAACAAGCAGCGATCTCATAGCGTGCCTGATCAAGCAGCAACAGCTGGAAGGATACACTGACGAAGAGCTTCGTGAAATTGAAGAACGGAGGAGGAGAGAGAGAGAGGCGCAACAGGTAGAGGACGAATGGCTGCTGCAAGGCTGCGTAGCTCTGGAGGTTGGTGGTGTACCTGTGAGGAATGCCTCTGTTGCAAGGAATGGGACCGGTTGCAGCCTTATTTTCAAGGTCTGGATGTGACCGAGGACGAGACACCTCCACCTGGAGTAACGTTAGTATCCAGCTGGGCTTTATCTAGAGCTGGCGAGATATATTTCAGCCGCGCTTTGGAAAGCAGAGCTAGAGGGATAAACAAACATGGCACCACACCAGTAAGGTAAGACAACACGTTTACATGTCGTTTTCTATATGTTCTCTGACATTTATCCTAACGATATGAGGCGGTCTTTGTGGAAAAAAGCTTGTTTAGTGGACTAACTTTGCACTTGAAGGTATGCCCGTTCACTTACGTTTTAACAGGTCTGACGCTACTATGCGCCCCGGCTGTATCTAGGCTAACGGCTAACATGCTAACTATTATTTCTATGTCACTAGTCACTTGAAACAAATTTAGGACGATAGGAGACGGGTTGAAATAAACCGAAATTTCCCTTTAAGCACATTCTGTCAGGGTACAGGACAAGTCTCACCCAAGGGCGCTATACTTGGCGACATAACCAAGTATTCAGAGAGCTGGCATCAACACTGGAACAGAGGCGAACCACCACAAATAATCTCCACAGACATCAGCAAGAAAGGTCCATTTCCTACGTTTTGTACCAGCAGGCCAACCTCAAGAGCACCAAACAACACCAAAGAATGCAAGCATCCTGCAGTCTGCTCGAGATTGGAAACTGGAAGTGGACATTGATAAAAAGCTTGTGTTTCCCCCAGAGATAGTGGCTACAACACTCCGGCCAGACATGGTTCTGTGGTCTCCTACAGCAAAGATGGCTTATGTCATTGAACTGACAGTACCATGGAAAGATGGGGTTGAAGAGGCTTACGAGAGAAAAAAAAAATAAAAATTCTGACCTGGCAGCTGAAGCATCCCAGAACGGCTGGAAGACCATCATCTTCCCAGTAGAGGTGGGATGCAGGGGATTTATCGCAACATCTACCACCAGTCTGTTGAGGAAAATGGGGATGAGGGGCTGCTCCCTCCAACAGGCTATCAAGTCCGTGTCAAGTGCTGCCAAAAGAAGCAACAATTGGCTCTGGATCAAACGGAACAACAACAACTGGGCACCAAAATAAAGACAGATGGTATGCGGCCAGGCATACACCTGGCTCAGGGAGAAGGACGCCCCTGCCATGCAGAGTCCATCAGGGGACATGGAGGGTATGGCATGGAGAGGGGTGTACCTGGGACGCTGGGTACACCGTTGAGCCCTGTGGAGACATCGTGGGCTTCAATCAACGAAACGTCAATGAAGCAGGGTGCCCATCTGATGACCCCAGTGATATACATACCCTCCCCTTTTCTCCACTCCACACTGACTGCTGCCGTCAAGCGTTACCTACCTGCCTAAACCTAACCAGACCTTAACCACAGGGCATCATGATGATTTCGGAACGGACTTCGGAACAATGGGTTTAGTATGGTCGGAACAATGGGATGTTGAACCAATGGGCAGTCGAACCAATGGGTAGTTCCCCTTTAAGTAAACAAGTTTGCTAAATGCGTTCACCCTGCAAAGTATGGTAAAATGCAGTGAAATACTTGCGCGCTCAAATGGTCCAGAAGTTGAGTGTAGAATGATGGACACTTCTTACCTGCAACGGTTGCTGTCTTTGTGACGTAGTGGAAGCTGCGTGACAAACTTCTTAACTTTTGACATGGCGGCTGGGGACAACAAGGAGCCTGAGCTGATTATGAATACCGCCGTGTTGTAGGCCTACAGATGTAAGTTCTACATGTCTTTTGCACTAAGTATCAATACTGTTGTTGAATAGAAGCCATCAGTAATGTTTGTTGGGTTTGTAATGATTTGGTACCACAAACAATTATGCGGGTTGTAACGTTAGCTTGCTAGCTAATGTTAGCATTTGTGAGCTAGCTAACTCACTCCTAGCTACGGCAGCATTGACATCATTGCATAAGTTTGGTTTAGGCTATGTGTGGGTGGAGATAGTGGTCAAAAGTTGGCAGTAATGTTCTACCCTCTGTTTGCAATTTTCTGTTTAAAAAGAAGACGAAGAAGAAGAAGAAGAAGAAGAAGAGGCAATTGAAAAAAAAATAAAAAATTCCCGGGAGTGCAATGCATGATTTGAGACAAAACTACCCTGC
Organism: Epinephelus moara; assembly: GCF_006386435.1. Lineage (NCBI taxonomy): Eukaryota > Metazoa > Chordata > Actinopteri > Perciformes > Serranidae > Epinephelus > Epinephelus moara. The sequence goes on along the minus strand of NC_065507.1, from coordinate 37,819,821 downwards.
TGAAATTAGTGCACCACACAAGAAGTACATAGTGTACATTGTACTTCCTTGTGTACTAATGGAAGTATGTGATTTAAGACACACTCATTAGCTATGTTTCCACCCAAAAGTGATTCGAATCATTGGGAAATGTGCATTAAAAGAAATACGAATCCTGTGTGTTTCCATTAAATGTACGGACTTCGGTGAAAACTACAAACTCGCGCGAGTTTTCCGCAGAACCGGAAACAAAACAAGTCTCGCATTCTTCTTCTTCTACGTTTTCTGGCGGTTGGCAACCAGCTTGTAAATGCATTACCGCCTTCCCGACCTGGAGTGTGGATATCACCATGGAGAGAGGTGCGCTACGTCAGACTTAATTCGAACATAACTGATTCCATCCCCCGTTTCGCGAATCAACATTTTGTCGAATCAACCGAAACCCGGCTAAAGCGAGCATATTTTAGTTTGTGTGAATCAGGGGATTTTAATTTGAATTTTGGCATTTCCATCATAATTTTCCGATGCAATACTTCTAGATGCACATCTAAACAGGCTGATGGAAACATGGCTATAGTCTCTGTAGTGTCCATGCTGTTTCCACATTACAACGTGAGAGCTCCCAACTTGGGTAGGGGACTGAGGCACTGGTGAGGGGTCTTTGTTGCATGTCTTTCCTCATCTCTCCCGCCCCATTTGCGGTCATCTCTGATGTCAAAACATTTATTTTTCAACAGCATAATCATGAGGGGGAAAAAACAACTCTAATGTCAGATTGACTCAATGAACACTCAGAGTCCGCTGAGGCCACTGGGAGAAGAAAGATACAAGCATCCACTGATGTCACTGTCAGTTATCAGTGTCATATTTCTTACAATGTGGTCCATGGTGTGAAATGCAGCAGTGTGCAACTTCTGCTCATTTGGGGGGTTTCAGGAGGATGTGTGATTATGACACATTGTGGTGAGACTACTGTAGGTCGCATGTCCAAGTTCATTTCTCTGAACAAAGGAAGTAAACTCACTTTGGCCTGATTTTTTGGTGGAGAAACAAAATTATCTTTTAAATCTTCCCAATCTGTTGTTTTAATTTCATTTTACCAAACAGCTCTTTTAAAATTAAAAATATTCTTCAGAGGTCTGACAGCATTAACACAGACCATGTGTGAAAAAGTACATGATCGGCATTAAACACTGAAAAACAGGAGTCTAGAGCGATGCTTGCAGCTCTGTGAGGCTGAGATAACTGCTAACATCAGCATGCAAATATGCTCATGCTCACTATGGCAATGCTAACATGTTGATGTTAAGCAGTATCAGGCCATGATAGCATGTTCACTCTTAGTTTGGCGTGTTAGCATGCTAACATTTGCTAATCAGCTCTAAACACAAAGCCTACAGCTGAGGCTGATGGGAATGTCATTAGCTTTTCAGGTATTTGGTCATAAACCAAAGTAGTGGAGAAATTAAAATATCTATCTGATGATAGTGGTTAAGAGAAAAACTCAGAGGACCAACAAATTATTACAATTCAACCTGAGGCAACCATGAATGTGTGTGTGTCAAATTTTGTGGCAATCCATCAAATAGCTGGTGAGACATTTTACCAAAAAACCACAAGTGTCCTCATGGTGGCGCTATAGTAAAAGTCAGGGGATCACGAAAGTCTGTAGGATTCATCCTCTGGGGATCATAAACAGTCCCCCCAGAAAGCAGCTCAGTCTTGCTTCAAAATTTCCAGTGGCCACTGGAAAACTATGGCAGCATAAAAATCCCCTGTGGCCCAAAAAGCATCTTCCTCATAAACCACCACTGTAGAAGAGTTGTTGTATAACTGTTGACAGATCACCTCAAACTGCAAAGAAGCTTAATTATGACTTAATTAAGCCTTCTCCCTTCCTCCCGCTGTGTGTGGATTACCGTTACCGCAAATCCTCCTCACTACAGGAAACAACAACATCAACTTCCAAGCTAACAACCTACATGAAAATGGCACGTTTTGACCAAAATTTGGATTGATCAATAAGACCTACCTGCTTTGTTCTTTTGGTGACTTGTTAAGATCTACAACAAATAAAACAACTTGTGAACGCACCTTGGAAAAGTCCAGACTCCGTGTCACAGGACACACTGATTTTCCACATCTTTTAATCTTAAATCTCTTGAATCTGAACTCTGGCAGCAGCATTGGAGGTGACCTTGAGGACATTTACAAATATTTCAGTTTTTGCCCTTATTTCAATAAAGACAATATTCCTACTAAGCTGTTTACATAGCTGTTGAAAATGAATATTACACTAATACTTTGGTTTACATGCAGCTTTGCATACTCCTATTAACATCCTTTGTAACATCAAAATAAAGAAAAGCAATACAGCTGGAGACGCCCTTTTTTTTGCAGTAAAATAGGATTTTCATTTGTGGGGAACTTGTTGGACCGTGCAAGCTTAGCCTCCCTCTTTTATTCCTTCAACCACCTTCTTGGTCGTTGTTGTGATATTTGTGTGTATCCAAAAAGATGTTGATATCCAAGTTGTTCATAGTGTTTAAAGGTGTGTTTCTCATTTATTGGGCATACATCTTTACCCCAGCCTTCAAACTTTTGGTGAGTTGGTTTGTGTACAATGTCTCCATGTCAACGCACAGAGCTGACCGTAAAAAGGCAGGAGGCCTGAGATGCATATTCTGAATGTGCAGTATACACGCCCAAATAATGCTATCAAAACCTGAATAATATATCCCACATTTCATCTTCAGAAAATGCTGAATTTGAAAAACGTCCTAATTCATCCCATTTAAAATGTCCAGTGAACTGTAAATTCAGGTTATGTCTGTTCTTACATTTATTATCAGACACTGAGCTGACACCCTGCTCTCATCCAAACACCCAAAGAGCAGAAGGACACACCAGCAGGACACTTCATGGCTCCTAATGTCCACAGACTGCTCTAATCTCTGCCCTCTCTGCTGTAAGACAGTATTTGTATCCACTCTGAAACCACTGTTTATTGCTGTTTTTCACACTCTGATCACACAGGAAGTGATCTGACGTTAAGGTGAGGAGGCTGGTAGATACACTGCCCTGCTCTGTGGTGAACACCAAGACCTCTGCTCCACTTTCTGCTGACGTGCTGGTTCAGCACTTGTGTTTTATGACCTGCTTGTTTGTTTCGATCTGGGTCGTGGATTGCCCAATGTTGTGTAAATGATGCAGTATTTTCCTCAGTGACTGAATTTCCCATAGTACAAGATACAATGTAAAACTGCAATGTATTTCACACCAAACAGTAGGCTTACTACATGAACACCTCCAGTGTTGGAAAGTACCAAGAACATTTACTCAAGTATTAATACTTAAGTGCAATTTTGAGGTATGAGTATTTTACTTGAGTATTTCCATTTTATGGTGCTTTAAACTTCTAGAAATATTGCACTTGTCACTTCATATATTTAGAGGGCCAGTGTTTAGGATTTAAGGGGATATACTGGTAGAAATTGAATGTAATATTCAGAACTGTTTTCACTATTGGGATTTTTTTTATTACCAATGGGCTGTTTATATATGAAACAAGACCCAATATTTTTTATGTGTATGCACCAGAGATAGTCTGTTTTCGGGTCCATCTGTCTATCCATCCATCTCGTGAACATGATATCTCAAGAACACCTGAAAAGGAATTTCTTCACAATTGACACAAACGTTCACTTAGACTTTACAATGAACTAATTACATTTTGGTGGTCAAAGGTCAAGGTCACTTTGACCTTGCACCTGTCTCATTCTCGTGAACACAAGAAGAACACCTTGAGGGAATTTTCTCAAATTTGGCACAAATGTTCCCTTGTACCCAACAATGAATTTATTAGATTTTGGTGGTCAAACGTCAAGGTCACTGTGACATTGCATCCATCTTCTCAAGAATGCAATATCTCAAGAACACCTGAAGGGAATTTCCAAAAATTTGGCACAAGTTTGATGAATTGATGAGTTTTGACGAATTATCCTACACTGTTTCTTCTTTTTTTTTTTTTTTTTTTTTACAAAGCTGGCCAAAATGTCACCTGGAGATTGTCAGACTTGCTTTATTGTTTTATTGTCAGAATTTAATCCATTTGGTCTGATAATAATTGGAAAGTCTAGAAGAGCTGCACAATTTCATCCTCATTTAACTTAGTGGAGCACTAAAGTAGCCAGCTCGGGCAGTGGAGGTCTCCAGTGCACTTGCTCTATTGGCCACACAGTACACTTTAATAATACAGGTACATGTAAGGCTGTGATGAGCAACATCATGTGGTAGGTTGTTCAGGTTTAAGTTCAAGTTCAAGAATTTCTGTAACAAGGATAAGTTTCCTCTGGGGAAAAGTCTCTGCAGAGTCCCCAAACTGTAAGTGCATCATGAGAGAGCTCTGCGATTTAATGGAGGTGAAGGTAATCTAATAAGCCTTGAATGCAACAGCTTTTAATGTACCCACCTATATAAATGTGTTTCTCTGATCCCACTGTGTCTCCACTGGTGCACCAATAGAGCCTGACTACGAGATGTGTTTGGCATACTCCCGACGTACTTGGCAGGGTGCACCTGACAGTATGCACCCGACAATGATCTGGCCAGAAAACAGCCAGAAAAGTTTTTTTATGATGTCACAGTGAGGTTGACCTTTGACCTTTTGGATATATAATATCATCACTTGTAGTGTAAGATTTAATCTTTAATCAGGTAAAGGTGTTATACTGCATAAGTTGATTAAGAGTAAAGGTTATATAACCATGTTTTATGTATAAGTTCCTATAAAACTGTTTGTTATGCATCTATGTGTGATAAAACACTGTTATACAAGTATGTATTCATAACACAAGGTTATGTATTCACATTGAAGAGCACACATATACCACACCATGTACTGTTTAATAATAACACACACACACTCTAACGTTTGTATTGCATGACACACACTCTAAGAGTTCACATTGCATGAAAGCACAGGGGATTGTATAGAGAAAGTCCCCGGGTTTCATATGTTTTTAAAAACATAAAGTGAAACCAGGCTCAAATCTAATGGTGGGAGAATTTGAGGATTTCCAGGCCCAGGGATTACACCATTAGGTCATGTTTGGACAAGGGCCCAAGGGGCCTGCCACCAATAGATTTGGACCAGATGGAAAAGGGCTAAAAAGAAAAAGACCTGCCACCAATAGGTTCGAACGCAGGTAGGAAGGACTAAAGGAAAAGGGTGGAGATTCTCTCAAATCTTCACCAGCATAAAAGGGAGAGCGCAGAAAGTGAAACTTCAGTCTGGTTCCGGAGCCTGACTCATGAGTTGTATGTGCTGAAGCTTGTGAACACATTAAACTCGATTGTACCCGATTCCATTTGACTCCAGTGTTTCTCTAAGTGTCAGCCAACTGAACCTAAGATACTAAATCAACTCAGAGGACGATCTGCAAGAGAAGTAGAAGACGAGGTCGGGAGCCATCTGGCCCACTTCCAGGCACTGATTCTCGCTTCTACACACTTCATCATGATATCCTCTTAGACATATTTGTGAAATTTAGTCATAATTCACATATGATTTGGCCAAAAACATGTTTTGTGACAGTCAAGGTGTCCAGTGACTTTGAACTTTGACCATCAAATTCTAATCATTTTATTTTTGAGTCCAAGTGGACATTTGTGCCAAATTTGAGAAAAATCCCACAAGGCTTTCTCGAGATACAGCATTCAATAGAATGAGACGGATGCAAGGTCACAGTGACCTCGACCTTTGACCTTCAAAATCTAAACAGTTCATTCTTGAGTCAAAGTAAATGTTTGTGAAAATTTGAGACAATGCTCTCAAAGGCTTCTAGGGATATCACATTCACAACAATGAGACCATTGAGGTCACAGTGACCTTGACCTTTGAAGTATGACCACCAAAATCTAATAAGTTCATTGTTAAGTCCAAGTGATCGCTTGTGCCAAGTTTGAAGATCCTCAAGGCCTTCTTGAGACATTGCATTCATAAAAATGGGACACATGGACAATCCAAAAACATGATGCCTCCAGTCACGGCCATAACCAGCACCAAGGCAGAACAATATTGGGAGCGAGTTCTCTTCCACAGAGTCCAGCTTGTTGTTTCTGCAGCAGCCTAGAACAGAAAAAACAAACTCTGGCTCGAGATGGAGTCATTCGCGGTTTCAAGTCAAAAACCATAGTTTTCCTACATGCTTGGCACATGAGAGAAGTTTCAGCTGGTTGCAATCTGCAACCTCACCACTTGATGCCACTAAATCCTACACACTAGACCTTTAAGAGGAATTAGTCAGTTACTTTTCAAATAAAGATTTTCAGTTTATAAAATAGTCCATTCTTGCAGATGTAACTACCAAAAGTATTAGAATTAGCCCCTTCTTGACCACCTACAACATCAAAGTACCACTTACATATTTATACACGAGTAATAATGAGCCAATATTATTATTGAATAACACTGACCGTATCCACTCTCCATTATAAATACTTTTATACTTCAAGTACATTTGTGTGTGAATACGGTACTGTTTTTAAATAGGCCCGTTTCCACTGAAGAAGTTCCTGGTAGTATTTGGGGGGCAGGAACTACTACAGGAACGTCCTCTCGCTCGGACCTCTCAATCGCCGTGTCTCCACTGAGAGAGCGGGGTACGAGGAAGGTTCCTGTAAAGTTACGGGCTCTGGATGTGACGTAATCGTTGCGCGACCATTTTGACCGGGGCGACGTAGGGACGTTGTTAGCTGTTAGCCGATAGCGGTGTCTGTAATAACTCAGTAAATGGCCCG
>NC_065507.1:37809996-37813019 GCF_006386435.1 Epinephelus moara | reverse complement strand
TCACATCCCTCCTTGAGTATATCCAATCAGCACCAATTAATCCCCAAGCCCCAGCCAGGAGTCTTTCGGGGCCGTTCTGAGTACCTACCCCGAGGCAGGGACTTGTTTAGCCCCTGTAAAAGTTCCGGAACTCTGTCCTTAGGGGGTGGTTCCTGCGGTGGAGACACGCACCAACGGCCGCGGCCCCGTAAAATTACCCCAAAGTTCCTGCGGTGGAAACGGGCCTAATGATGCATATACTTCTTTCGCCACTGCACAAAAGCAGTTTTTAATGCAGTAATGTTGATTTGTTTTGCATTATATTGTCCAGGTGTTCATGTTAATGTGTTGGTCAAGTGCCTGGTACCTGATTAAACAACCTACTTCTAAACTTTGAGTAAAAAAAACACATTTTTTAACTGGTTAGTTGTTGTTTATTAAAATTTAGCAGCAGATTTCACTGACATTACACAGAAAAAGAAACTATATCCATGTTTATAGGCACCTGGAATTAACTATAAGGTAAGATCTGTCTCATAAGAAAGTTGATAAAATACTTTATTGGGCCCATGACTCTACCTTTAAAAGTCATTATATACAGATGCTTTACCGCCCTCTTGTGTCTAAAGTGCCTGGTGTTCAAAACCAAGACCCCTTTTTCCACAGAGGTGCAGAAACAACTTCAATAAAAAAGTATTTAGGAACTATTTGGTCTATCAGAATGCAGTTATTTAAAAAAAAACAAAAAAACAGTTTGTACATGTTCCACTTGTGCTCTGAATAAAAAAAGAAAAAAAAGAAAAGAAAAGCAGCCCTCCCATCACCACCAGGTGAATATGAGTTTGTGGAAGTAGTCATAGCTCCTGGACAAGAAGCTCTTTTCTACGATGTGCGGCTGGATGTCCACCCTGTAGCCCTGACTCTCGATGTCCATCTTTACACAGTCCAGCAGGTCTTGGACAGACAGGATGGCCTTCCACGGTCCGAACGTCACCACTGACTCCTTATCCGCCTCCAGGCTGCTGATGGCATTGTCATAGAAACCCAAATCCTCCTCTGTCCGCAGTACGCAGATCATGATGGTGGAGTGGCGGGCGGCTATAGCCTCGGCTCTGGCAATACGAATCAGCACCTGGAAGAGAAGTACTTATGGATTGACCAGGAGTTGTGTGTATAATTCATTCATATGTTATTGTTATATTGTGGTTACAACATGTCTAATAACAATAATGATAATGATGATAATAATAATAATAATAATAATAATAATAATAATAATAATAGTAATAATAATAATAGTAATAAATCACTTGTTCTTTAGAATTGGGACAAAACTTGATTTTCATTCTTCAATTATGCTGCGAAATATATTTTAAAAGATCAAAGTCTTGACTTTTAAACCCAGGGTTCCCGCAGATCTTTAAAAAGTCTTAAAAGGCATTGAATTCAAACTAAAAATAAGGCCTTCATTTGTATTAAAATGTCTTGAATCCATCTTTCAAAAGTCTTACAAAATTTTAAGACATGGAAGGTAGGATATCCTGAATCATTTCCTTGTGATGACCAACAACACACTTTTGTTTCCAGCTGGGACGCTCAGAGCAGAGCATCCAATGTCCGTTGGCCAGCTGTCACTGTGCCCTGGACGACATAAGAAATGAAGTGCAGACAACATGATTCTCAGTGGCAGAAAGCAGAGCGCACAGAGACTGTTTTTGCAGTTGTGTGTTTTGACAATTTTCACCCTTTTTTTGTAAAAATACAGAGAAAGATGCTGAAACAAGGGTCGAAGAGACATTTTACCACTGGGGAAATATTGGAACTGCTGGAGAGGGACTCCAGGAGCACGGTTTGTGTGGATGATTTGTGTGGAGGACGAAGACCTCATGCATCCCAACAACACACAAGACAGCGGTGACTTGGATTATTGTCTTCCATCATCGGAAAGGTATGGAATGTCTTATAAATGTTGTATTATAGATTTATCCTTGTCAAATTTTCAATCTATCTACAGCTAGCAGCTTTGTCAGGGCAAAATTTTGGCTTATGGTGTGATGATATGACATACAATAATAGGTTTTGTGTGTGTGTGTGTGTGTGTGTGTGTATATGTTGACTTCTCCAGCAAAGTGTGTGTTTCTTTTTACCATGTTTCTTGCTTTTGTGTTTACGTGTAATTGCAATTTCAGAACCAGACCACTGAACGAATATATTTGTTTTTCTTCCGCATTTGGGCTTACAGTGATGAGGATGAGGATTATGAGCCACCCTTTGCCAGTGACCCAGGACCTTCAACATCAACACAGAAAACAAGCTGGTAGACGGTTGGCTCCAGGAGTTTTACAGCCCCTGCAGCTAACACCTCAGTCAGTCCCAGCAGCCCCTCCCCCCACCACTCAGCAGAAGAGAGGATGCTCCTCTCTGGGAACTTCTCCTCCAGATAGCAAATGGCCTGGAAAAAGTAGGCTGACACCTACAGAGAGTGAGGAGGAGGACAGGTGGCATGACAGAGAGGAGGAGGACATCAAACCTGACCCAGGCACAATGGAGTTTTTTTTTTTGTTTTACCTGTGTTTTTAAAGTTTGCATTGTCACAGAAATGTTTACAGTTTGATAAAAGTAAATCTGCTCCATTTGGATTCAACATTCAGTTGCTTTGTGTGGTCATTTTTGGAATGGGAAACATATAGAGGTTTGGTTGAATTTAAAAAAAAAAAAAAGAGCCAGAAACTGTTGTATCTGGATGTATTGAACAAAATTAGTGCTATACAAATGAAATATAAAGTTTTGTACATGAGAAAAATCAAATGACACACATGGGGCTCTAGTTTCCCGGCGCGGCGCAGGGTGGCGCAGGGTGGCGAACCCTGCGCAGAGCTAGTTTCGAGCAGCGCAACCCGAGGCGCGCTCAGTTTGGTAGTTTGGCAGACCGAGGTGCGCTGAGATGGGTGTGGTGGTGCAGCAGGGGGAGGTGTCGACAGATCCAGCTTGGCACAGTGACAGTTTCGTGCCAAAAGGCTTCGCCATAGGTGCGCTAAAAGCTC
>NC_065507.1:37803976-37808648 GCF_006386435.1 Epinephelus moara | reverse complement strand
ATCTGCATAATAATGAGTTTAAACCTCAAAATAACTGTTTTCAATCCTTCTGTCATCCTCTCACATTAATATGGACACATATATTTGTATTTGGGATCATCACAGAGATAGAAACACAGAGGTCACATATTCTGATGGCTGTACAGCGGTCACAGATTCCAACGGTCACAGATTTCGGTGCAACACCGGTAAGCCAGCGGTAATTTTGAAGGTAAGGTAACAGAAACCAGACAGAAACAAAAGTTGCAATAAAAATCCTCTATGCTGAAGTTTTAAAGTCACCACCACAACATTATATGATCCATTTCAATGATGACATGCTTGCCCAGAGGCGAAATTTCGACATAACTGCCTGTTTAATTCACATCAAGTGCAATACAATTTTGCAAACAGCCTAAATGATTTAGCTTCTAAAAATAAATAGCACCAAGGCACAAAAGAGATGTAGGAGCTATAAGTCAAAAAGTCTGGTAACCACTGAAAGTTTAATCTTTATTTATAAACTCATTATGCTATAAAAGTTTAATCTGAAAAGTAACTACTAAAGCTATAGTCTTTTTGTTCAGTTTGATAATAAACACGTTCCTTTGCAACACATACATTTCTATTTCTTCATTTTGTGACCGCAACACCAAGCCCCCCGTTCCGGAAAAGATTTCAGATTTCAGGCACACAAATCTTCCGTGCTCCACATTTCAGGCACAAAATTTTTTCTTGCTTTAACCCCTGGTGGTATTTATTCAGTTTTGGGAAATCACGATGTCTAGAAAGCATCAGCTAACAGTATTCAGTTTTGGGAAATCACGATGTCTAGAAAGCATCAGCTAACAGCAGCAGCAAAGCTAACATCGGGACGTCATCTGTTAAAAGCCTCCCGTTGTCGGAAACGACATGAAACTACTCCAGTTAGCTCAATCATGTTGTACCTAAGACATCCGCTGGATTTTTTTTTTTTTTTTTTTTACGGGCCACTTTGTGAGTTTAGTGAGTTATTACATCACATCCAGAGCCCGGTAACTTTACAGGAACCTTCCTCCTACTCCGCTCTCTCAGTGGAGACACAGCGGTTGAGAGGGCCGAGCGAGGGGATGTTCCTGTTGTAGTTCCTGCCCCCCAAATAGTACCAGGAACTTCTTCAGTGGAAACAGGCCTATTGTACTATGATGTGATAGAGGTTTAGAGCTGCAGCTGCATCATTCCAAAGGGATACTCATCCTGAAAATGCTTTTTTTTTTTCTTTTTCTTTTTTAAGTGAACCTCAAAATGTTTCATTTGTGCTGTGTGCCATCTTCATTTACTCTTCACATATAACACATATACTGATATTTACACATCTTAACAAATCTCACAAGTGTTCCCTTTACCATGACACCAAAAGCATTCAAATAGACCTTGTGGTTGCAGAGATATATTCATTTCATTATGGGTATGCAATTTTCGAGCAGAGGCCTATAAAATAGGCTTAAGGCTTAAAAGGGAGATATTGTGGTGCTGTACAACTGAAACGATGTGAACTGAATGAACAGGGAAGTAGAAACGACATCAGTGTGTGTAGCTGACCTCAATGTTTTCTTTGTAGTGAGGGACTCTGGAGAGGAACTGCTGCCTCCCCACCAGCTCTCCAAACAGCTGAGGAGTTTCCTCCAAATGTTTGATCAGTGGTTTGATGTTGTAGTACACGGCCTCCCTGTGAACCTACACACGAACACACGAACACACACACACACGTTCATTACCACTCTAAGATTTTTAAAGCAGGTGCTTGATGACTTGTAAATAAAACTGCAGGACCCAAACCTCCTGGATGTTCTCTGTGGGCAGCCAGTCTGATCTCAGGAACTCTAGGATGGCTCCAAAGTTGGACCCATTGCGGTCGATGAAGTAGCGTCCCTGTGCATCTGTGCCTAGTTTGGGATGTTTGCTGAACAGCTCAGCTAGCTTGGACTCAGGGTGTTTCCTGAGTGTGCTCAGAGAAGTGGTGAACAGATGACCCCCAACATTCAGCTGCACAACAGGAGAGTGCTGAGAGGAAAGATTATTTGTTAATTCAAACTTACTGAAACTGGACGAAGCTTATGCACTGCTGCTTTGGAGAGCATTTAGAAGCTCTTAGAGTACCTCATAACACCAATTTCACATGTGGTTGCACATTAAGTCAGTCAAATGGAGATGTAGCCTAAATAACTTCATCAAAAGGAAAGGATAATGTTTGAGTGATCCCTTCTGTGCAGATGTTAACACTCTAAGGTAACAAAAACACAATGATTTTTTTTTACAGGTGATTATCCACTGGAGAGAACACATAGTTATAAATATTATATTCCATTTATGCCATCAGATGCCCCTAAATCCTGGACACTGGACCTTTCACCCACACGTGCTGTGTACTCAGTGACCACATGAAGGGCGTTAGCACCTACACATTGATTTGCTCAGGCTGATAAGAACACATGCCTCTGCTGTCTGTCAGAAAATCCATGATGTCTGCTGTTCCTCAAACACCCAGTTACAGCAGCAGTGACGGCTGGACTAAATCATCCATTATCCACTCAACCAAAACTCCACAGACAAATACAGTTTTATATCTTTTAATAAGAGGTTAAAAAACTTTAGGCTACACCTTGTGAAAAGGGGAGAAGTCTGTAATGAAGGCTGAATGGCAGAATAACTGGAATATAAACAATAAACTCATCTGTTAACTGCATTTGTGGATTACAAAAATCTTTAAGACAATACTCACTATAAATAACTATCACTGTAGATCCCAGCAGTGATTTAGTAAAAACTGAGTCTTAATTTATTTGATCAAATCAGACTGACGAGACGTATCCTCAAAAATAAAACAACTGCATTGAAACATACTTGAAATCAATATTTGGCCAAGTACAATATCCAGATTGCAGGAGCTGCAATTCTTTGATAAAGGTAAAAAGTATTGCAACATACCATTATAACTGAAGCATTGTGGTGCTACAGAGATGCCCCAGCCAACAAATCATAGTGCAGGCTAAAGGAACATGCTTGTTTAGTATAAATCCAGCAGTCCCATCATCTTTTATATATGTATGTACATATATATACTTCATACTTTTTTCCAGTTAAAATTAAATGCAAAAATTACTGTTCCCACTAAAATTGCAACAAAACTCAAAATAATCACTTTTTCATCTATATCGTACAGCCCTACAATTTGAAAATAAAGAAAGAAATGACACCACTTATCATAGCCAGAAACTGTGATAACAGAAATTATTGTTGGATTCTTAAATTTCCTTTTATCCATGGACCCATCATGCCTCCACAGAAAAAAATAAAAATTAAATAAAAAAATTAGAGCAACAAAACTGAGGCTTTTTATCCAGCTCCAGGATTTCATCCTCAACTTTTAACTCTTATACATCTATGGTGGAGGGAGGGTGCATGCATTTTCCAACAGTCACTCAGGAGGCTCAAGTAAAAATATCTGTAGCTTTGGGGAGGGTCAAAAACAAACCAAAACAAACAAACAAAAAAAGTTAGACCCCAGCCACCCCCTCCTCTGATAAGTAAAGAACAGTCCCTTGCAAAGTGTCTGCAAACTCAGAGCAGTACAACTCTACTTCACTGCACTACTTCCACTTTAAATTTCTACTCCACCACAATCTATAAGGAAATATTGTACTTCTTATTCGACTACATTTATCCTACTTTTAGTGGACTACCAGTTATGTTCCCTCTGACACAATTAAGGAGTTAATAATCTTCCAGCACGAGACATAAATTTATGTCTCGGCAGATTAACTCGGGAGTTTCCTCGAGGTTGGATTTTAAATTCCTGTGAAACAGGAAGCCGCCTTTAACAAACTATTTCAGACCGTAAAACTGCCAAAAGGAAATAGGCTGAAAATATGTGCGGTGAATAATACGCTCATCGGTATGCAGGCGGACAGAGAGGTGTCTTGTCCCCACTGCTGTCGAGCCTGTGTGCGCCTCCATCCACCTGTTGGGTCACTCAGCAGGTACAAAGTGGAGTTTAGCTCTCTCTGCTTCATTTAATATGAAAACGCTCACATTAAAGGTTGGTTTTCTTACTGTGATGGCGGCTGAAGACTGTTTTTCAGATGATTTGTAGTCCGGCAAACTCATCTTGACTCTCCCAGGTGTTTTCTTTTTTCTGCTTTTTTAACACTGCTCAACAGGTTGGAGTCAGGGGGCGCGGCCTAACCCGGACTTGATGCTTAGTGCTGAGAAGATGAGTCACTCAGAAGTAAAAATCTTTGACCATTTCATATCCTTCCTCTTAGGCTAATTAGACTACCAAACAGGTTTTGCACCACAAAGTAGGAACATGACTGAAAAAAGACTGAAACGCCACTGGTCTACAGGTATCAGACACTTAACTTTTTTTTCCAACCATATAAAGCTTTGAACACACTTTAAGGGCACTTTTTTTTATCAAAAATTTAAGCTTGAAGCTAAGTAGTGTATGTACTAGCTTTACGCTTAAAAAATTGTTTAAAAATTAGTATATACACTGCTCAAAAAAATAAAGGGAACACTAAAATAACACATCCCAGATCTGAATGAATGAAAAATTCTTATTAAATACTGTGTTCTTTACATAGTTGAATGTGCTGACAACAAAATCACACAAAAATTATCAATGGAAATCAAATTTATTAACCCATGGAGG
>NC_065507.1:37774524-37803057 GCF_006386435.1 Epinephelus moara | reverse complement strand
GTGTCTTGCTAATTGCCTATAATTTCCACCTGTTGTCTATTCCATTTGCACAACAGCATGTGAAATTGATTGTCAATCAGTGTTGCTTCTTAAGTGGACAGTTTGATTTCACAGAAGTGTGATTGACTTGGAGTTACATTGTGTTGTTTAAGTGTTCCCTTTATTTTTTTGAGCAGTGTATGTTATACGGTTATTAGAGTAAATTGATCTACATTTAGCCAACACATAGGCGCAAGTACAAAGTAAATAGACATTTGGTTAAGTGGTGGGTTAAAAGATTTGTAAAATCAGAAATGTGGACTTTAACACAGAAGAGCTTGAATCGCTTTGAACAAAAAAAAAAAAAAAAAAAAACAGACTGACTGCATTTCTGGTACCAGGAAACTGAGCAGAGTGAGACATCACTTTTCACTCGTGACTGACTTCACACAGTCAGTCTTGAGTATAATCTGCACTGACAGACTGAGTCACTTTGACCCAGTGTAAACAAAAAAGGGAAAAAAATACTCTCAATAGTTACTGACCTAGTCTAATACCAGAAAATGTCCTCTCCAAACGGCCGGTTAAGTTTATTTATTTCAAACACAGAAGACAACAAGGGTGCATCAAATAACATACTCTTTGGCTGTCACTGTACATGGATGCCTCGTCAATAAAAATAAGGCAGACCAGGTTAAGGTTAAGTGTGTAGGATTTGGGGGTATAAATTGAATATAAGTATGTTTTCTTCAGTGTATAATCACTTTAAAATTAGAATTGTGTTTTCGTTACATTAGAATGAGCAGTTTTTATCTGCATAGTGAGCGGGTCCTTGTTTTTAGAGATCACCATGTAGCACTGAAATATTTCTACAGTAGTCCAGAACAAACAAAACAAACATTGGCTCTAAATAAGGCTGTTGGCGTTTTTGTGTTGGTTACCTTAGTTAGCAGCCCCTTCGCAATGAGCAATGTCAGGGAGATTTCTTTTTATTGTGAAACTGCTTTCGTCTATTTTTACTTGTTAATATCCCCCGTTTTGGAGAGGAAGAAACCTCTGTAGATAATTCAGGTCACGATACAAATCCTCCTGAACAATGAACGCCAAAGGAATTCTAAGAAGTTTCAGATGGTTGCAAACCTCATTGCTGGACGCCACTAAATCCCCCTAAATCTTACACTGGACCTTTAAAGGTACCTTGGTGCCCATGGCTGCAGGAAGACAGACCTGTTTGCACACAATAATCATAATCTCTACAGAACTTCATATTTATCTTAACAGTAAAAGCTACAAAGTACAGCCTTACTAATGTTTTTCAGTTATGACGTCATAATTTCTGCTGAAAAAACCTATTAAGTGCTGTCCTGCCCAAGTATGAGGTTTTATTTCCACTGTGGGCAAAAAAATAAAGACATAACCTTTTTTGAGGGGCTGGGCACATTTGAGCATTGTGTTGTGGGATATCTGACTACTGTATCTATTTTAACATTAACTTTCGAAACCTGAGCTTCGTATTTAAATCAAATAAAGTTTGTCATTCTCTACCTTCTCAAGAATGTGAACAATGTGTAAAAAAGTGACCAAAACACTTCAAGTGTATTTTCCAGATTTTATTGTTTTTGTACACAAAAAACTGAGGGTCTTGCTTCCATCTGGTGGAAAGTTTGAAAACCTGTAAAAGACAAAACAAATGAATTACAACACTGCTTCAAATCACTCCAGTAAAATAGATCCTCCTGATCAAAACAGTAAAAGTGCTTGGTCTTGCTGGAAAGCTACAATTCCGCTGTTTCACGTGATACGCGTGGCTTCTCGCTATGACGCATGGTTGCGGAGAAAATCAATAGAGAAGAACAGGTGTGAATTTGGACGCACTATGCGTCGTTCGGGCCCATAGGGTTAAACCTACTGGCAATTTTTAGTATATAAAGAAATAAAACATATTTATCTTGAGCTTAGTTTGTTTAAAATGCTTCATTTGTAGTTTAGTTGCTACTGAGAGTAGATCAACTTTGCTATGTTTGTTGGCATGTTACTAACCAACCCTTATTTAGACTCTATATTCACTTTTCCTTAATTATTTTAAAACAGCTTTGTGTGCTGTTTCCACCCTTCTCAGACAAATGCCTCGATGTCTTCAACCAAAAAGGACTCTGTGCTCTGAGGAACTGGAGCAGAACCAAAGAACATGACTCTGCAGAAGTAACCCCAAAACCAGACCAGAGTCCTGTTCCGACTCGTCATCGTTTCTTCACTGAAGGGACCAAAATAAAAAAGGACTATACTGTTTATTACCTGCTTGCTGCTATTACATGGATATCTGCAAATTAACTGCAAACATAGCCATAATTTTCTCACCTATGATCACTGTTGAGGCCTACACCATATAATAGCTAATTAAATTTTTACTCAGTAAAAAGAGTACCAACATGACTTAGGGTGGCTGCCTTTTAATATCACAAACCTGCCTGCTGTTGATGGGACCCTGCTAACTCTTACCTTCTTATGCGGTGGGTACAGGTGTTCCCTGGGGCATGACGGGCACCTCGGGCTTGGCCCCCTTCTGCTCAGACACGGGTGTGGTTGGCAGGTTCTCCTCCTTGGGCTCAACAATGCTGACGTGGTCAGGCAGGGGCTTCTTGGGGCCAATCTTACCGCTAGGGTCCCAGGGCAGCATGATCTTGACCTTGATGCCGAGCACACCTGAGAACAACCAGCAAACACATCAATAAACATGAATTAGTACCAACAAAAACCAAAGCTATGATGTACAGAGCCAGCATAAAACAGTATCCTCCAAAGAATCAGTCATTAGGTCACATAATATTTTGATGACACTTTGCAGAAAACCCTCCAAATATCAAACATCAAAGTAAAAAGATGTTTCTGTAATGTTGCTGCCGTGTCCCTGGTCGAGATGTACTCACCCTGCCTTAGCAGGACGTGGCGGACTGCTGTGTCGACGTAGTAGTTGACGGGGTCTCCGCTGTGGATCATCAGGCCATCCACAAACTTCATGGACTTGGCCCTCTGACCCCTCAGCTTACCGGACACAACGACCTCACAACCCTTAGCGCCACTCTCCATGATGAACCTCAGAACACCGTAGCATGCCCTGAAAGAGGGGAGGGGTAAGAAAAGTGTTAACATGCAACCATTAAATCATTGAGTAAGGCTGATTCATAGTCAAATGTAGGCTACGCTGCTGTGAACATTTATACTTGTGCAGTGGTGTGTGTGCATCACTCTGGAACTACATCTCCAAAACACTAGTTGGCAGTGGGGTTTCTGTGCCACTGTGTTGAGCTTCTGTAAAGTGCAGTGAAATTTGACTGATTCAACTAACACCTAAACCATAGGTTCATAGTTCAAAATTTGGCTCCATTACAACTCATAGGATTCACACACAAAACAGCCGTCTTGCTGGACGGGTTTCCTCCACAAATACAACATGCTAACTTTATTAGCATAAGCCTATGACATTTCACATTGCATTAAGTAGCCTGGCAGCTAGCGGAGTTTTTCTTTACTCATATGAAGCCAGGAACAACAGTAACACTTAACCAAGGCAATGTTACAAAAATTGGCTCAATTATAACTCTTGCCTGGGTCTAGACATTTGAAACAGCCCCCTCCACTCAGTTCAAGTTGCCGAATTCATTTGACATCAGGACATGAAAAGGATTTTCTTGGTTAAATTAAAAGATGAGCAATGAGTGCAGCGGGGAATTTATCAGCACCATAGGCAGAACTAACACTGTTGTCATGCTGTGCTAGAACAAACAAGGAGCAATAATAGTGACCCCTACAGACAAGATAGAGGCTGTTACCAAGGTTGTTCTAAATCAATGTCCTGTTCTTCACATCGCCTGACATTAGTTTGTTGTACTTCGCTCCACTCCTGAAACCCTGGTAAAACAGGTATGTTGGCATGACTGTGCATCCGTGTGGACTCAAAATGACTTTAGATGGAGGTGTAAACATTGATCTCTAGTGGGGTTGCAAAATGTAAGCACTTTTCTTAATCCATCATTGGTAACATTAACAATTAACCAATAAACTGATTTAAAAAAAATAATCACTACCAAATGTGTTTTTCTCAAAGCTCACAACATATTGCATATTCTCTGACACTACTGCACAGCATATGACACGTTAAGGCCTAGACATGTGAAACACTGAATATAACGGAGTAATACTTTGCTTTGCCCGACAACGCATAGGTACATTTCTGGGGAGGTGAGCATCAGGCTACACTGTAGGTACAGCATGATCAAACGCAGACATAAAAACCCTGCTTTCCTGTTATTGTTGGAAAATGAAGAATGTGTCAAGAATCCAGCACTGATGAAGATGACCGCTTTAAGCTCCGTTTAAACACAAGGATTTAACAGCGATGTAGCTACCACCTGTGCATATTTCTGTAATTAAAATATTTTAAGTAAATCCTGTGAAAGCAAGAAAGAACTTTGAGCTTCAGGTGGGTGTAATTTAATTCTCTCTATACTTAAAAATGCAACCACGTTGTGTGTGCTGCTTTGACTTTTCTCAGGCAAATGCCTCAATGTCTTCAACCAAAGAGGACTTCCTGCTCTGAGGAACTGGAGCAGAACTACGAAAAAGGAATCTGCACCAGTCACCCCCAGAACCAGTCCTGTTGCAGAAATGGACAAAACTGAGACACTTAACACTTCACCCTTAAGGCAAACACAATGCTCCATACAACAGATGCCAGTTTCTGCTAAGAACTTTACTGAATCACCTATGCAGAAACAGGTCATACTCACCACCTTCAATGTCCATGTCTGGCTTATTTATAAAACATAAACCTAGTCTCTGTTTACGGTCTGCTTACTGATACGAGACTGATTTTCTACAACTGTGGACAGAAACCCAATTTTGTTTACAATGCTATAAGATTATGTGCTAAATTAATATACTTTTCTTTTCCTAAACATCCAGTCACAGCAAAAGCTGTATTACAAGCTTTGGCTCTGGCAGCAGATAACGCAGATAATCTGAGTACTTCTTCCACCAATGTACAGCACTATAGTCTACAACTTTTGTGCTTCCAGAAGATCCAAAGAACTCCAGAGAGTGTCAGAGCCAAAACAACAGAGTAACCATAGAAACTCACTATAACTGAGCTCTGCAAGCAGTATCGTCCAGCCTGCCACACACCTACTGACTGCCTGCAAACTGGGGAGGAAAGGAAGACACCGTGCTTGCCTGATATTGGACAGAATTGTCAACTTGGTACAAAAGAAGTAGCCTACACATTATGAAGAAAGGAAAAATCATCTTTAAAATAGAATCATCAGAAGTGCAAGGAAATGGTTCAATTTCAGTTTTCAACAGACCTATCACATCAGAGCACCACTTAAAAGAGGGAGGAAAAGAAATTAAAATGAAAAACTGGCTTGTTAAGTCATGTTTTGCCATGTCAACACAGACATTCTTGTTTTGCTGGGTTTTTAGGAGTAGAACATAGTTAAAAATAAACCACAATATCAGGTGGGACATGATCAAGGCAAGGAAGAAAAAGAGTGCACTCCGGTCCAGATGGTGACCAGTCAGAGTTTTAAAGAAAGCTGAGCAATTTCTTATGCCAATACTTTGGTCAAAGTAAAATATAAGACAGCATCACCAGCGTCACTTATTTAAATTTCAAGGACTTTTAAAGCACTTCATTTAAAAAAGGGGGCTATTTTCAAAGTATTTCAGTGCTTGATCCCCCCCCCCCCCTCTCAATGTTCAAGCGCCTCGTGCGAACCCTGCAGTACTTGCTGTCACTGTGGGCTATTGCCTAAATCCTGGTGTGTAATAGCACAACAACTGCTTGCTAAGTAACATTAATGATATGCAGGGTTTCCACACACTTTCATAGACAAAATTTCAAACTTTTTCATGATTTCTCATGGACTCAATATTCTTTTTCTTGCCAAATACTAAGGGAAAGATGAAACACACAGGGAGAAAATGAAAAGGCGTACGCGATACTAAACAGATCATCACACATCAGCGCATCTTACAGCCATGTTATGCCAACAGCTACAAAATAATGTTCTGCCATAAATTTACATTACCTACCTTGAAGGTTATCCATGAAAGATTACTGTTGCAAATTTATTACATGCTACAAAATTCCATGATTTCTCCAAAACTTAATGATTTTAAAGTTATTCCATGAGTTTTGCGGGCCTTGGAAACATAATTATTTTCCATGACTGTGGGAACCCTGTACATGATGCAAAGGAGTACAAGATATTAAAGTTGAACGCCTGCAGTTAAAAGATACTGACTATCCTCTTGCTTTTAGGGTCCAAGTGCTACATGTCATCTTCAAGATAAAGAACAGCTACAACAATAAAACGCAGACCAGGTGGGTAACACGTTGAATGAGTAATGCAGGTGACTGAATCGTACTAGTTTTTGTATAGAACTGCTTACCTACGTACAGCCAGGCCTCCCAGCAGCTTGTAGCGCAGAGATTCTGCCTGAGCGATGGCACACAGACCACGGGTGGCGACCTTCTCAGCATACAGCTAAGAGAGAGGGGAGACAGTTCACAAGTCAAATATTACACATGCTGCCAATGTAAAATTGAAGGTTTGGGGCAAATTAGCTCCTAAACTTTAGATGCACAATATCTCTCATCTACTTGTACTGCTGGAGAGGTTAAACTTTTTTGGCTCTGTTTTCATAATACATTTCACTCCTGGTGCTTCAACCCTTCTCAGACAAATGCCTCTTTGTCTTCATGTTAAAAAGACTCCCTGATTTGAGGAACTGGAGCAGAACCACAGAACGTGGACCTGAATCAGTAACCCACAGAACCAGAGTGAGTCTTGCTCTGTCTCGTCATCGTATCATCACTGAAGGGAGGACAATCAAGATTCTGAAGCCTTTGCACCTGCATTTGTTTTATTTTTAAAACAAACTCCATGTCTTAATATTTGACTACAGGAAAAAAACTTAATTATACACAAGTGTTGTGCATTGTGTTGATAAGTTATCAGCTAAGCCAAAAGTGCAATCAATTATAAACAATTTAGATTGAGGACCTTTATTTTCTGTAATAAAACCTAATTAACAGTATTTTAAAAATATTGTTATGACATTTCTCCCTCAACATTAAGATATTTAAATGAGCTGCATTAAATTGAAATTTCTTACCTCCACACTGCCCTCGGGGAAGCCAAACCTCTTCTGGACCACAGCGGTCAGCTCTCTGATCCGACGGCCCTTCTCTCCCAGAACATTCTGGGTCCTTAAAGACAATTTAAGACACTCAGGGTTACACAATATTCCCAAGCAAAACATTTAGCCATCAACAGCATCAGTTTCGTTGTAGGACAGCGCTGAACATCATGAAATTGTAACCTTTTGACAGGTGTGCTCTTATCACCTGCTTCAATGCATGCTAAATAAAAATGTGTTAACAAAATCTGTTTTACAGAATACCTCAGTCCTGGAATAATTTGTACAAACAACTTAAAGCCTCTGTGGAAGGGCAAAACAAAAAAAGGGGTTTCGATACGTTTCTATAATTGAAACTTTTCAATAAAATTCGGTTAACATTAATTTCCTTTTTTTTTTTAGTTTAAATAAGCTTTATATACACACTTTAAAATTTAGCAATTTTTGAAAACAAAGTCATCTTGCTTTGGTTACAAGCCTTCAAAAAGATATCCAGGTTCTCTACTTTAACTTAACGCTTTGTTAGATTCAGCGGGTAACTGTGTTCGACCGTTCTCAGACAAATGCCTCAATGTCTTCAACCAAAAAGGACTCACTGCTCTGAGGAACTGAAGCAGAACCACAGAACGTGAATCTGCAGCAGTGACCCACAGAGCCAGACTGAGTCCTGTTCCGACTCGTCATCGTATCTTCACTGAACGGTCAAACACAAGACTCCATACAATAGATGCCACTTTCTGTTGTGAACTTTACTTAACATCACTGAATCAATTCTGCAGAAACATGTCACTCTTGCAGCTTTTGATGACTCTTTTTCCATCACCATGTATATTATATTATACAGTCTGAACACTCACCTTGTGGCCAGGATGATAATCTCAGTCCTGGTTGGGGTCACACGCACCTCCACACCTGAGTAGCCATCCTCAGCAAGTTCGCGAGTCAGGAACTCGTTCAGCTCGGCCTTGAAGATACCGTCTGAGACGAACTAAGGAGAGAGGACAGTGACAGCTCACCTATGATGAAACTCCATCATCCAGAAGACAAAATGTGGAACTTAATCAAGAGAACGCCTGTCCTTAATCAGGAATGAATGAGTTACAGAGGTGCTTAGGACATCACTCTTAAAAAGGGAAACATCAACCTAAACGCCCGTCATGTCTTTTTTTTTTTTTTTTTTTNTGGAACTTAATCAAGAGAACGCCTGTCCTTAATCAGGAATGAATGAGTTACAGAGGTGCTTAGGACATCACTCTTAAAAAGGGAAACATCAACCTAAACGCCCGTCATGTCTTTTTTTTTTTTTTTTTTAAAAAAAAAAAAAAAAAAAAAAAAATCGGGGAAAAAATCTCCACAGACAGTGAATACAAGGATGCAATGACAGCGATTTTTTACAAATAAAGACACACTGACATTCCCAAATACAAGTCCAGTAACTGGGCCGTGATTGACACACTTTTCTATGTAAGCTGAGTAGTTTATTGAATCCTACCTGTGACACATTATGATATTAGTGTTATTGTATTGTATGTAGCATTGTTATTGAATATTATATTACACTGTTATGTATATCATATATATCCCTTAGATGACCTAAAATACTGGAACCACATGTCAAATCTGTTGCAAGGTATAACTTTAATAACGTTACACCCAATACGATGCTGTCAGGTCGTTTGCAGACATTTGAAATTCACTACTGTCATTTGCAGCAATTAGACACTGACAAAACGTTACCTATTTATTAATAATAAATATTACATTAATTATTATTGATTGATCAAACGTACCGTGCTAATACCTGCCGGTTTATCTACAGCGGCTATGCGACTTTCTTCGGTCCCCGTTCATTTGACAGTGAAGCTAACCAGCTAACTAAACCACATTAGAAGATCTGAGAAACAAACACTGCGTTTAAGCAGAAATATTGCACAACTTTTAAAGTCGGGTACGATTGTTTTGAACACAACCCGACTGAGTTTTAAATTCGTAAGGGACTCGTGTCTAAGGAAACCGGTTATTAGCTCATCCCCGGCCGCAGAGAACACAGCTATGATAGCTGTTAGCCAAATGAGGAGAAAGCAGCGCCGGCAGCATCTGGATTAATCCTCTTCGGACCGGGGGTGGACAAGCTCGACCAACACTGAAGTGAAGACGAAACGGCTGTATCCTACACAATATGACACAATTTTTGTGTGAAGCGGCCGTCTGTGTAAGTAAAACGTGGATAAATAGTGCTAACCTTCCTCTTCTTGGAGATTTGCACCGCCATCTTCCAAAAGGCCGTAGACAGGAAAGGACCCTGAGAGGATGCGGAAATGCTTTTATACCAAGACGATTAACTTCCGGTGACGCCAGATTTTTTTTTCTCCAAATGTTAATAAACTTTATTTTCAGCTGAAACACATTTGAACAGAATAAAACACATACAAATTAAGCATCGCGAGAACAACAAAACAGTGCGAAACAGAAGAGGACAACAAAAGTAAAACAGATGTTACATAAATTAAAATAAAGACGCGAGTGGATGTTGTAGAAGGTTCACTTGAGAACTGTTAAGATATTGCATACATTTATCATTTAGACAACTTTTTTGTTTTGTGAGGATGACATATATTGACAAATACTGGTCCATCTCTTTCATAAATACAAACATTTATGAAAGAGTTTGTAAATTTACATGTAGGCTATAGGCTAAATGTGAAATTTGGCCAGTGAAATTAGATTAATAAAGAAAAAAGCATTATTATCTTTGTTACAGTAATCATAGCACCCAAATACATTTTTATAGCAAATACCAAAATCTGAGATAATGTTGTCAGCTGTAAATTTAGCATTAGCAATATCCTTCCACAATGCGTATGTAAAAGTACAGAACCAAAATAAATGAGAGCATGTCTCAGGATATAATTTACAAAAAGAGCAATTAACATCAGTGTCACCCTTTAACTTCTTTATTAAGTGTTTTGATGGATAAATATGTGGATCAATTTAAATGACACTTTCTGTACCTGATTTGGAGGAGAGGGGTTGATATTTTTAAATAGCATACCAAATGGGGTAGCGTCAAATCAAAAATTATTTTGGGGTTATTGGTATATTGTAACTGGGAGAAATTCTAAATAGTTGTATAGAAGCCCTTCTTTATTAACCAACAGACTTACTAGCGTGGTACCATTGATAAAATAATGACTTGTTCTTATATAAAATACTGTAGTTGTTCCGAATATAACATCACTGTGAAGAGAAATTGTGCTTGTAAATGAGTGCCCAAGCCAGAAGAACCTGTTGATGAAAAATGAAAAGTTTAAGAGGGTTTTTTGTGTACTGTAGTTACAGAGAAGAATGAATGTCAAGGTTTTTTTATTTATTTATTTATTCGTTTTAGGTTTTGTAAATAACAATACAGAAAATGGCCGGTGGTAAGGCAGGAAAAGACAGGTTTTGTTTCTTTCAAATGACACTGAACACAGATTGCAGTATCAATATAACTGAAAAAAAACCCTACAAAACAGAAATAAGTAATAATGAAAAACAATAAATAAATAAAAGTGGTGGGCGGCACGGTGGTGTGGTGGTTAGCACTCTCGCCTCACAGCAAGAGGGTTGCCGGTTCGATCCCGGGCGTGGGAGCCCTTCTGTGCGGAGTTTGCATGTTCTCCCCGTGTCAGCGTGGGTTCTCTCCAGGCACTCCGGCTTCCTCCCACAGTCCAAAGACATGCAGATTGGGGACTAGGTTAATTAATAACTCTAAATTGTCCATAGGTGTGAATGTGAGCGTGAATGGTTGTTTGTCTCTATATGTCAGCCCTGCGATAGTCTGGCGACCTGTCCAGGGTGTACCCTGCCTCTCGCCCGATGTCAGCTGGGATAGGCTCCAGCCCCCCCGCGACCCTCAAGAGGATGAAGCGGTTAGAAGATGAATGAATGAAATAAAAGTGGTCATTCAGGAATTAAGGTACACATATATTCATAAAGACATAGGGCCTTTCCAGTTTTACAGCATTTTACATATTTTGTAATAGAATTCTCTTATTTAGAATTGCAGAAATATGGGGCTAGTTTAAAAAAATTGTGAATAATGTATTTTGCCAAAATAATTAAATTATGAATCCCAAACTCTGCATTTTTGTCCTCCAATTGCACACCATTTTAATCATCATAAGTCAACCAATATTGGAAAAAGTCCCCAAAGGTCCGAGCTAAATTGAAAGAGAAAAAAAAAGATGTTCTAAGGTTGCAATGTCAGAGTTACATGTGTAAATGTTACTCATTATTTTAAAGTGAACTTCTTCAGTCTTGGCTGGAATTGGAAAAGAGAGGTATGTGGTTCTATTTTAACTGTCAAATAACTGCAGTATTCTTGGAGCATATGTCTCTGAGTGATGGGAAACAAAGTGAAGGACAAACATTTCTTAATGATTTATGATTGTGTTTTTATCTAAAAAAAAGCTACTGCAGTTGCTACACCAGCATCTTTACAGAAAGGTATAGACTATTAGAGGACTGCACACCCAACACTTGAGTTAGATATCAACTCTGCGTGGGTGGTTATTTTTCTGTACACCCATCAGTGTCTGTTTCAGATCATTTTTGCTCAAATTTTAATGCAAGTCTGACACTGTAGCTACACAATTAGAAGACATTCACAGCTTTGCCATTCAAAGTCTTGAGAAATTTTCTAGTTCTGCTTATGTTCTTATACTTGGCGTTGGTTTATTTAGTTGGTTTTGAAGATATTATCACAAACTAAGACAGCATTATTGGATTTTCAAGATGAACACATGAATAAACCAAAATACAATGGTTTTGAGGGGCTTTGATGATGTCATGTTGCAAATGCCTCCTCACTAACACTGAACAGTTTAAATCTTAAGTGAGAACTAAAATGGTTTGCTAAATCTGACACCGCCTGGAAAAGAGCAGTAACTGCCATAGTATGTGTTAGATGACTTTTAAAGCATATTTGCCCTGATTTTATCATAGCTGAGATGAGCTGTTCTTCAGTCAGTGTGGCTGTATCCCGCACCAGTGTCTGTATGGGCTGACCTCGGGCTGAGCCTAAACAGACAAAAGAAATCCATAAAATAAAATAAGGCTGGATTTATACTGTACTTTTGCATTTAGGGGGAAGAGAATAGCAACAGAGCCTATACACATAGCTTACAGAGCCACTCAATGCACTACATCGTTAAACTGTGCAGGCTGATGATACAGTTTATGGGGGTAGGGGGTATTTTGGTTCTCAGTGAAATTAACCAATAAACAGAATCACTATATAAAGCCTGTGGGCATTAGGTGACTGTTACGCAAAAACTCTTGCATGAAAAAACTAACCATTGCCAAGATGCAGGTGACCGAGAGTTAATGTGTTCTTAAACATTTCCTCCACTGAAGTTTCAGACAGCACACAATCACCCTCAAACAGAACAGCAAAGAAGGCTCGAAGAGGCCTAGAGAACAGAGCTTGCAACTGTAAATGACTGCTAACATGAGGTGTGCATTAGACTGATGAAGGATCAGAGTGACTTGGGTGTGCATTCTCACCTCTCTCAATCCCTCAGAAAGGGTGCCGTCACAACCCGATTGATCCAGAGGAGAAATGCGTGCGCCAAGCTGCTCTCAATTCTTACTGAGGAGTCAGAACCCACACCCTGCACAACAGCTGATCTAAATAACCCTACAATCAACTCAGGGGAGCTGTGATGTTCATCTGAAATTAAAGGAAAATGACAGCAAGTAAGAATGAGGGACTGCTTTAAGTTTAAAACTTTGTTGGTTCTTGTTAGGGGTGTGTGCGCTGTGACTGTGTGTGCTACTGGCTTTGCTGCTAAAGAGAGTCTGTGGCCGTGCGGTGGCTTGTGCTTCAGCGTGGTGATGTTGTATGTTACTGTACTACTGTACTACTGGCCTAGCTGGTAAGAAGAGTCTGCAGCTGTGAGGTAGCTCATATTTTGGCTTAGTGTTTAGGTTTTTTTGTTATCCACCACTCTCGCTCGTCATCGCTCTCATAATTCACAGCAAAACCAAAGTGGCTCCAAACACCAGACCTGTAGGTTATTGTAGGAACTTCTATCTTTAGCCTGATAACCGTGTCACTAACCATCTTGCAACGAGCTAGCTTAGCGTAGCTGCCTCCCAATATGTCTCACTGTGGTAGAATGTTTTGGTTTGGGGGTGGGAGGGTCAGACAGCATGTTGCCTGTTCCGTCATGTGGCCTGCCTTGTTGAGCGCAGTGGCACTGAGAACACTGTATGAAACACAGTTTAAGCTGTAGCCTACATTTTATTTTCAAAATTTAATGATAGTTCAACATATCGGTTTGCAATGTGTCTGAACCTAAAGCCTCAAACCGAATGGTTCAATACGAATACGTTTATTGTTACACCCCTACTTCTTGTGTTTATAGTTTAAAATTTTGGTTACCAAATGAAGGCATTTTTTAAAGATCCCTGGCTCTGATCTATGTGTGACTCTACCCCCTGAGCCCCAGAAGGTGGCGATGGTGAGCTTGTGAACTCGTGGTTGGAACCATGGCTGCATCAGCATTTGAGCGAGGGATGGATGGAGGACAAGTTTGGACACTGTCTTCACACTTACTTGCGGTGGAATCCCCTGGGACGACCATTCTTCTCTGTGTTGTTTCAAGTTTAGTAAAGGTCGTCCTGACTCAGCACGCAGAGAAGATTGGTACTTGTCAATCTGACACAGCATCTGTACTAAAACTGGAACTACACAGAGAAGATCAGTGTCATAAGGACAGAGGGATGTCGTATGCTGTAAAGCCCTGTGAGGCAAATTGTGATTTGTGATATTGGACTTTATAAATAAAATTGATTGATTGATTGATTGAGTGTCTATGGTATTTTGTTCATTTTAAGATGCACTGAAATTGGTGTTGAAATTTCCTGTTAATGATGATCACTTTTGTTTAAGCTGCCTTGCCTTCATCGTGTTAATGGTTATCTGTGCATCTCAGAAACTGTTAAATAGAAGACAAAGAAAGAAGATGAAACTGATGAAACTAGGGATCTGTCTTCATCAGTGTTTTAGAATTCACCAATAAAAGATTTAAATGACTTTCTTGGCACCCTTTTTAAGAAATTGCTCTGTCTCCTCATTTTCTGCAGCTGTCAAACATGAAATACCCTGATGACC
Organism: Epinephelus moara; assembly: GCF_006386435.1. Lineage (NCBI taxonomy): Eukaryota > Metazoa > Chordata > Actinopteri > Perciformes > Serranidae > Epinephelus > Epinephelus moara. The sequence goes on along the minus strand of NC_065507.1, from coordinate 37,788,719 downwards.
AAAAAGCAATTTGGCCGCAAGCCTCACATGTGATGATCCTGACAGACACCTTCTCTGGTAAAGGCAATGTGATGCTTTTTTTATGTTGGGTGTGGTTGGTTTTCCATCCAAAAGACACCGAACATGTGTTTATCATAGCTTAGTAGTGTTTTCTGGGTCAGGATAATTAAGAATGAATGAGAGAACAAGTCTAGTTAACCAAAGAAACCTGAGTCATGGTTTCAGGGGTTAGGCCAATCATTTTGAAAAGAGATAAACTGTAATTAAAAAATTCTGACCTTCTTTTCTTATTTGAACGGAAAGAGTAAAAACACTAATTAGCTGCAGTTAACAGGTAAATATTTTTTAAACAATGGGTCTTTGACAGAGCTAGCTAATTACACCAAGGCCACACTTTCTGCGTGAGCATTGAGGTATCTGCAGTGTTTGTTGTTGGCACCCATGTTAACAGGTCAGAGCAGCCACAATACAAAATTCAATCAAGACGGAAGTATTAATAAGCTCTGATGTTATCAGCTCTTTTATTGTTATTTTTAATGTTTAAGTTTCATGTATCATCATACTGCAGCCTCTCTCCTGCTGTCTGCATGTCAGGGCTGACCTCCACCCCACAGTACACACACGGCAGAGTGAAGTCAGACAACAGCAGAGAGGCCGCGGTGTAGATGAAGGGAATATAACTTTAAGATTACTTCATGTGTTCAGCATGTAGAAAGCCATACAGTATTTCCGTCTGCTTTGTCTACAGTCTGTCATTCACCACTGGTATGGTTTACAGTCGAGGTAAACACAAACACATCACACTAGCAGGGCTGATAGATAATTGTTAAAAACAAATCAAAAAGAAAGATGTCTATAGGTCATCTAGCTGTTTAACTTATTTTGCCACTTACCTTAAAATGCACCTGTTCCAATACATTTTATACCCTGATGAAGACTGTCTCAAGTCAAAATGCATTGGTCTATCCTACATGAAAAAAAGATAATTATAATCAGAGTGCCTTGGATGTTTTTTTAGACTGCCAGCACACACCATGGACTTCTACACGGAGTAAACTGGGACAGTCATTAGTTTTTATTCCCATGTCCCTATTCTTGATGAGCACCTGAATATTTTTTTTTTTTTACAATTTACCTACACCTAGTGTCTTGAACTAGTGCAGCACTCTTAAATGTTTTTGTCAATATTCACTTCATTTGAACTGTTTTTCGGTTTTCTAGAGAACAGCGTGCATTTCATTTGATCTGAGTTTAACAGTAATTTAAGCTCAATTAAAGTTTGCTACACAACACAGAAATTAAGATGCAAGTTGTTGACTGCCTTGGCAACAGAGGGCGCTGTTGCAAATAAAATGGCATCGTCTGCATACAGATGAATTCCGCTGTTTCTAACTTGAACACTCAATTCATTTATAAATATTGTGAATAAAAGTAGCCCCAGAATAGAACCCTGTGACACGCTTTTGTAAAAGCTGGACTGAAAGCCATCAGCCACAACAGCTTGTGTTGTACCACTGAGATGAAAACAAATTACACAAAATCTCATCCTAATCTGGGTCCGTTGATCACATACTCATTATTTTCAAAAATAATTTACTGTCACAATAGAAAAGACTTCTTGGATAAGGACACTAACTAATGTGTTTGTGAAAGCTGGCTGTGGACACTGTCAGAGTTTAAGCTAACATTAGCAGCTCTGTCATGTTGCCCAAGACAGAGCTACATTCTCCAAAGTGGGGAGATACTAGCCTACAGAGTGGATGCGGTGGTCATGACGAAACCTTTTATTACCGTAACCAGTAAGCCTGTAAAAAATTTAGTTAGTGATGTATTTTCTTGGTTACAAATGTAGGTCATAAGTTTGTTTGCCACACGTTTGCAGTTCACATTGGAGCAGATATATACACAGTAATCATATTACTGCAATCACAGTTATCAGCTCCTCACACACCACTTTTGTAAAGGCTAAATAAAGACACCACCTTTCAAACTTCATAAACTTTATATATGGAGTAGGCTATCACTCTTACCTGAGCCCCATGTCCACAGCTTCACATGTGAAGACATCGAATGCTTGACAGGCCCGCCATGACTAGGTATGTTTGATCGCTATGATTGGACAGTTGCTGTTTTGCGGAGGAGTTTAGTGAATGGTCGACTGATGTCCAGTGATCCTGCATAGTGTGGCCTTTGTATTATATTTGATATTTCTCCTTTTACAATAACTTGTGTTTAAACCCATAGCTCTAAAATAAGTGTACTGTCACTGAAAACTCCAGAGCTAACCTCTTATTATGACTGACACCAAGGCAAAATTGCAAGTCTAGAAAGATGACCTGGGACCCCAAAATACTTATTCATACACATTCAGTAAAAAACACATACATTGGCCCAATAATGCAAGATTTTCAGCAGTCTCTCCATTTTGAACATGTTTGGAATAACTTTGTGTATTTTTTCTCCACACATTCACAAAAGCATGGACATTTTGTATGCAGCATGACACAAGTCAGATGAAATTGCTTCAATGATCATTTATTAATATAGTAGAAAGTATGACAGGTGGAGGTTAAACATGCCTGAGGTTCTTAAAGATGATTATACGGCCTCAAGGTATATTGTTACTGCATTAGGCTACTCTTACTCTGCTCATTTGTTCTTTTTATTTAATATTTATGTTTCGCAGTCCAATACATTTAAATAAAAATATTTTTCTTCCAAATGTTATTTACAGTATCTAAAGAGATTTACTCAAAAACACAATTGATAGGGTCTGATGAACACTCATTTAAGAAAGGCTCACATTGCATCTAAGAATCAATACTTTTCATAGTCTTGATTTTCACTGTTGCCAAAATAAGTAGCAGCCTAATAACAAGAAGATGAATGAATTGTAATGCCATATCTTTGACATTTAGAAAAGATAAAATGCTACTGATTTATTTATTGCGTACTGTATACTGAATAATCAGAAGAAAGGATAGAGCTTCATAGGGATGACAGCCGAAATACCACTTAAAGAGTTTCCTGTCCCTGAAAAAAATCAAATCTTCCATGATGAACAGAGATAGGTAGCACTTAGTATCTGCCTGTGCACTTCAGGATCAAACCAGAGTTGCTAACAACCCAGAGATTGTTCAGGTCGTAGCTCAGGTGGCGAACTCTCATGCACATTGGGACACGGACCCAAGATGTGCCAGGATATGGGCGACCAGTGTAGATGCCAGCTCTGTTGAGAGAGAAGCAGAAATCTGTAAAACCATCATCTTAATTCTGTTTCCATCTGCAGGAACTTTCCACAGGAGCTTATGAAGGTTTGTCTGTGTGATTATTTTAGCTTTTGCCCTTTACAGAAAATGTGCTTTTGGTTAAGATTTGATATTAGTGTATATATTTATGAATATAGAAAAACTAAGTGCTGTTATCAGAGGCCAAACTTTTACACCTATACCTTATATCACAGGTGGAAGCAATAAAGTTGGATGAATTATTGAGGCATGTTATTTGCCACTGCACTCCAGGCATTTTAAGAATTACACTGATTGAGGTAGATACAATAAGTGAAGATCAAATTTTCAAACTCACCTATTATTAAAGTATTATTTAAAGTATTAGTATTATTATTAGTTAAAGTATTAAGTATAACTGATATGATAATGATTACTATATTTTCATTAGGAGTACTGCTCTTACTGTATGTAATATACATACTAAAATGTTGTGGATGCTTCAGGTTGTAACCCTGTTGTGTCTATAAAAAATCCTCCTCATAAATGTTATTACCAGACTAATTAAGCACTGGCTTACCTTTGGTAGACATCACCGCCTGGGGTCAATCCAAAAACCCTTCCGTCAGTCCCCACTTCAACCATGCTCATGCGTTGCCCTGCCACTTGTGTCCAGCCGGAGGCGCCACAGTTTACAGAGTTTAGTGTCTGTCGTCAGAGGAATACATTGAGTCGTCATGATCAGTGAGTGAGTATGGTTCATGTGACCTAATAGTAACACTAACACCACCAAGAGTTAAAGACATGAGAGGTCAGAAGTGTTGCAGTGACCAACCCGTGTGAAGTAGACGCGGTTACTCGTGTCCACTCCCCAGCATCCGTTCTTTGGGCTGCAGGTGTAGTACTTCAGACTTCTTGACAGATAGTTCCACCCCAGGGAGCCCGCTCCACGGTAGGTCAAAGCTGAGCTACATCTCAGACAGTAGGCTTGGTTGGAGGTAGTAACTCCCACAAGTTGATCATCACCTCCAGCATCCACCTGCTTCATAGACGTACCTGAAGACACAGAGAGGTACAGGTCATTTAGTCAGCAAACACTTGCTACTGTTTAGCCTTTTATACACTGTGTGCCCTGTAAAGGCGGAAAATGTGTGTTGCAAACAAAATAAGTCTGTCACGTGGGGATCTTTCTATGTAGTAGGAGCACTGTACTGTATCAGTGCTATGATATTAAACTGTAAACTTAACAAAGGAGTAGCCTAATGATCACTAGGCAAACCGATATGGACTTTATTTATTCATGTGGAAGAAATAATAATGATAGTTACCACGGGATTGTACAAAGTTGCCAGCAACGTATTTGTAGACGATGTTTGATGTGCTACTTCCCCAAAGTCCTGCAGGTCCCACTGAGAGATGTCTGAATCTGATTGAGCTCAGTCGCCGCCAAGATGATCCAATCAGGAAATATGGATAATTGTTCCTGTCTAGTGCGACTACTTTTCCCTGTCCAGCGTCAAGCTGTCGAGCATTATACAGCCGCGGACCCTCATCGCAGTTCCAGGCTGTGAAGACAAAATCATTAGAGGGAATTGGAATCATGGAGCATTCTGGGGCAGTAAAACCATCTTTGGAGAATAGTGTACATAGCTACATTAGCTGCCATTGTCTGTCACCGGTTATTTGTCACCTGTCAATCTTTCATCACAAAAACATATAAAGTATGTGTGAAAGACAAATGTCCACATAAAGAGACTTAATGGAGGAAAAGGAACAATATACCGAAGTTGTTTAATGATAGTCATCCTTACAAATTAGGAGATAAAAAATGGTCATAGGACTTTGATAGCTTGCCACTCATTTCAGTTTGTGAAGTTAGTATAGAGGTTTTTCTTTTTTCAGACAAAGAGATTAAAACCTTTATACTATTTAACTGAGTAGACAAAATGAACCTAATCGAGTTAGTTTGTGAAGTTGGTGCTTATCTGGTGTTTGGCATTAGTGCCTACACCATTCAGCATTTCAAAAACTTAAAAACTTTTGAGGCCGATGTCCACTTTACAAACGGTCACATACAGGAAATTCAGATTTACAAACCAAATCAATTACACAATGATCCAGACAAAGACAAGCAAGTTAATTTCGTGCTATATAAATACTAACAAGACATTACCTAGCTCAGCTGTTCTTTTAGACACTTATGTATACAGTCAGTGGATTGCACTCATACCTGTTTGTCGCACAATTGGCCGCACAGCTGGCCGCGCAGGTCTTCCTCTTCTCAATCCTGGTGTCACAGTCCCTATTAAAATAAGGGAGAAAGACATATCCTTTGAAATAAGAAAGTCTGGTCTTATTTCCACTAAACTGCTTCAACAGTTAACTTAAGCTGTTCTTTAGACACTTATTGTGAACAGCCAGTGGACTGCCCTCTTACCTATATTTGGCCTGATTTGCATCTGAGCTCCATTACCTATCAATGGGAGTGAGAAATACATATCCATTAAATTTATAAAAAGTCTGAATTTATTTCACATTAATCTGCTTCAACAATTAATTTTGTAATAAAAATGTAATAAGACAGTGACTTACCATGACTAACGGCCAAGTGACACAGCACCAGCAAGATGGCTGCAATAGCTTTCATGTTGTCGCTGTTTGGGAGTCTGTAGTCAGCAGTGCACTTCTGGATGTATGTCTGTATCTGTGGGGTGCTGCTGACCTGCATCCCATCTGGTCTGTCTGGCTTTTATACTCTAGATCCATGGGTCTGACCAATGTGCTTAATTACAGCCAGAGCTGGTTGTGCAGGCTGTTCGGGGAAGCTGGGTGGCAATTTTTTAATTAAATGTATTTACTGTTACCTACGTTTCAAATATGCACCCGGTATGACAGCTTTCTTTCAGGTCATTATGACCAAGGAAAAAAAAGAAGGGTGTTGACCCCGGACATGCAGAGCACAAATGAGATGGGAGGATGCATTTGTTTTTTGTGCTAGTTACAACATGTGAAGCCATCGCAAATCTTGTCAGGAAGTCAAACTGTCGACCCAAACCCAGGGAATAAGCAAAATGTTAAATGATATCATAACTAATAACCTAACTAATCTAATATCAAGCAGGCGTATGTTATTTTTAAAATGTACACAACTGACATTGTTGGAAGAATCACTATCTCCCTTTACTGGAGTAAAAGTAGCAATACTACAATAAAAAAATACTCTATTACAAGTCAAGGTCTTGCATTCCAAACCCTACAAAGTAAATAAATAAAATGTACTTAATGTACATTTTACTTTATTTACAGTGTTTATTTACATTAAATCTTTGCTTAATTTGACTTACTTGGACCTCAAACAGATATTTTATTAGCTTAGTTTAGTTGAGCTTAACTGAGGTGGCAAACAGGTGACCGGGTTCTGTCCAAAGATAAGCAAATCCACATACCAGCAGTGCTAAAGCTGACTGTTTAGAAGGTTAGAGGGTTTGTCTAATCTGTATGAAAACCAAAGTGTAAAAAAAAATGTTAAGTTTTGTTTTTTTCGGGGGTACTGCCAGACTATGGGTGCTTTTGTAATTGCAATCTGATCCTCTACACTAAACCAAAGTGCCGTTGTTTGAAGAAATGAAAGACTGAATTAACGAACCATTAAGCTAATCACACATTCACTCCACTTGGCACTCTGCTGCTCTGTCCAAGAGAGTATTTCCAAATGCATCCCATTTCTTGGCCTGGAGCACTAACTTTCTGGAATCTTGTCCTCACGAAGTTTCAAGACAACTAGCAAAGACTTAAACAAACAATATATAATGTCAAAAAGTGATTTTAGAAGTTTGGGCAGGCGGATTTTGTTACTTTTAGGCAGAGCAAGGCTAGCTGTTTCCCCATTTCCAGTCTTTGTGCTAAGCTGAGCTAACCAGCCACTAGCTCCAACTACAGGCTACAGTATTTGGCATGCACATGAGAGTAGTATCAATCTTTTCATCTAAAATTCTGCAAGAATTTGAATAAATGTATTGTCCAAAATGTCAGCAAAACTTCTCTTTAAAAACATTAGCTTCAGATATACATTAAAGAAATCTGCTGCTAAACATTTTTTTTGATAAAGATATATTTTCTTCCATTTTTGTGGTGACAAACGCTTACAACCTGTGGTGGTTTTAACTTTTTGATATTTCATTTGGAATCCCCTCAAAGAAACAAAAAAAAGGCTTCTGCTAATGCCTCCTTGGGTAGGAAATAACCAGTGGGGGTAATTGGCAGACTCACACCTTTTCTAGTGAGTGCAGTGTGATGCTTTGTTTACGCTGGGTGTGGGTGGTTTCCACCCAAAGACAAAGAACATGCATTTACCATAGTTTAGTTATGCTCAATGTTTAATCAGGATAATTAATAATGAAAGGAAGAACATGTCTAGCTAACCAATTAAAGCACTTGCCCTAGAACAAGAACCCTTAGGTATATGTTCAGGGGTTTGGCCAACAATTTTTAAAGAGGACACTGTAATTATACACAAATTAAAAAGTAGTTACACATTCCATTTTATTTAAAGACTGTCTTTTTGTTCAGCTGTTCCTGATAAATGTCAAAGAAAGTATAAAAGAAGGAAAGGTCATGACGTCAGTGACAGCATTCAAATTCTACATTGGTGCCACTTATATTGAAGTTAATGGGGCGGACACAGCAAATTACACCTTAATTGTCTGTCATTACAGGAGGGGAATGGGATCACCATCTCCTTTTTTTATGACCTGTCATTTTAACAGGTTATGATTACCTTGCAGAATCATCAGTAACTCGCTAACGTTTGACATATTAGCTGGTGTGTATTTCCTCAGATATCTCACAAACTCAACATATTTTCACTTTGCGAATACATGCCACTATAATCTGTAATGGTTCAGTATCCACACTTGTATTCAAAGCTTGGCTTAAAACAGGCTGTTCTCTGTTCATACGTAAACCTAAAAAATGTAATGAAAAAATTCAGACGTATCCAAGGAATAATGAGCCATTATTTAATCTATATCCCATCTTTGGGTAGGCTGCAATCATATGACAAGTGCACCGACAGGAGTAAAGAAGGAAATAGATGGATCACAAAACACAGAACATTCTCTCAGATCTTTCCCTGAGTAGACCGGTGTTAAGAACCGTGTGAAACACAAGTGAACTTTGAGTCATTTTAAGGTAGATGGTCAGCAGATTTTCTAAACCTAACCACTGTAACTTTACTCGCCTAAGCCTAACCTATGTAAATTTACCTTAATGTCATTTGTGGGGCGCTAATTTGTTAGACATCATACGAAGCGTTGTGTGTGCATTTTTGCAAGATGTCATGAGAGTCACTGTATGAGGATACATTGTTTAAACATTAATCCTCCCAACAAACGGTGGAGTGTTTGACCTGGTGATAAAGATCTTTTGGGTTTGACCAGTATGCCATCTTACCTAGATATATTCCAGGTCACCTATTACATGCTGCAGATTTATGAGTACAGTTTGTTCTTACATTTGGGGAGTGGTTTCCTAAAACAACAAACAAGTCTTTTCAAATCATAAGGTTAAAAAAAAGAGAAGTGACAAGGCAATGTTTAGTTGTGGTGAATTTATCAAAGCCTTTCAATGCCCTCTCATCAGTTTATATCCATCCTATTTGTTTTACCTCTTGCTCAGCTTCACATTCAGTACAGCTCGAGGAGATGGGATGAGAAGCTTTACCTCTCCTGACACATAAGTCCTCTTTTCACCACACACAGGCATCCAAACACACATCCAACAACCTTCCTGCTCTGGTTTTGTTGTTGTGCTTTCAGTTTTAACTGAGTGCCATGAGTGACACCTGCCAAAAACCATTAAGTGCAGAAAAATAGTGTTTTTATTATCATCACTAATTGGTTTAAGCTATATATCCTAAGCCCTATTAACACAGGACTGGTACTACCATGGAACTTCATGTGATGTGTAGACTTCGATTTTGGTGAACTTTGACGGGTGAATTCAGACCACTGACAAATAGTAGACTTAAACCACTGTGACCGTGCTGACTCTTGAAGGGATGGAGAGCTGGAGAGTCCAAAATGGGGGAGGCTATCAAAGCTTATTTTGTATCAATCCACAGCAATGGTTATCAGGCAATTATGGAGCTAAAGACACGAAAGACATATTTTGAATAAACTATGATCTTTTTGTCTGACTGAGCTAAGTTTGCTTACTGACATTAGCAAGCTTGTTAGTTTATTTTTCTATTTCAGTAGCTCTTTATTGAATTAAATTCTGGGGGTAAATAAATAATACTGTAGAGAGAAAATAAGGAGAAGCTCCAGGAGCTATTAAGACTGACTAGCATTACCTATCCGGCCAGCTAGCGAGCCAACAGTTAGCTTACTACTGAAGATTTTGTACATACAGGGATACAGGGATGCAAACAGAAAATGGTGAAAAAAGAGAGAAGGTTACGAACCCCCTAGGGGGGTCCGGGGGCATGCTCCCCTGGGAAGATTTTTTTTTAAATATCAGCTTTAAAGGGTGCATTTATATTGAATTTCAGCATCAGACCTACAGATACTATAAGGAAGCAGTGCTGACAAGAAAAACTTCTATTCTAAGACATCTAAGGGGCCTACTCAATAAGAGACTTAAGTTGTAAATTGTGTCCTCAAATGTACAATGTCCTCTCCTCAATACTGAAAAAAACATCCCCAGTCTGCCTAATGAGGTCATACTAGCCAATATTTCCTCTGGATTCAATTAGCAAATAGGCCTACAGGCCTGCCTCCAATATTGGCAGGGGAAAATTGGAAAATTGAAGTGCCACAAGGGGGCGACATTTACCTTGACATTTATCATGATACAGGAAACGTTGGAGGATCATTCATTGCACTTTTCAAAAGATAAAATGTACTGGTAATTGGTGGATCTTTCTTTTACTTTGAACAGCATGGTAATGTATTTAACAAGAAAAACTTCTATGTGTTCAACAAGAGCCAGCCAACGCAGTGCAGAATTTCGCGTTGTTGTGTTCCAAGTCCGCGCTGCGTGAACGGGTGTGGGTGAACATGGACGAGAGTAGTAGCAGCAGCAGCAGCGAGCTAGCAAGCAAGCATCAACATCAACTTTCTTTAGCACTTACCACTCTCACCGCAGCCAACAAGCTGGACAATGGACGGTGTCATCCCTATGTTTCCCGGGTTCTATGTTCCCCGCTTACCACCCAAAAAGGGTTCTATGTTTCCCACTTGGTTGAGCGGGGAACATATAACCTTTTTTGCAGGGTTAAGTGGGGAACATAGAACCCGGGAAACATAGAACCCTGGAAACATAGATACGCTCCCCAATGGACTGCCAGACATTGTCCTTTAATTCATTGTTCATAAAATCATCCTGTCTGTTATCAAAAAGGACGGGGTGCTGTGAAACGAGGTTTATCAACCTTTCTCCCATACTGTCCTGCCTGACTGGATTTCGGACTCTCCCGCCCCGGGTCTGCGCGACTATAAACAAACAATTTAATTGGCCCAGCTTTGTAGTTCTGCCGGCAAATTCCGCGGGGAGGGGGGGTCAAAGTCTGAGCGGAAACTTTTTTCACCGCACTAAAGTTCCGCCCCGGTGTGCAAACTTCCATAAGAACCCATGAAATCAACTTTTATATTTTTCCGCAAGAATAATCCGCACAGATATTCACACAAGTCACCCAAATGGCCACGAAAAAAGCGAGTTGCGCTTTTCGGCGCACTGTCTGCATCCCTGCCAATAAAGCCATGTGGATGCCAAAAAGTTGAATTCGCTGATTGGCTCCGCTGTTGAGACATACAAAGGTCCTGCAAGGTCGTGTTGTTTTGGTCATCTGTGTCTCTGAACTGCAGCACAACACTGTAAAAGACAGCCTGTTTGTGTGTGTATGTGGAGGAGCTGACAGCAAGAATAGCTATCTAAATAACTGTCACATCAAATACAGATGTGTAAATTTTATTCAGTTTAGTAATTAAGTGGATTTGATATAGACATCACAGTAGAATTAGAATTGTACATTTATGGCCAGATGGGCTGTGTTCAGTGTTTGCAGCAACACCTGTCCAGTAATACACACAATATTGCCGTGTAGTTGATGTGTTTGACACGGGAATAAAAACATTACAGGACTGCAATGAAATTTAAAAAAATGAGCACTAGGCAAAATAATACTTAAAATACTATGATGGTAAATGGACCTGCATTTGTACAGCGCCTCTCTATTCATCCGACCACTCAGAGCGCTTTTTACACTACGAGGCACATTCACCCAGTCACACACATTCATATAGGGCTACTGCTGGTCGAGGCTACCATACAAGGTGCCACCTGCTACGTAAGGGATAATGTATAGTGAGCGTTCCTCTGCTGCGCGTCGGGGTTCCATTCCCCTGTCGGGAGTTATTTTTCAACTGTCACCGGCTCACTATACATTATCCCGCTTAGAACATGGCTTACTACTAAAACATTCAGTGATGTGACACAAAATAATGATTAAAGCACGTTTTATCGATTCAAAATTCCCAAAAGGAATGTGTCTGTACTCTGTATCCATGGCAACAGCATATGAACAGTGTTTAGCTTCACCCCCGTGCCGTTCCCAGCACCCAGACTGGCAGCTGTTGGGGGGCTGCGGAAGAAGTCAAACAACGTTCATCTGCGCACAATGCGTTGACACACAGCTGGTTGAATATGACTGCTCCTCAGTCTAAGCGGCCTTCACATGATAAGAACAACGTGCTTCGCTCACCACCAGGTGCGGGCGGAAAACCCGAGCGGTGCGCGACGCCAAGGGTAGCGGTGCTGCTTTGTCAGGTGTTGCCGCCCTCTCCGTAGACAAACAATGGGACAGCCAGCGCAAAGCGGTTTTACAGCTGGTCATGTGTAGAGGCCTTTAGGCCATTGCTATGGCGCCCCTAGCAACGGAGCAGCAGGGCAGCGGTGATACCTCAAGAAATAAACACCGCAGAATTTTGTTGATTGACCAATCAGAATCAAGTATTTAAGAGTGCCGTGTTCTAAATGGGGATAAATAGGTATTGAAGGGATAAAGTAAGATAAAGAGGGAATGTAAGAATAAGAATAACTTTATTCATCCCCAAGGGGAAATTCAATTATCTGTCAGCTCATCTATTATATGTCAAATAATATAATATAAAGCCTGATGGCTGTTGGTATATAGGATCTTCTGTATCTCTCTGTCCACCAGAGTTTTTTTGGTCCATCAAGGTGTTGTGGAGTGGATGATCTGGGTTGTTCATGATGGCCTCGAACATCTTCAGTGTGCATCTCTCCACCACCTCCTCCAGTGTGTCCAACCTGACTCCAATCACAGAGCCAGCTCTTTTGACTAGTTTGTCCAGCCGCCTTGCATCTTTGTGTCTGATGCTTCCTCCCCAGCAGACTGCAGCATAAAACAACACACTTGCCACCACAGACTGATAAAACATCTGCAGCATTTTACTACAGAAGTATCTAGTGTACACTAGTCGTGTGTTTTTTCCCTCTCTCTCTCTCTCTGTGCTTGTGTACGGAATACAATCGCTGCCTCTGATTGGCTTACGCTGATACTTTATCCTTGACTTAACCAATAGTCATAGTCACTTCATAAAAAGGACAGTAACGTTACTTGGCGCGTAGAGGGGAAATTAACACAAGACCACAACAAGACAAGAGACATGGCTGCAGAGAACGTAGAAGGTGATAGGCCTGAGAAAACGCCTGAAGGCCCGGACATACTCGGGCGTTCGGGCCTTCGAGTGACAGACACATATCACATGTGTGGAGATACTTCACTTTCCTCCGCCGTGTCAATGTGATGACGTCATCAAATGACTTGTCAACTCGACTTAGACTTTATTGACAGATAAGTCGACTTGAAAAAAATCAAAGTTGTTAATGCTCTAGTGTACACCTAGATACTTATAGCTTGGCACCGATGTCCACCCCACAGGTATTCACTGGCTGAAGAGGGGGCTTGGACCTGCGGAAATCTATGATCATTTCCTTGGTCTTTGAGGTGTTCAGGAGGAGACAGTTCTTGTGACTCCAGTCACTGAAGGCTTTTATCTGGTCCCTATATTCAGACTCCTGCCCATTCCTGATACACGCCACAATAGCAGTGCCGTCCGAGTATTTATGGATGTGGCAGGACTCAGAGTTGTATTTGAAGTCCGACGTGTACAGTGTGAACAGGAATGGAGCCAGGACAGTCCCTTGTGGAGCCCCCGTGCTGCTCATTAATGTCCCAGAAACACAGTTCCCCAACCTGACATACTATGGCCTTCCTGTCAGGTAATCTGTGATCCAGGAGATAAAGGAAGGGTCCACTGCCATCTCTGTGAGCTTGTCTTTGAGTATGTTGGGTTGGATGGTGTTGAATGCGCTTGAAAAATCAAAGAACATGATTCTCACTCAAGCGCCAGGTTCCTCCAGATGAGCTAGGGCACAGTGAAGCATGTAGAGGACAGCATTGTTCACTCCAATGTGTTGTTTGTATGCAAACTGCAGGGGGTCGAGTTTGTCTTTGACCTCAAGTCTCAGTAGGCATAGAATCAACCACTCCAAGGTCTTCATGATGTGCCAAGTGCGGCTACTGGTCTGAAGTCATTAAGTTCAGCTGGACATTTAATTTTTGGTACCAGCACAACACAGGAAGTCTTCCACAGTGCCGGCACCCGCCCCAACTGTAGACTGAGGTTGAAAATCTTGTGAGAGGTTGACACAGTTGGGCAGCACAGTCTTTGAGGAGCCTTGGACACACACCATCTGGGCCAGCAGCCTTCCCAGCGCAAAGTCTTCCCAGCTCCAACCTCACCCCCATCTCTGTGACAGACAAGGGTGGAGGCACAGGTGTAAGAGGGGGGGTGGCTGCCACATTGGAGTTGTACACAAGTTGTGGAGGTGGAGGTGATGGAGGAGGAGGAGGAGGAGGAGGAGGAGGAGAAGGAGGAGGAG
>NC_065507.1:37770129-37773744 GCF_006386435.1 Epinephelus moara | reverse complement strand
TCACCAATATCTGCAGTTCATCACTCTTGTTGGGCAGAGTGTTGACATTTCCCATGATGACTGATGGCAGAAAGGGCTTATATCTCCATTTCCAAGCCTTCACCTTTGCACCAGCACGGCAACCACGAAAACACCTCTTCATCTCGGAATAGGATGGTGTCCTCCAGACTTGCTCCATTTCAACGAAAAAAGCTCCTCTCGTGAATAAACTCTTCTCTTCACATAAGTATCCATTAGTAGTTGAGAAAATATAATAAAAATTCAGTAAAACTAAGTAAAATTGCAGAGCTACCAGACTTTGGTGCTACTAGTTGAAGCGCATGTTCTAGAATGCAACAGGAAGTAGACACTAGATAAAATAAAACTTTTGGCAAAGGCCATTTCACATAAACTACCGTATTTAATGGGGTTTGCCATATTAATGCTGGCTGATGTGAAATAAAAAGACATAACAAAAAAAATGTTGTCACCTAAAGAACTAAAGGTTTATTTCACATTTAGAGATTAAATAACAGGCTACGGTTTGTAAATAGCTATATTCATTAATACAATATTACTGAACAACAGTTCCTTATAGTAACTGTCCTTAAAGTCTTGATATTTTTAACCTTGTGCGCACAAGCTCTGTAGTTCCAGTCTTAAGTCAGATAGTTATTGATCGGGCCGTGTGATTGGCTGATTGATCGGAGGGGGGTGATGGGCGACTTCCATCTAGCAACATGTTTAGTAAAGTCGTGGTCGAAGTGGACACCGAGTTTTACGGCCTTACACGCAGCTAATTAAAGCAGTAATGGCGGCCCTTAAAATCGCGATGTAGGCCTAATTAAAATAAGAGCTCACTGGTGTGTTGGTTGTATGCCGAATTTTCTAGTCTTAAGTCTGAATTTTAAAAAATCCTGATTCATGTTTGTCAATTTGGAATTATTTATGGAAAAACAATACAAACACAAACTGTGAGATTTTCTGAATGGGATACGGTTTGGCAATTTACACGCACACAATATAACGGCATATCTCGTGGATTAATTATTGCTAAAACAATACAACAATTGACATCAAGGACGTTGTTGTGACTTGTGTTTCACAACAGTTTTGTGTGTTTCCCTCATTCCTCAGGTGCTGCAGTCAGACAGACCTCTCTCTATGAGGAAGCCAGAGCACAAGCTGGTCACACACTGACACCTGCTGGTGAGTTTGTCAAACTGCATTGAATTTCCTCGACTTTCTCTGCTGTGTATTTTCCAAGTTTTAGGGAATTTAATGGGTTCTTCTTTGGCCTATGCTACACCCCTCCACCAAATTTCGTAAAATCGGGCCAGTAGTTTTTCCGTGATTGTCCAGACGAACAAACAAACAAATAAACCGAACTGAAAACACAACTTACGTGGTGGAGGTAATAACTGTTTTTAAAAGTTACAATCAAATTAAAGCAAGAGCTCACTGGTGTGTTGGTTGTATGCCGAATTTTCTAGTCTAAAGTCTCGACTAAAAAAATCTTGATCTATGCTTGTAGGGTTGAAAACTCTTTATGTAAAAGCAAAACAAATACAAACTGAGATTTTGTTAATGGACTCCGCGGCGGCGATTTTCGCTCATTTAATATAACGGCATGTTTCTGGATTTGTTATCGGTAAACATGACAACAATGCAAATCAGGGACCCATTCATATAAATAAGTTGCTGTGACTCGTGTTATATTTTGTGTTTTCCTCCAAACTTCATTGGAATCTTTGAATGATAGCTCGCCACCGACCTACGCTGTGTATTTAGATAGGTTGTTGTGACTCATATTTGATATAATTGTGTGCGTTTTCCTGCTGGTCCTGCCGGCTGACCTCAGCACAGCAGCGCCCCCCCACTCCACAGACTGGTCTAAGGCTGACACCTGGTGGTGAGTTTGTGAAACTGCATTGGAATTTTTTTAATGAAAACAGGAAGTAGGAAAGAACCACACAGATGTGAAAATAAATAACACAGTTTAATCACTTAAAAACAGTCTTGGCTGTTTTACTAAAATACCTTGACTGTGAAATGTGGAGCTTTCAGGAACACTGGTAGACTGACTGTAAATGATTGTGAATGAGGTGAAGCAGCACTCCCCTCCGTCTCTTCAATCTTGAGAATGTGGGCAAATAAACCCTGTTAGATTTTGAAGAGTTTATCCGCAGCCGTCCTGCAACAGAACAACATGATGCCGACATGAAGCTTCAGCTGTAAACACCGTGGTGTTTCCTCTCCTTCTGCTCGGAGTTGACTTCTTCATGAACACACACATACAGCTCTTGTTTGTAGGCTTGTTTCTGATGGTCTCTATCCTTCTGTCTCTGTCCTTCTGCTCAGGCTTCAATACCAGCAGCTGAGGAGCGGCTTCAGGAGTCCATGCTGTAGCTCCAGCTAACTGTCTGCGTTCAGCCGAGGAGGTTGTTGCTGCCGTGAGTGTTAGAACAGATCACGTGTTTCAGCCTGTGTGTCTCTGTGTGCCTCCCCTCCTCCCCCGTCCCTCTCTCTGTCTCTCTGTGTGTGCTCAGGGGAGGGTTAGCAGATACTGGAGCTCAGTGGGGGTTTCTGGGGGAGGTCAAAGTGCCTCTGGGAGGAGTGCAGCAGGAAGAGGGAGGAGCGGTGAGTAGGCCTTTTGTTCTCTCGCTTGCAGCACACCAATCCTGGCTGTGTGACGTAAAGGCTCATTGAGCTTATTTCCCATCAGCCCCTTGAGTTCTTCATCAGGGCTGACAGGACCTACGGTGGGTCTGACCGGGTCAGACCGGGTCACTACACCCAGAGAGCTCTCAGCACACACTCCACACCTCTCTACACTCTTATTATTAATGTTTAAAAGCTATCTCAATACAATTTTCACTGCTTTCAGCATCTTCTTGTTCTTACACCATGACAGGGACCTCTCCGGGGTCACAGCCCCCTAAATACTCCCCAGAATAAGGGCTCTGTTGTGTTACTTCGGTAGCACATATACTAAAATTGGAACGATACAGAGAAGATTAGCATGGCCCCTAGAGAGAAGCTGGGGCCTGATCTTCTGGGGGCCCCCCGGTGGTGGAAGTTACGCCTTTACAGACACCTTCAGCGTAAGTGGGACCAGGTTGATGCATTCAGGCACCCTGGGACTACTACCACTATGAGGACTGGTGAGGCCTTCAGGGAACCTATCCATGTTACACTACTAAGATGTGGGAGGGTTTTATTCTGTCTCAGAAGCTGCTTTTCTACTCATTTTCATTAACACTCAGTGAGAACTCTTCATTGTGGTCATTGAAATGGTCTTTACTTTTCATTTTTATATATCTATTCTGACTTCACATCTATTGGTTTTTGCAGTTCTTGCTTTTATTTGCAATTTCATTTTCTCTCACCATGTTTATGTGATGCGCCACAAGTCCAAATCAAATTTCGTGTATGTGAAAGCCCACTTGGCAATTCTGCACAGAGCACTCAAGAGATTAGAGAGATTTAAATGCTTTTTATTACTCACACACAAAATTACAACATTTAAATTAAAACCCAAAATAAACTTTTAATACACACATTTTAAATTAACACCCAAAATAAACTTTTAATACACACATTTTAAATTAACACCCAAAATAAACTTTTAATACA
>NC_065507.1:37766656-37769320 GCF_006386435.1 Epinephelus moara | reverse complement strand
AGCAAAACACAGACAGAATGATAAGACAGAATGTTAAAAGAGATAAGAACAATAAAGGCAATAAAACTATTATTTCTAAATACTAGAAACAAACAAATAGAAGGATAAAAAGACAACATTGCATAATGACAATAAAATAAGAAAGAATAAACAATTAAAAGGAATAGAATAAAATAAATAAAAATAATAAACAAAAAGAATAAATAAAGAGATAAAAAGACAACATCACAGAAAGGCAAGTCTATAAAAATGGGTTTTAAGAAGAGCTTTAAAAGACATATTCAACAAATTCACCAAGAAGCCCCAGCTTGCAAATCAGAGGAGAGCAAAACTTCTCATTCAGTGTGTTCAAATCAGGAAAACAGAATAATTTTCAACAGTTTTTCTTCTCTGGTGTCTGTCAGCATCTTAGTAAGCTAAATCATTGTTTAAAGAACCTCTACACCCATACTTCATACGTGTGCACTTTCTTAATGAAAGTGAGATGCATGATATTACAAATTAAGATTTTATGACAGTAGAAGATTTACAAGAAGAAATGTTTTACCTTTTTTTCCTATTTTCCCTGTGTTCAGTACAGGAGGCCAGAAGGGTTTCACAAATTTCAGCTCAGGTGGAGGGCTGTAAGACTGGGGGTCAGCCTTCCATTTAAGGAGCTCCACCTTCTTCAGTGCTCTCAGATCCTTCTTCTCAGTCATGTCTGCACAAAGACAATTTAAAGAGAGTTAATGTAAACTGAGCCAAGCGTTCAGCAACGCAGTCAAGTCACAGTAAGAGGAGAGCAAACTTACCTGTTGGTGCGTCAGCAGTTCTGCCAGCTGAGATGTTGCCACACTATTTCTTCACTTTTGAGCCTCACCTGTCAACCAGTCAGACGTGAGGCCTAGTGACCAACCAATCAGATGTGAGGCCTATTGATCACACAGCCATCTCCTGCTGACCCCCCTCTTACGCTCCATCTCCACACCTCTGAGAACAATGGATGAAGATCACCCAGCCATCTCCTGGAGCCTCTCAGGGTGTGGGCCATCAGGGTCAACAGGCTGACCCCCCCCCCCTCTGAGGCTGGGACACTGTCAGACCTCCTGCTGGTTTGGTACTGAAGTTGAAGTTCAAAGGTTGACACTTGGATACTGACACTTTGTGCTGTCGGTCACTGTTGCTTTTGTGTTATATCATCCTGTAAATTGTTCTTTAAAATCTGACAGCAACTTTAAAGTGAGGACAAACTCTCTGTCTGTGCTCACACACCTGGCCAATACAGGTGACATCATTACATGACATTAATCAGCACACAGTATGAGCCACAAATGTTTTCTTAGGTTAATAATAATTGTTCTTGGTGACGGGATGCATGGAAATATATTGATTTATGTTTGTTAATTGTGCAAACAAAATCATCCTAATCCTAATAATAAATAGTTAAATGGCTCCTCTGTCCTTTAGTTTAATGTGCGCAGCAGCTGGAAACTCTGTGGTCCAGTCAGCCTTGTACTGCCTGATCAGGGAGCAGTAATTTTAACGCAGAACTTACAGCATATGACAAGTTCAGAATATGCCATGTTTTTTCACTGAGTCTGCAGGGAAGAGCTGCTGGTGGGTACTGAGCTCTGACAGTGGTATGGTTTCTCTCTGCTTTACTCCTACTTAGAGATTATCTAAAACACGAATGGCTTTGAGATATTAACAAATATTTGTATATCATTAAGGATTAAAGGAAGGATTGCATTAAATGGAGAGATGTGACATGTCAGATGTTCATTCTGCAACATCAGAAAGTTAGAATCAGAGGAGAGCAAACTTACCAAACTCCAGTATGTAAAAACAGATGATGATCGAGTGTCCACAGCATTTTTACACCTCTCTGTTCCTGATGTGTCAACCTGTCAGACATGAGCCCTGTCAGTCACCCGACCATCCTGCTGATCAAGCAGCCATTGTGTTGATCACCCAGCCATGTCCTGCTGACCCCCCTCAGTGTGGGAGCAGCAGCAGTGGAGCTCTGGTGTCGTCTCTTATCCACCATCTCCACACCTCTGAGAACATTGGATGAAGATCACCCAGCCATCTCCTGGAGCCTCTCAGGGTGTGGGCCATCAGGGTCAACAGGCTGACCCCCCTCTGAGGCTGGGACACTGTCAGACCTCCTGCTGCTTTGGCACTGAAGTTGAAGTTCAAAGGTTGACGCTTCTGTCATCTGTCAGAATTATAGGGTTCTGACATTTGTTTAGTACACAGTCTCAACTACCTGTGTTTTCGAGGGTAAATAATGATGAAAGAGGACAGAAAAATACTGTATTGAAAATGCCACAGAATTTATTCAAGTGCAACTTGATGATCAATTAAAGTGTGTTGTTTTAAAACAGTGAATAAGTAATTTTATTGTGAACAGAGCAACAGAACCACAGGTTGATAACAGATACACACAGTGTTACTGAGCTCCACATTTCACAGTGAAGATCTGATTGAACGCTGAGTGCTGCTTCAGTGCAATCATATTTAAACATTTAGACACGACAGCATCTAGTGTTTCACAGAGTGGAGTTGGTCAGTGACACACACACACACATTGTCAAACTTCACACAGAGTTTTGAGTGGCAGTGCAATCATATTTGAACATTTAAAGACATGACACTATATAGTTTCACAGTGTGGGGTCAGTC
>NC_065507.1:37758671-37766156 GCF_006386435.1 Epinephelus moara | reverse complement strand
CCATTTCCAGGCACCGATTTGTGTCACTTCAGGACCTCTTTAAATTTAACTTCAAACCTGCCTTAGAGAGGACCAAATTAGACCAGCGATGGTGTGCCCTTCCCATATTCTTGGCAGGGAGGATAAATTCGATAAAGATGTCAGTTATGCCTCGATTTCTTTTTTTATTCCAGACGATAACTATTTGCATATCTAAAGCATTTTTTAAAGAACTAGATAAAATCATAAACACCTTTCTGTGGAATAAAACCACTCCCAGGGTAAAAAAGATCTACCTACAGTGGCACACGGAAGTGGGAGGTTTGGGTCTTCCAAACGCCATATTTTACTATTGGGCCACTAATATAAATAAAATAACTTATTGGATGTCTACACCAGCGGATCAGGGCAGTCTGGATTGGGTGAACATGGAGTCTGGTTTTAGTAGTCCAGCAGATTTAAGATCTTTGATTAGTGCTCCGCTACCTATTAACCTTAAGTGTGCAGAAAACCCTGTTATTAAAGGCTCACTGAAGATCTGGGCACAATGCAGGTCCCACTTCATGATGAGACAGGCCTTCTCCTGCATGTCATTCACTAATAATCCAATGTTTGTACCATCATTGTTAGACTCAACATTCCAGCAGTGGTCCAGGAAGGGTCTTGACAGTGTGTCTGACTTGTTTAAGGACAACCTGTTTATGTCTTTTACCCAGACAATCAGAGATCTTGGCATCCCACAGTCTCATTTCTTTAGGTGCTTTACATCATTCCCATCTAAACCACCCATTAGCTGGCTGGAGGACTGTATTCGAGATGGACCCTCTGAACACAATTCTATATCTGGGATCTATGATCTATTTCTGTCTAGAGCCTCGCCTTCCTTAGATCATTTTAGGGAGAAGTGGGAGGAGGAGTTAGGTGGAAAGATTTCAGATGAAACATGGAAGTCGTCTGTGGCTAGGATACACACATCCTCCATATGTGTCAGACACAGTGTGATTCAATTTAAAATAGTTCACCGACTCCACCTGTCCAGGTGTAGACTGGCTCAACTTTATCCTGATTACGACCCGACTTGTCAGAGATGTGGCCATAAAACCATTGATCCAGAGCCATGTTTAGCCATTTTCGGGGTGGCTCAGAGGGACCTTAATCTCTCTATGGCCCAGACCCAGGCACTGGCTTTCTCACTGTTGTTAGCAAGATGTCTTGTCCTCTTTAATTGGAAATCCACTGCCCCTCCTTTACATGGCCGCTGGGTTAATGAGGTAATGGCTCACCTGAAATTGGAAAAGCTTAGATATACCACGCAGGGGTCAGTTAAAAAATTCCACAACATTTGGAAACCGTTCCTGGATTATTATGACAATGTTTGCACTGCAAGAAATGTAATTTAGCATTTGCTTCTGTTCACTACATTGAACCTATCACATTAGTAGAAATACTGCCACTGTCCATTTTTTTTATCTTTTCTCCTTGTTTTCTTCTGTGTTTGTGTTTTGTTTGTGGTTATCAGCCAGTCTCTCGGGGGTGGGGATGGGGTTGTTCATGTGGTTGAAATGTTTGTACTCTGTCTTCTAAGCAAAGCTCAATAAAAATAATTGGAATATGGAGACAGACATGGAGACAGATATGGAGAAAGACAGACATGGAGACAGATATGGAGACAGACAGACTTGGAGACAGACAGACGTGCAGACAGACAGACATGGAGACAGACAGACAGACAGACAGACAGACAGACATGGAGATAGACAGACATGGAGACAGACAGACATAGTAACAGACAGACAGACATGCTGACAGACAGACAGAGTGACAGACAGACAGAGTGACAGACATGGTGACAGATAGACATGGTGACAGACATGGAGACAGACAGACATGGAGACAGACAGACAGACAGACAGACATAGAGACAGACATGGAGACAGACATGGAGACAGAAAGACAGACATGGAGACAGAAAGATAGACATAGAGACAGACATACATGTAGACAGACAGACATGGAGACAGACAGACATGGAGACAGATAGACATAGAGACAGACATACATGTAGACAGACAGACATGGAGACAGACAGACATGGAGACAGATAGACATGGAGACAGACATGGTGACAGACAGACAGAAAGACAGACAGGCATGGTGACAGACAGACAGAAAGACAGACAGGCATGGTGACAGACATGGTGAAAGACAGGCAGACAGACAGGCATGGTGACAGACAGACAGACAGACAGACAGACATATCGACAGAAAGACAGACATGGTGACAGACAGACAGACATGGTCTTTAAAGTGAGAGAAACAGTTGTGCTACCTAAAGGGATTTGCTAGGTCCAATTCTTCCCTAAAAGATTCAATGTATTGGACAAACTGCAGTCCCAGTCGTAACCACAAGAGGCAGTAGAGTATCACAGATGGAGCATAGATGGGTATGTTGGTAGCAAATTTTTAACTGAATTTATTTCACCCCACTTGGTAAATATTGCATAATTTACAGTTATGAGACAGAAATTGTTGTTTAATTCTTGTTTTATTTATTTTTCATGCAGGTGCCTTGATAGATACAGTTTCATGGAGAGGAAATGCTGTAAAGATATGTTCACAGTTACGGACCACACAGTATGTCAACTCACCAACAGTGGCATCCGTGTGCTGCTATGACCGGATACAGTCCTTGAATGCAGGTGAGACAAGCGACCAATCAGGCTTAAGTTGAGTCTGACACATGGAGCCCGCCTTCTCTGGCAGCCCAACACATAAATACAAATAAAACTCTCAGATTTTCAGGTTCTTGATTTTCTGTTTTCCATCCAACATTCATCCACAAATAGAAAATTTGACAAACAGCATATTTTCAGGACTTGTAGATGACTGGGAAAAGTGTGAGTTGATGCCCATTGCTGCAAAATATTCCTTTCAAAAAAGCCAACAGCAGCTTTACTTATCTCGGAATTACAAAAAGAAAAAGTGGTTAACTGGCAGAGAAAGATTGCCTAGGTAAAGCAAAACCTGGAATTTTGGAAAACTCCATGTTTCTTTGGCTGGAAAATAAATGCTATCAAAATGGTACTTCTGCCATGATTTCTCTCCCTTTTCCAAGCTATTCTGTCTTTCATCCCTCTTTCATACTTTAAGCAGTTGGATGCACTTATCATGCCCTCTATATGGCGTATCACCAAGACTGTATCACCAAAAAACACCTAATTAGATCAAAGGATGAGGGTGGTTTTGGCTCACCACACTTTAAAGTTTACTTCTGGACGGCTGCCCAGTTATGCTATCACTAGAACACACTCTTTGTAATAAGACCTGTCTTCTTGCCCTTCTTAACAGCCCCACCAAAATAAACAATTTACATTACAATAATAGTTTTGCCATTAAGAATACTCTTAAAATCTGTAAGCAAATCAAATTGCACATAAAAGCACCAAATAGTTAGATAGTCAAAAATGTAAAAAAACAAACAAAACAAAAACAAAAAAAACAATCATGTTTGTCCCTGGTTTAAATGATTAATTTTTCACAGAATGGATTCTTAAGGGTGTTGAAGACATAGGTGCTCTATACCTTGATGGGCACTTTATGTCATTTGAGCAGTTGCAGAGAGCATAGCCTCCATTTTTTTCAGGTACTTGCAAATTTGGGATTTCACGGGGAAAACTGTCTCATTTTGAAAAAATATGTTTTCATGACTCTCTTGAGAGTATCAACAACTTTAATCATTGTAGTAAGAGAGCAGTTTCCTACTTTTATCACATTATAAAAAGGCATACAGAATCGTTAGACTGAACTGGGTGAAGAGATGGACAATGAAATTTAGGAGGAGTCTTGAAAGTGTGCATAAATGTTCAATTAAGTCAAGACACAATCTGATGCAATTTAAAACAGTGGATCAACTATACATGTACAACTCCAAAGATTGCATAAGGTTTTCTCTTTGGACATTAAATTGTTTATTAATTAGAAGAGTATATTTGAATGTTTCTCTCATGCCTTTGAGAAGAATTGAGCACCTAACCCACTAGTTGCTGTCCTAGGTGCCAGGAGTGTGTTACCTTTGGCAGACAAGTATGAAACTCAGGCCATTTCATTTGGTTTGGTTGTGGCAAGGAGACTCATTCTACTTATGTGGAGTCAGACTGTGCACCAACATGTGATATGTGGATAAGAGAGCTGATGAATGTATTGTATTTAGAAAGGGTAAGGTTCTTTAATAAGAATAAGATTCAAATATTTGTCAGAATTTGGAGCCCTGTGAGTAGCAGTATACCGTCTATTGCTCTTCATGTGTATTTTATTGTACTAGTAATGTTAAAGTCCGAGGACTTTGTTTATCTACCTATAAAGATATTTGTGGCTGAGTTGTTACAATGATGCGATGAGTGTTTGTTTTATACTGAAAATCCTAAAATAGAAGTTAATTACAGTTTTTTTCAATGGCTAAGTAACAAGCATTGGTCGGAACTGAAGTCACATTGTCAATTCACACAGTCAGCAAAACAGAAGAGTATGTGGAGCAAACTGTGGATCACTTTTCAATGCTTTCACACAAAATGCATTCAGTAACCAGTTACCAAAAATCATGAACTCTTTTCTCAGTCAGAGTTCACCACCTGCAAAACACTAGACTTTTAAAGCATATTTTCTCAAATGCTAACACACTTTGTTCAAAACAGTTAGAAACACAATCAAAATAAAATGATGGAAAATAATGTGCATTTCTGCTGCAGCCACATTGGAATCTATAGAAAATGATATCAGAATATTGACAATAAAATTAAATGATAATAATTCCAAACACATCTGAGTGCAGTTTGCAGCTGAAAACCCACCCAGGTGACCTGTGTTAGGCCTCGTCACTACAGCAAGCAGATAAAAGGAAATGGCTTCTGAATTTTGTTTTTTGGAAATATGGATCAAAGAGGACAGATTGGTGAAGAGAGAAGAGTGGCAGTGAGAGGAAGAGGAAGGAGAGGAAGACCAAGAGCTGTGGTCTCTGATGAGATAAGAGCCACAGTTATTGACCATGTGGTAAATCATGGACTCTCTTTGAGAGAGGCCGGGTTAAGGGTGCAGCCAAGCTTGCAACGCTCAACAGTTGCATCAGTGTTGAGAATTTTCCGGCAAAACAACAGGTCAGACATGCATCCCTAAACTATTGAACTACATTTTACAGTACTGTACACTATGTTTATATTTTACATCTACTGACATTTTGATTGTTTTGTGTTTTATATTACTGTATGCAGGATTCAAAGGTTGCCTCCTAACTGCTCTCATTGATATGGTCATGGCAAACAATGCCATAAAACTGAGAGAAATTCTGGACAGTGCTGGCAGACAATTTTACTTTTGCCAGTGTGAATTCAGTCAGCACAACAACTACCAGAATCCTTGAAATATATAAAATAAGGATGAAGCAGTTGTACACAGTACCATTTGAAAGAAACGGAGAACATGTGAAAGAACTCCGTCATCAATATGTCTGAATACATAGCTATGCATAATAATAAACTAAAACTGTGGGTTTACTTTATTTTAGACGGTAATGGAGATGGAGGCCAGACCAACTCCACATAGCTTCATCTTTGTGGATGAAGCTGGATTCAACCTGGCAAAAACATACCGCAGAGGAAGAAACGTCATTGGGCAGCGGGCAACTGTGGATGTCCCAGGCCAGAGAGGAGCAAACATTACAATGTGTGCAGCCCTCCCCAATGATGGTGTGCTTTTGTACAAACCTCTCATTGGTCCGTACAATACAGAGAGGCTCATTTCTTTTCTTGGATGACCTCCATAATCAGCTTGTGCCAGCAAGGGAGAGAGGTCAAAGGGCAAGAAACACAACATTTGTTGTGTGGGATAATGTGGCGTTCCACCACTCTGCTGCAGTCATGCTGCACATCCCAGGATGTCTGTCCTTTTCTTGCCTCCATACTCTCCCTTCCTGAACCCCATAGAGGAGTTTTTCTCCACGTGGAGGTGGAAGGTTTATGACCACTCTCCACATGACTAGCTGTCCTTGCTGGATGCCATGAATGCAGGGTGTGGGGATATTACACCTGAAGCTTGTCAGGGTTGGATCAGACATTCTAAAAGATTCTTCCCAAGGTGCCTTGCCAGAGAAGACACAAGATGTGATGTTGACGAAAACATGTGGCCAAATGTAGAAGAGGAGTGAATATGTTATATTTGAATACTGTAAATCACTCTGCCAAGATATTGAAAACATAAATAAATGTAATTGAAGCAAATTGCTGCATTGCTGACTCATTCTTGTTACAATATACAATAATTTAGTAGACTCAATAAAATGCAATGCTCTCTGTTGTTAGTATTTTGTAGTTCACTGTGCTCACAGTGACAGTGTTTACTTCCTGAAAGAAACTTGTTGTCAGTGTTGTGGATGAATGGGCTTATTTTGAGACAGGTGTGATGTGTTTGTTGGTGAGAAAGAGTTTTCTGAGGTGAGATGAACTGTTTAGCTGAAATGCATGTCTGTACTGCAGACTGTGTTAAGAGTTTTGAAAAAGTAGTTTCAGTAGTGACCAATGAGTTTTAGCAATTGGGTGGTGTTATCTCAAATCCACTGCTCCACCATGCCCCTCCCCCCATAAATAGACATTATGTCCAGCAGACATTCTGACTTCTCACAAGTGAAAATGTCTTGACATGAACATTACGATTCACTATTGACATGATAAACAAATAAATAAATAAATTCATTATTTGTTATAAATGAACACATAAATAATTAAATTAGTAAATATGTCATGCTTTACCATTCAGGGCTGTTTTTTTCCCTGCTACACTGTGATAATGTGATTGTGCTACGGACTGAAACTGTATGGATATGAGCGCCAGCTGGCTAATTTTCAACTGCAGTCCTTTGGCAAGATGTTTTTAAACCAATAAAAGGATAAAAACAGCATAGAGACATAAAGATAGAATTAATTATAGCAATAAGAAATTGTCAAGATAGAACAGAGGCTATGCAAAGCAGCAAGCAACAGCAGAGCACCAGTACAATACAACACAACAACAACAAACTGTATGATAGCACAAACAGACATGCAAGAAACACCAAGCACAAACACACAGATTGGCATTACAGTCAGACATGCAGAGCAGCAATGGAAAGTAAAAATAGATAAAACACAACAGTCATTATGTACGGTGAAATGCACTGACACACAAGCCATGCTACAGAAAGTTGGCTATGCTGTTAATAAAATAGATACAGCATACATACCCATGCAGAGTTGGCCGTCTGGCAGTGGGCAAAGACATAAAGCAAGTTAGCAGCAATTTATCCAAAAATAACAGTATGTTGTGGTGATGGTGAGCAATGTACTGTGTTGTTTATATTCACATGTCTGATTGTCCAAAAACCAGGTCCTGAGCTTTTGTTTGAAGGTGTGATAGATTTTACTGTTTCTTATCTCAGATGGGAGATTGTTCCATAGTTTAGAAGCTCTGCTATAGCCTATA
>NC_065507.1:37750702-37753313 GCF_006386435.1 Epinephelus moara | reverse complement strand
TAGTATAGTATGTCGTCAAAATGTCATTAAAAACATCATAGTATAGTATGTCATCAAAATATAAAAAACGTCAAAGTATAGTATGTCGTCAAAATGTCATATAAAACGTCATAGTATAGTATGTCGTCAAAATGTCATTAAAAACATCATAGTATAGTATGTCATCAAAATGTCATTAAAAACATCATAGTATAGTATGTCGTCAAAATGTCATTAAAAACGGCATAGTATAGTATGTCGTCAAAATGTCCTAAAAAACATTGTAGTATAGTATGTCATCAAAATGTCATTAAAAACATCATAGTATATTATGTCATCAAAATGTCATTAAAAACATCATAGTATAGTATGTCGTCAAAATGTCATTAAAAACGGCATAGTATTAGTATGTCATCAAAATGTCATTAAAAATGTCATAGTATAGTATGTCATCAAAATGTCATTAAAAATGTCATAGTATAGTACTAGTGCAGTGGCCGTAGTAAGCATATAGTTTGGTAAGGAGGCGTCAGTTGAAAGATGAAAGGCTACATGTGTTTGTGATTGATATGGATACAGATTGAGGTGTATATGTTTAATCAGTTGTTGTTTAATCAGTTGTTGTGTTTGGCTTTTAGCAATGACACTGTAGGGAGTTGAACCCCATTTCACTAATGTGAAAGTACCACTACCAGTATCTTTTTGCTTTGTCATTGGGAAAAGTGTAAACACAAATGGAACATCAGTCAACTGAGTGAACAGATATTGTGTGGAAATATATGGGAAGGTATTTCCAAAGATGAAATTAATTAAAGTAAAAAGTGAAAAAGTGCGTGTGTCTTATAGAGGCCAACTCAGGCCTATGTTCTAAACTTATAAGAGCCGTGAAGTGCAATGTACTTTCTGCAACCAACACCAAGCTATCGTTAAAGCAGGTGACGTTAGCTGAAGCTGAGGAGATTGTGGGCCTTTGGCAGAACCTCCCTGCTGCGGACAAGGGTCCTGTGGTGTATCTGTCACACTGCAGAGCCCAGCTGTCCAAGGGGAGGTTTAAGAGGTCAAAGACCTACGCTCCTAATGCAGTGGCCATGCCGGGACTGGAGAGTATGAAGCGGTACGTGTTTGCACAGAGCTGATGTGTTCGCTGTGTAACAGTCAGTGTATTTTCAGTCCACTCATCTCTGTCTCTCTCTCCTGTGTCTGGTTGCGTTGTGAGAACGGGCAGCAGGCCTGCCACGTGGCCTGACACCAGCCGGCTGGTGGAGGCCATTTTCATCCGGCTGACTGTCCTCCATCCCAGCAGCAAGAGGATGATGGGGTGCCTGGTAAGCCGCTGGACACTGATTCTGAGGGACTACAATACCATCAGGAACGTGGTCACAATGCACCCTGCCCTCAGAAACAGGACCACCCTCCAGCTGTTTGCCGTGAACCAGGCCACCCTCTCTCAGTGGTGAGACGCTCTTCTTTATTTAAAGGGATAGTACACCCAAAAATGAAAATTCAGCCATTATCTACTCACCCTCATGCTGAGGAAGACTCTGGTGAAGTTTTAGAGTCCTCACATCCCTTGCGGAGATCGGCGGGGGGAGCGGCTAGCACACCTAATGGCAGATGGCGCCCCAGACTAACATCCAAGAACACAAAATTGAAACCACAAAGTATCTCCATACTGCTCATCCGTAGTGATCCAAGTGTCCTGAAGCCCCGACATAAAAAGCTGTTTCGAAAAACGTCATATGAACTCTGTTTTTAGCCTCACTGTAGCCTATAGCTCTGGCTGCTTCTCTGTGCTCTGCGCTTAAATGAATCTCTGTGTGTTTATTTGTGTAGATTCACCGTGGGATAACATCCTACCACACATCTGTCCAGGATGCAAGGTGGACATAAACATCATAGAACATTTTGTCCACAATAAAAAGATTTTTTGCTGCGCCACATCTGGGGTCACCCTCGACCAGTGGATGCCCAAAAACCACCAGGTGGAGGTGGGGAGTGGAGAAGGCGAACACCTTACCACCTGGTCAGGCACAGGTCAAAAGGCTGAGGAAAACGAGGACCTGCAAAGAATGTGGCCAGCGGTGGATTAGGCAGACGGGCCACAGCTTTCACCGGCCCACCAATCAATCTTTCTGTGAGGCCACTGACCCACAGAACAGGACTGTGGAGCAGTGGCTCACTGAGGTCAGGGGAGGGGTGACCTCAAAGGAGTTCCAGAGACTTCGCATGAAAAAAATTAGACAGTACAGGCACAAGCCTGTCAACAGGGAACTGTTGAACGCATGGAGGAGGCAGGACTACTCTGCCAAGAAGGAGGAGGAGAGGAAGAAAAAGGCGAAGGAGGAGAAGCAGAGGAAGAGGGAGCAGAAGAAGAGGAAGGGGGAGAAGCAGAGGGAGGAGAAGGAGAGGAAGAAGGGTAAAAAATAAAAACAAACATATGTCTTAGTGTTAATTTAAAATGTTTGTGTTAAAGTTTAAGTTTATTTTGGGTGCTAATTTAAAATGTTTGTGTGTTAAAGTTTAGGTTTTGGTGTTAATTTTGGTGTTTGTACTTAAAGTTTTGCATGTCATTGTTTTGTGTTAATGTTGCGTGAGTAATAAAAAGCATTTAAATCTCTCTAATCTCTTGAGT
>NC_065507.1:37749778-37750202 GCF_006386435.1 Epinephelus moara | reverse complement strand
GGGTAGCAGCAGTGGAGTCAGAAAAAGCAGCCTTACATGCTTCCCCAATGTGGTCACATGCAAGCATGGAACAGTGCTCAGCAATGGCTAATGCCATGGTGGCTTCAGCCTTTTTTGTGGAGCCAGTTTGTTTCACAAATAATGGCAGCTTGGTTTGAGTGGAACTGTAAGGCTTTGCCTTTTGAATGTGTTTTTGAGTGGTAGCATGTTTTTTTATGTCACTGAGTTTTGCATAAAAATCAGTCTTGCAATACATGCAGTATGCCCGTGTGTTATCCCCAATAAACTGCTTTAACCAGCCTTTGTAATCAGGGTTTGCTTCCCACTCCTTTCTGTACTTTTGGCTGTACAGCTTAGACTGCGCCATGATGAGCTGTTTAGCTAGCACAGTGGACAACGAGGTGAGACGTGAATGAGGCCAAAA
>NC_065507.1:37745414-37749665 GCF_006386435.1 Epinephelus moara | reverse complement strand
TGTGTCAACAACTGGACGTTGTTGACACACACCAGTGACGTCGGGAGAATCTCAACGCTGATTGGCTTTCGCGGCACAGCGTCACGCGAATTCGCCTTAAAAGTTCAATATTTTCAACTCGAGCGATGAGGCGTTGGACGCGATTTTCGCGTCTATCGCGCCGTGCTAGACGCGTCCATCGCGCCGCCCGGCGCTTTTATGAGTTTTGCATAAAAATCAGTCTTGCAATTCATGCAGTATGCCCATGTGTTATCCCCAATAAACTGCTTTAACCAGCCTTTGTAATCAGGGTTTGCTTCCCACTCCTTTCTGTACTTTTGGCTGTACAGCTTAGACTGCGCCATGATGAGCTGTTTAGCTAGCACAGTGGACAACGAGGTGAGACGTGAATGAGGCCAAAAACAATACAATATACAATGTACAATATATAATATACAATACAATCAGAAAGCTGAGACAGACAGGCGATGTGATTCAAATGCAGCGATTTATTAATTAGCATGACAGAGCAGAGGCACACACAGTCAGTCGCTAAGTTGGCAACACTGTTTTTAGCTCCTCTTCTAAAAACTTTTTTTTTCCAACATCGCCTGATACTACGTCATGAGAGGGACTCTGCGTCCTTGACCCTGCCTCTGTCCAATGCGCAGTAGTAGGTGGTAGTGAGTCTGAGCGGTAGTAAACTTGTGAGTTAGTATTTTTTCGGTTGTTAACAGTGCATTTCACCATTTGTGATTATGCCGAATTATTATTGTGTTTGTGCAGGTTGCACAAACTCGAGTCTGTAAGGACATCGAGTCCACCGTTTTCCGGACAGAAAAAGGAGTGGAGTTTGTTTTCGTGCCTGAGTGCGTTTTGTGCAGGTGAAGAGGCGCGATGTCACTGCTTCATCTGTGACCAAAAACGCGGTCGTGTGCAGCGCTCATTTTGGACAGGAGGATTATGCTCCTGGCGGAGCCTGCCCGCCCTCGCACATACCCCCGAGGCTCAGGTCACCCTCTCGTGGGTATGTGCAGAGCCGCGAGCCTCAGGTCTCCCGAGCCTCGGGGGTATGTGCCAGGGCGGGCGGGCTCCGCGGAGAGGGAGACCTCCGTGTTTGAGACGGGAGCGGGCGGCATGAGGGTTGATGGGCAGTGTGAGGGATGTTATGTCTGGTCTGGGGGTCAGATTCTCCACCAGAGCCCAGAAGGCAGCACATACGCTCCACAGCTGAGGACATGGGCTGGCAGTTCCCACACAAGCACCTATCATACAAAAAATTATCAGGAAATCTTCGTATCTCTCTCTCTCTCCCCTGCGGACGTCAATACACCGTAATGCGGAGTTATAACATGCATAGCAAGATACGTCTGATACAAACTGATATTTGCGCATTAGTTTCTGTTATGGGTAAGAAGCATTAGTTATCTAATACTGGCAGAACTATTGGTAGCTTTGTTATAACCTAATACGTGATGGCAAACTTAATGTTGTGATGTGAACACAGCGTTAGACATCGTTAGCTGTCGTTAGCTAACACTGGTCGCTCACCAAGACACCTGCCCAGTTCTCCACTGGTTCTCCTCACACCACAGCTCTATTTCTCTCCTGTGGCCGTTATTTCTCCTAACCCTGATCTGTTCCTGGTCTCTTGGATGCCTAGCAGGCTCATAATAAGCCTGTGGGTCGTCATATGCATATGAATGTACATTTTCAACCTCTTCAGTCTCAAAACTAGTACTGGGATCCATGTTTATTAATGTTACACTCAATCGAACTTGGCCAGACTCCCTTACGCTATGTCACTTCCGGTTAGTGGGTTTTTAGATGCGGAAGCAAAATTCTCTCACAAAAACGACCCCAAAAGTCACTGTAGTGTGTATATGTTTTTGTTTTTATCAAGTTTCTACATCATTTTCCTACACATTTATTCACCATGGTCTCCAACCTGCAAGTTGGGCTTTAAGACTGGAACTACAGAGCTCATGCGC
Source organism: Epinephelus moara (assembly GCF_006386435.1). NCBI lineage: Eukaryota > Metazoa > Chordata > Actinopteri > Perciformes > Serranidae > Epinephelus > Epinephelus moara. The sequence goes on along the minus strand of NC_065507.1, from coordinate 37,747,695 downwards.
ACAAGGTTAAAAAGATCAGGGGCCAGTTGCACCAACTAGTTTACAAATATACTGGTCCAACCGACCAGTATTTTTGTTGTTGTTTTTTTGTTTAACATAGGATTATGGTGTTTGAGAGGAGAGTGAAACACCATAACCCCCTGTTATTTGCGGTAATTTCAGAACCATGGACAGCGCCGTTTGTTGCGTGTTGTATTAGGTTTGGCCTCACGGCGCACCACAGTATGTGATTTAAGCTAGCTTGCTTGCTAAATAGTTTGGTCAACTTACTTTGCCATCAAGTTAGTGTGTTTTTTCCCCAAAAAGCAGTTCAAGCCAAAGATGGATATAAGAACGTGGTTTTGTCAAAAAACAAAAAACAAAACACTACAGAAGAGACCGCAGCCCAGGCCAGTGGCTCCTCGCTTACTCAGAAAGTTCAACAAACAAACAAGAAGGCTGCCGCTCTACTGAGGAAAGGTAAGGCAGAATATAGCTGGTTTATTTTTCTATGTTCTATGCTACACACGGTTTTTTCTGCTGGATATGTCAGACATGCATCCAGACATAGCAGGATGATTGATGATGAATGAGTTTTGAAATCGGGGACATCCAGCTTTGGGTGACAGATTAGGCTAGTGGAAAAACTGTGTAGATTCATGACATGATAAAAATGTGTACGCAGAAAGCCAGAAATATACACATTATTTTTCGGCATATTTGTAAAGCCTCTCAATTAATGTAGGAACTTGTTGCACATGCATGAGCGTTTCCACTCCATATTTATTCATAAATGGACGAATATGCCCTGAACCAGCTTTCATACCAATCTGCCGCTTGCTCCACCCGTCTGTCTGTCTGTCAGCTCCATCTGTCATGAGACAAACATAAAAGAAGACGTGCAGTTTAGTGTGTTTCACCGGCGACGAGCTGTCATTATGCGCGACAATTACAATTTTTAAGCGCCCCCTCAGTAACTTCATCCTGGCGCCGGGCCTGGTAGTTTACCGTATGTGAAATACACACTATCACACTTCAGAGTACTCTGTTTCTTGGGTGGTGCTCCGCTGCTGCCGGTTTGAGGAGGAGAGGCGAGTCTGAAATCAAATAGCACATTCGTTAAATCTGACCTGAATAAATACAAAACTAAATGGGTAGTTTATGTGAAATAGGTTACACACCTTCACAATTCAGAGTAATGCTCTCATCACTTAGTTGGATCACATCACATCACACTGCTACTTTCCACACCGACCAAGCTGGTAAAAGCAGGGGAATCTTCTCCAAACATATCAACAATAATGCCGCTATATATTGATGTTTTTGGGGGAGGACCCCCACCGGTTGCAGGGATTTTTTTTCGCAGATACATCTTTCTTCGCCTTACTCAGAAGGTCTTTCCACTTTTTTCTGACATCACTCTCTGAACGCAGGCTGCCAGTCATACAGGCAGACTGTACAGTCGTTAACGGCCTCCGTGATCTCTCTCCAGATGGACTGCTTTCTTTTGATTGTGACAACGTTTGACTGCTTAGCTGTCAGCGTGTCTCTGTGCTGACTGTACAGCTCTATTAATTTTCTTATTTCACTATCTGTGAAATTGCCCTTCCTTTTGCGCTGATCCTCCATAATGATGCCGCAAAATGTGAAGTGACAACAGGAGAAAGTTAACAATGTATCTTAGCAACGCTCGTTGCTAGGCAATAAACATAGTCACGTTCGCTTTCTCATGAACTCGCATCACCAAGACTGGGCGTAGTTAAGACCAGGCGTAAGCCCTGTTGGTGCAACTGACTTTAAGTCCATTCTAAAGACTTAGCAGTTAGGACCAGGCTTAATAAAGACCAGTTGGTACAACCGGCCCCAGGACTTTAAGGACCGTTACTATAAGGAACTGTTGTTCAGTAACACTGTATTAATGAATATAGCTATTTACAAACCGTAGCCTGTTATTTAATCTCTAAATGAATATAGCTATTTACAAACCGTAGCCTGTTATTTAATCTCTAAATGTGAAATAAACCTTTAAACAAGCTTTTTTTCCACAAAGACCGCCTCATATCGTTAGGATAAATGTCAGAGAACATATAGAAAACGACATGTAAACATGTTGTCTTACCTTACCGGTGTGCCATGTTAGCTCTGCTTTCCAAAGCGCGGCCGAAATATATCTCGCGAGCTCTAGATAAAGCCCAGCTGGATACTAACGTTACTCCAGGTGGAGGTGTCTCGTCCTCGGTCACATCCAGACCTTGAAAATAAGGCTGCAACCGGTCCCATTCCTTGCAACAGAGGCATTCCT
>NC_065507.1:37704631-37744927 GCF_006386435.1 Epinephelus moara | reverse complement strand
ATTGACTCAAAATCAGTGTAGGATCATAGTACTCCACTGGCTGCATGAGATACACCTGTTTTTTCTACATTTTCAAATCATTCATAATTTTTATATGAAAACGTTTAGCTGAATATCTATTAGGTCATGTGATATAATGAATCAAAGCCACTGTTAGAACATATTGATACGTTTCTTTTTTTGTCTTTAAACACAGTATCTCTGCTTCAAATATCCCACATTTTTATTTTGAAAACAGGAAGTTGGTACACGCTGTAGCCTGTCTCCTTGCATTTACTGTAAAGTCTGCAATACGGGTGCACTTGAAATGTTGGAGTGGCTGGCTCGGAGTCAGACTGGGTGGTCCAGAGGAGTTTCCCCCAGAGCGAATGTCTGTCGAATATCCAACTTAAAACTAACTTCACCCCGGTGTATTTTTGAGCCATTTTGGTAATATTTGGTTAAAGGTTCTGTACATACATGTATTAATGAATTAAATGCTCAGAGAAATAACTCCACCCTATACTGCTGCACACCCTGTATTTTTTCCCTGCTACAAGGTCATGCTCTGTCTCTATATCAATGCAGAGTCTTCATGTCTGCATTATGATGCATCTTGTAAGCAAAAAATGTCCACACTTCTATTCATTACTTGTATAATTTTGAATTTAGTAATACTCTGTGGTTTTGAGAACTTCCAAGGCACACCAGAACTTTTCTGATGGCCCACCATTTGGAAACCACTGCTCTAACACAATATTGTTGCACAGCTTTGCTGTAGCTTCCAGAACAATAGCTTCTGATTTAAAATGTGGCATGCTGCTGTAGTAGATGAAAAATATTGATATGGTGTTTTATTTTTCCTTATTTTAAAGGTTGGGTGTTTTTGCTACTGAGGCTTTCAGAAAAGGAGATTTTGTGCTTGAATACCATGGCAACCTTCTCAAACAAGACAGCCCCCTTCATTGGAGGCACTATGATGACACAGAAGCAGTGTTTCTGTTTGATTTTCAGTGGAAAGGGAAAAGTTATTGGTAAGTAAGAGTGAATATGCCCTTCCTTGCATGTGTAATCTAGGAATGCATGACATGGATTTTTTTTTTCAGCTCATACTCCTAACAATAATGATCTGTCTCTCATGTCTGATACTGACAACTGATAATTTAAATTTCTTCCTAACCTGTAGTTTTTTCACAGCTAAGGTAAAGAAGGCTCACATGTAGTGATCAAAAATTGATGATTTAAAATTGTTTGAGTCTCTAGTCTGCATGGCATGGCTCTACCTAAGTGCAGCAGTTTGACTTCATGAACATGACAACAGCATGCTGCACTTCTTATTTTCTGTTTGACAAAATGCAAATGAATGTTAGAGGAGCACACTGCCATTGACTGTAATGGAGTGTGTAGAAGCTGTGCTTGTTAAGATGCTATTGGCTTCATATAGTGCTGGGTGGTTTGACCAAAAACTCATATCACAGTTCTTCTGATGTGGGTGTACCAGCAGCCTGACTATGTGGAACTAGTATGACCAGGCATATGTGTAGTCTGTCATGCACGACAAACTCCTAAAACTGCACAGAGCATGGTTACTTCATGAGCACTTGGATTCTAGAGCTGTGTGCCTTCACTGGCCTCATGTAAAAGGGATATTCACTCTAAAATAACGTACATTTTGTCAGGCGAAAATTGAAATATAGTGTAAATCTTCATTTAATCAGCCCCAGTAACAGATATTGTGATGCATTCACTTCTACAATAATCCCACAAGGGTAACCTTTGTTTTGATACCAAGATTATTCATATAGGCCTTGTAGTTGCAAAGATATTCTCTATTTTTAATGGGAATTTTTTTACTCGAGAATAGGCCTAAAAAAGGCTCTGGACCTAACTTAAACATTCAAACTGGTGTTGAAAAAAAACACCGGTTGATGGTGAACCTGAGAAAATCACCCAGCACTAGCTTCATATCATACGTCAATGGCTTGCTCAGCTGTTGAATTAAACTTTCCCTTCTCTCCAATCTTTCTTTATCCAAATTTTACATGATTTTTTTTAACTGTCTTACTATGCTGAACACTGTATACAAACCAAGTTAGCAACTTTTACTCTGAACTTTATTGTTCTTTTTTTTAAGTCTTGATGCATCAGTTGAAGAAAGGTCGCTTGGAAGGCTTGTGAACGATGACAACAAAAAGCCTAACTGCAAGATGAAAACTATTGATATTGGTGAGATGCCACATCTGTGCTTGTTTGCTATAAAAGACATTACCCCTGGTGAGGAAGTAACTTACAACTACGGGGATGCAGACTGGCCTTGGCGCAAGCAGGTACACCAGCATATCATGGATCCCTTCAAATGATGAAAATATTACATAAAGTTAAATTGTGATAACATTTGTTTTGGTTGTTTGAGTACAAATGTAACGTGCTTTTCCATAATGTTTCCTAGAGTTGGGTGGTATCCAGCTTTTGATGCCTTTAAGCCTTGCATGAATTTAAGTTGATTTAACGTCTCTTAACACTGAGTAGTGTTTTTCCCAGACGTGACATAAATGGAGCCACCTACATCCTCACACACTTAAGTTCAAATTTTAAGTCTTGTTGGTTTCTTAAATTGTATCCTGTTTCTGTTTCCAGCAGAAATTATCACCTGATGTCAGTGAGCAGATTGTGGATGAGAGTGACAGACCTCAGGTAGGAGCCAGATTATAACACACTAATTAATCTCTCAGAGATGAGACGGTATTGGTTATCTGTGTTGTATGTAGTGGGTGAGTGAGTATGAATTACCTCCCAGCATTTCTCTTATGGCAGCCCAAGTAGTCTGTGTCTATAAGTACTTCTCATGTCTGTATGTCTGCTGTTGGGGGGTGGACTCTGTCTGTCAGTTACCACACCACAAGTATGGCTGGACTGACAAACTGGTTTCATCTAACGGATGTCCCCAATTAGGTTTGGGTAGCAAGTGTGTGTGTTTTGAACGACCCCAAAAGTATGGCTAGACTAACAACTAAACTAAGTTTAACTTGGTTGAATGTCTCTTAACACTGAGCAGTTAAAATGTTCCCAGACTTGACATTAAGCCCACTAAATAGCTTCATATTTTAAAATGCAGATCAAAGTTTTTTGTTTTTTTAAGTGGGTTTATACAGACCTGATTATTCCACTACATGTGTTCCTATGATTTTTTTTTCAAATTCAACAAATATTTTTTATATTTATACCTTATATAGAAGTTTTGCACACTCCCTGTGATCTCTGGCACCACAGAACCCAGGTGGGGAACCACTTCTCTAGAGAACAGCATGAACTTAATTTAATGAGCATTCAATACAAGTGTAAAATCATTAAGTGCAGATTGCAGGATATCAAAACATTGCAATGCATAATCAGCAATGCAGTACAATATTCTAGAGCCAAACCCATACCAATTTATGTTTTCAACCTAAAACCACCAGTTTTTTTTCCTTCACATAGTGCATAGGGTCTATGGTTAGATACATTTTCACATTGGTCAATGAGTGTTCACTCACATGCATACATATATGCTTTTTGTCTTTTAGCTGTTATCTGGTCCTGTGGATACATCTGTAATGGAAGATAAGATCAACTTCAACAGCAGCAATCCAGGGGCAAATAACAGCCACTTTTCAACTTTCAATGTAATCACTATTTCACTATTGCACATTTTTGACTGTAAAGTGTTTTGTTTCCAGGTAATGTTTGCTTTGCTCAACAAGGTCTTATCTAATTTCATTGCTGTCCTCACAGTCTCGAATGGCCAAACTGAGAAAGCACCATGAGGAATGCTTCAATCGACAAAAAATTGCAGAGGAGCAGCGAAATGCTAAAGAAAGACAACATACCACGATTCTGTTAAAGCGTGCACAGCTGGCTCAGAAACTGGCAGAACTGGATGCTCTTGTGAGTAATGTGAACATTGCTGTCTGCCCAACTCTTTTCATCATGTGTATTACTAGGAGATTCACTGCAAACCTAGCCGTATTGGATATACTGTGTGCGCAAGGGAATTAAACTTGAAGTGATGATTTCAAAATTCTGCTGAAATATTTGCAATTAAATGTTTAGTGATCAAATATAAAAGTAAATTTGAAGGTATAGGTAATTATTCAGTTAATCAACTTAACCTCCTAATCAGACGTGTCACTCTCTACCGTGAGTAGCTGCTGAGTAGCTGCAAATGTGGGGAGTAGGGCTAAATTTAATTTTTTAAAAATCGCTACTTAGATGCTGATGTAGTTAGCTCTCTGTATAGCCACAATTCTGTCGTCTTGCTTAATGTCTTGCCCACACCACTACCTTATTTGTTACATGCCACAAGTCATGAACCACACTGATGGCTGCTATGTCACAGGTACTGAGCAGCACTGAGAGCGCAGCTGAATTCTGAAAGGAAAGCAGCAGATTTTGCCAAAGTTGGAATAAACCTTACAATCTTACACTGTGTTTCTATGATCACAAGCATGCCCAGCCTTGCACTTAACCTGCTGAGAATGCCCAAAGTCACAGCTTATGAGATTTAATCAAGACAAAAATGACAGCTTGCACTTGACAACTCAGTTATTGCACTTCTGGGTTGTACACAGTACACAATTGTCTTGTCTATCTTTTCACTGCAACTCTGCAGTTATGGAATCATAACTGTAGAAACTGACAGCTGTCAAACTCTGACATAGAGAGAGGACAGAACCAGCCCACCTGTAGTGTCAAAAAATGTGGTAAAGAATAAGTTCAATGTTTCTGAATCCAATACTACATGTACTTGGATTTATCCACAATATCAAAGAAAGATTTAGAAAGTTACACAGAAATATATATATATAAAAAAAAAAAGAGTATGAAGCATCTACACTGTCCAAGGTGCTTACCACGCCCACTCTGCCAACTGAAAGGGGCTTTGGTTTTTAAAAAGACAATCATTCAATTAATCGGTGATGTAAGACCAGCTGCAGAAGCAACACAGCTCTGTGTTTTGTCAAGTAGTGGAAAACTTGCCATTGTACTCTGTATTTCAATCAGTCTTTTATTATTTCCTCTATTATGAAGAACTGGAGCATTCTCGCTCTCAGGCTTATTTTTATTTAATATTGCCTATTTAATTTATTTACAGGTTGATATATTTGCAGCTGTATATCCAAACAGGGAAGGCAGTCATTTGCATTTTATTTTGATCAGTCTGTTTTCAGTAAAAGTCCTCTTGGCATCTCAGATATGGCTTTGACTTACAATTAAAAATTAAGTACATAATAATACCAAATATATATCAGTGTAGAGCCTAAAAATACAGATACTTATTTTCTTTGTCTTCTTCTCAGTTATGACCACAATTCACTGTATGGAACCACCGATTAGCGTCTCTTGGCATTAACACTTGGCGCTTGGACCATTTGAATGTTTTGACCAATTGAATTTGGGTGTGTAGAGGGCAAAATATGAGGCTGATCCACACAATTTCAGGTGGACTGTTAAAATAAAGAGAACATTGAGTGCCGGTGTGTGTAGGCACCGTTTCATAAATCTGATTACTTTTTTTTAGGGCATGCCATTTAAGTTTTTTGGGCGCACATGTGCTTTTAGTATGGATCCTGTGCAATGTTTTATAAATGAGACACAGAACAGGAGGATCCTGCTTTCTGTGGCTTCAGCAAGGAAACAGGACCGCCTCCTTATGAGTTCTCAGTCTTGATTGGCTGAAGTGCGCTGGGATTCCAGAACATGTTTTTCCTTTTTTTCTGCCTGAGCAGTAAGAGACAGGGAGAGACATGGTTTACTGACCAAACACTCTATAATACTGATAACTATTGGAACTATTCAACACTTTTGATAAGAATATATCACTTACAGCAGCCTTAATAAGTCCAAATTGTACTCATGAATTGCACCTGTGAACATGCATAAGCAGTGATTGAAAAAACATTTGAAATTAAAACTCTTTGGTCTGTCAACTGGTAACATTTTTATTTTCAGGCCCCAATTCCAAATTGGTGAAATACCTCTGGCACAAAATATTGAAATTAGGACAACTATGTAAAGAAATTACCAGCACAAGATTTGTGGAATGTTTAGATGAATATTTTATGTTTCTTAATCTATTTCTTTCTAGTGCAGTTTATTTTCCATCTGCCAGCAGATGCATGGTTTTGCAAACCATGGTTGTAAATGCAATGCAGCTTCCTCACTTAATGTAATGCATGTTTATAGCTACATACAGCTATAGAGATACAGAATTAAAGAGACAGGATACTGTGCCTTCTTTTATGACTTGCTTACTTTTAGACATTAGTAAGAGGAAGGCATTATCAAAATTTTTCTTTTAGTAACAATTGGTTTAATATTACTGAAAGTTTTGTTATTGTACTTGAACAGAGTATCATGTTTGGTTTAGTTGATTTCTCATCTTTTCTCATGTCTTTTCTTCAGCTGACTTCACAATCTCCCTTGGATGATCCCACTGAGGAGGAGTATGGTGATATTCAAGTATGTTCACAACAGACTGGGGGCAATGTTTATAATCACTCACATGTTCTTAATTAATTGAGCATTATTATAGCAGTGACAGGGTTGCTATACAGCTGCCTTTTTGTAAATGCAAACTGAATTTGAATATTGCATATAGAAAGTTTGGTTTGTCTTTTTAGACCCTAGCCTTATCAGACACTTCATCAGCGGGTGAATCAACAATGGCCAGTGATCTAGTGGACAGTGGAGAGCCAGCAGCAACAACAAAGGTGACACTACTGCATTTTAACATTAGCTTGTTCTTTTGTTTGCAGCAGTTTTCCACAATATGGATAACATTAGTGTTATAATTTGGCATCATTAATAAAAACATCGTTCTAATTATCACTATTTTATCGATTTTCATGATGCTGTTCAGAAATAAACTTTTTATGTAGATTGTTTATTTCCGTAATGTTATTATCCGTGATGAGGATCGAAGCGTGATTTATCATTATGGTAGTGAATGGAAATGGTCATAAATCATGCCCCCAAAACACCACTATCTCTAACATCCTTTTCAAATGAACCAGTGTTACTTTTAAAGGTCTGTATTGCCTGTTGTTTTATACAAGGTCAAAAATGCATGTGAGGCTGTTATTTATACATACTAGAATGCTTTTATCCTTTTTGTTTGTCAGACAAGAGCTCCTGTTACGTGTTCATCATCATCGTCAGCTTGTCAGAATTCTGAGGATTTTTCAGCGGATGACTCAAAAAGGAAGTCGTTAAAACAGAGAAAGGTATTTTCCTGCAATAACAAGTAAAGGTGTAACAGTATACAGAAGTCACAGTTTGGCGCATACCTCAACATGTTTGGTTCATTAATTTTTAACTGACAGTAGTGCAGTTAGTCTTTTCGACCTACTTAAAAATTAGATTTTTAAATTTGATTTAAAAGACAGTAAAACAAAGCACAAATTTTAAAAATGTTTTATTAAATAAATTGCATTTTAAATACAATAACAAGAGCAGGCAAATGACTACAGATTATGGAGGCTGATACCAACCTTAACTAAAACCATGGAAATAGAAATGATTTAAGCCTTGTTTTAACTATCAACTGGTGATTATTGATTTCAATTTAGCAAACCTAAAGTCTTCAGAAAGATTGTTCTACAGGTGGAGAGCATAGAAACAAAAAGCTGCTTCACCTTGTTTGGGAATGCATTAAGCAGTGAACATACACTCGTGCAAATGTCAGATTTTTATGCAGGGCTGATTTTAAAAAAAAAAAAAAAAAAAAAAAATCACATCTAGAAGCTACCCTAAAAACGGCAGGAATATTGTTTATGATTTATTGATGACCTTGTTCCAGTGATTGACACATGTAAGTGATGCTGTCTATGTGTTGGCATGTTTGACATGTTTCCACTCAGAAACAACTGTCGAACTATGCCAGCACAGCATCCTTTCCCTTAGAGCTGATTTGAAAGCAGTGGGTGGATCCTCCAGCTCCACTGTCTCTTGTGAATTAGCCATAGTGCAAGAGTGTTGTCTTCTTTGTATTAATTTATTGTGTCATCTTTTGCTTTTTACATTACAAATGGCTGGAAAACAGCTTTGAGGCGCATTACTACAATTTACTCATGACGAGTATGGATCAGAATGGTAACGATCTCACAAATTCTCTTGCCAGTTGACAGCCAAGTGTATTCGTCATATGAATGTGTACACCAGACCATAATGTCTATATTCAGTTGGTGCAGGATAAACACCTGTACTGTTGCACCCTGAGTCGTAACAGTAGTGTACAATTTGATGTGTGAATTATCTCTTTTATTTAAATAAAATTTGGTAAATGTGCCCTGTTTTTCCCATATACAGCTAAAAGATAGAAAGCTGATGTAATAAAAGTGCAGTCCATCAGCACAGTGCAATAACCTTTGCATTTTTTTTCCCTCAAGGCCCCTACATATAAGGAAAAATCGCCTGATGAATCTGATATCACAGACTATAATGATTCAGACTATGCTCCAGACTCTGAAGGAAGTTCCTCTGAGCCTGATGAGGACACAGAACTCCATCCAGTTGCAAAAAAGCCTCTGCTGTCTTTGCGATATTCCCTTTTATCTTCAGCAAGCCAAGCCATTGATTCAGAAACCACCAGAGACAGCCCTAAGAAAAGGAACTCCAACACTCCAAGGAAGAGAAAGAGCTCATCTCCTCATTCGGAGAAGAGCAACTCGAGCACTCCAAAGAAAAGCAGAGTCCAACATCTTTCTGACTCAATCAAAGTATTCCCTCCCTCAAAGTCTGCAAGTCGTTGAGTGTATAACAAAAGAAACTACTGTCTCTATTGCCTCAAGCCTTCTTCAAAAATTGCACGACACCTGGAAGCTGTGCACGGAAATGTAGAAGAGGTTGCCAGAGCATTTCTATATCCAAAGAACTCAAAAGAGAGACGCAATGCATTAAATATTCTGAGACGGCGTGGAAACTTTGCCTATAATGCTCTTGTTGTAAGTAAGGGAGCTGGAGAGCTCCAGGCTTGCTACAGACCTCGAAAAGCTAGATCGGCTTTTGATTTTATTCATTGTTTTCATTGTCAAGGACTCTATGCCAAGAGGACTTTGTGGAAGCACATGAAAATCTGTCCAGCACGGGAAGAAACCGATGATGAATCCAGGACTGGGAAGCAGCGAGTTCAATCCAAATGTGCCCTTAAAACTGCTGTTGTTCGTGAGATTAGTGAGGGCTTGAAGAGTGTGATTTCTTGCATGAGCTATGATGAGGTCACTCGGACGATCCAAAATGACCAACCTCTGTTGCAGTTTGGACAACACCTCTTTGATCTAAATGGATCAAGAAAGAACAGACATGACTTAATAAGACAGAGACTTCGAATACTTTGGCGACTGTTAGTAGTTGCTCAGAAGAAAACTCCTATACGGAAAGCAGAGGAACTCATCTATCCATCCAACTTCAACAGTGTGATATCTGCAGTGAAAGAGTTGACTGGTTACAACCCAGAGAACAACACATTTCGCAAACCTTCCTTAGCCCTAAAAGTTGGCCACAGTCTGGGTGTACTTTGTGAGCTGGTAGAGACTGATAATTTGTCCACAGTTGACAGGAACGACAGCCTGGTGGAATATGCTCGCGAATTCAAGACCATTAAAAATTTCAGATGGAAGGCACTGATAACCAGAGGCGCAACAACCACTATGAAAGAGTTGAAGTGGAATGCACCACCAATTTTACCTTTCACTGAAGACGTCAAATGTTTGGACTCTCACATGGAGAAGGTTAAAGATGTTGCTGAAAGAATGCTGAAAATCTCCCTCTGCAAACAGCTATGCAACACTTGCCAAAGTGACGCTGGCACAGGTGATCATTTTCAACAGGAGAGGTGTCAAGAATGGAGTTGGCCACTTTCATGGCAAGGAAAAAGTCAGAACTCAACAAGGACATGGAAGCCTGTCTCACCCCTCTTGAGAAGCTGATGTGTGATTTCTTCACCAGAGTAGAAATCAGGGGAAAACGAGGAAGAGGAGTCCCTGTGCTGCTAAAGCCATCAATGCTCTCAGCCATGGAGCTCCTAGCTCAAACTCGTGAGATGTGTGGTGTCCTCAAAGAGAACATTTACATGTTTGCTAGACCAGGTGCCTTGTCTGCTTACAGAGGGGGAGAATGCATCCAAAAGTTTGCAAGGGAGAGTGGTGCTAAAAATCCAGAGGTCTTAACATCAACAAGGCTGCGAAAGCACATAGCTACAATGTCTCAGGTACTGAATCTTCAAGAAAATGAATCAGACCAACTTGCAGACTTTCTGGGTCATGACATTCGTGTGCACAGCCAGTATTACCGCCTGCCACAGGGAACACTACAGCTCACCAAAATGAGCAAAGTGCTTTTGGCGATGGAGAAGGGGACCCTCTCACAGTATAAAGGTCAAGCCCTTGACGACATTGAGATTGACCCTGAAGGTATGGATGTGTGTATATTAGTACAATTATATTAAGGTTAGATGTAAGCCATGGCTATTGTCACATGAGAAATGCATCATCACTGCTCTTTATCTGTAAGGTACTCTTTGTGCTGTATTTAGTTATTTAAGTATAATGATGAAGAATCCTAATAATCTGTTTCACATTGGAGGAATGCAAATGTAGTCTGTCAAGTATTGTGTACATATTTTTCCTCATAGGCAATGTGTATAATCATGTTATTTATAATATTAATATACAAAATTACTTTGCGTAAATGTGTAACTTAAGTAATGTGGGAAGTCCATTCTGAGTTTTTGTCTTAAGGCTACTATTCCTAAGGTTTCTTTTTTTTTTACTTTTCTTACATTGTCACTTCAGAAAAAAGAACCAGACGTGTCAAGTGATGAGGATGAGCCTGCCAATGTCAACTCAGCCACAGAGACCACAGCTGAAGACGACCATGAGGCAGAGGTGATGTCTTCACTTCTCTCCACTTCTTCTGATGCCACTCTCAATCAAGGTAAAAATAAGATAGGATTCATTTTTTGTACTAGGTGACAGTAATGTATCCAGTAAAGTTGGGTATGATGACAGAATCTTCACTGTAGTCAGTCAGTACATGCTGTAGCAGTCCTATAGCAGGTTGTAGTATTGGATAATTAGTAAAAATAGTTAACATACCTCATCCATATTATACTCAGATTAGTTCAAATTAATCTACATGTAATTTAAAATCACAAACTATGCCACCTTTTTGGGAGTGTTTAAAAATTAAAAACTAGGGTAGTAAAACCTGCTATTCATGGTCTTCCATTATTTGTCACTTGACCTCTGTTGTCCTTGCACATTTAACAGTACTGTCAGAAAGGTAACTTGACATCTCCTTTTCTCTTTTCTTTACAGACATTTCACAGAAACTTAACAGAGAAAACGCTAAACGTAAGTGGGATGACAGTGAGGTACATGCTGTTGAAAGACACATGATGCGCTTCATACACGCTTGCAAGGTACCGCAAAAGATCGACTGTCTTCAGTGTATCAATGCAGAGCCCTATGCACTGAGAGACCGCAACTGGACTGGTGTAAAAAATTACATCAGAAATTGAATCACTGCCTTGAAGAGAAAGGCTTGTGCTAAACAATAAGAATATTTTTTGTTGCTTTTCAGATCATTGTTAACTTCATATTTCTCTTTTGGAAGAAATAGACTCAGCTTGTTACTTAGATAACAGACAAAATCTTGAACTCTTCTGTTGTTAAAGTGTACCCTGGTAAAGTGTACTTGTTTGATGTATACTGTTAGTTGAAGTATACCTGTTATCTGAACCTATTTCTGTTTACAAAATAGTAGCACTTTGAGACTGGCCCTTCCTGTTGCTTAAATTGCCAATTATAGAGCCATTAGTATGTTTCTAGCCACAGAAATTGTTGCTCTGAGCTTTGTAGGCAACTATTTTTACAGACTGTACTGTCCAGCTAGCCAAGTTCTTGACTCCTATGGAAAATCTGTAATTTTAGAGGACTTTCCATTTCCTCTGCTGGGCTCTTGTACATGATGTTCCCACATTGTGTTAGTAAAACACATTTTGACAGCACACCTTAGTTTGTCGAGTGATGTTTATTTTCATGCAAATTTGAATGTGGTGACAATGTGGCTAACGTATTCTGTCTAAATCTTATTTAGAACAGTGTTACCTGTAGAATTTTATTGAAACCCAAGTGTTGTGGCTAGGCACAGAGATGGTCCTGTCAACATAAAACTTGTTAGTATGGCAAGAATTGGCCATTAGTTTAGCCATCGTCCTTCAGTTGTTTTGGTTTATATTGAATAAGTTAAATCAGAGTAAGTTAATGCATTTCTTTAGATATGTCAAGAGCTACTCAGGAGCAGTGTTGAGACTGAATTTGAAGGTTGAATATTCTCACAACTAAACATAGCAAAAATACATGTTAAAATTACTTTTATAGACGTTTGTCCCCAAAGGAATTTGAGGCACCTTAAAGTGACTTTTATGAGTTTGTGTATCTGTGTACAGTTGAAGTCCCCAAAATTGACATTAAAATTATTTGTCCTCAATCTCAAGGTAAAAATTCTAGTTGGACAAAAGTTGTTTGAAACTAAAATCCCAGGTGATTTTCATAATCTGGGTATTCCCAGTAATACATCCTAGCTGCTGGCATCTCTCTAAACCATTCAGAAAGTAGTGTTCTCAAAAGTAGGGTGTTTTGGTGTGCACCCCCAAAGAGGACATAAGTGAGTGTGTGTGTGTGTGTGTGTGTGTGTGTGTGTGTGTGTGTGTGTGTGAGTGAAAGAGAGAGAGTGTGCACGTCTGTGTGAAATTATGACCGAGTTAACGAGTTGTTTTCCGACATGAGGGGGTATTCTTGAATTTTCACAGTCAGAAAGAGTTTTTCTGATTATGCCGACGTCACTTGAACACAGCATTCACTGCAGGCCATTCAGGTCTCATAGTGGAAGCGGGGCACTGCCGTGCTGACAAAATTATATGTTATCGGGGCTATTCGTCATGATATCAGACTTATCGGAATGACATAATAATTCCTGTTATCGGCCCAATAAGTATCGGCCCGATAGTTATCGCGCACCCCTAAGCTTTAGTATTGTTATAGTTGGCTTCTTTTAGATTGTTTCTGTTAGTAAAAGCATTATACATAAAAATATTTGTTTTATTTATCTACTGTCACTGCCTCATCAGTCTCGACCCTGTGCCCTTACAGAATTTGGTTTTCATATCCTGGGGTGCAAGTCCCCCGGTGGCGTTGTCGGTCCCTAAGTTAGTTTCCTTCTCTCCTTAGTCATTTCTATTTTTCCTCCCTATTTACATTTATAAAACTCCACTCCTTGCCACACTTGCATTTTCCCATTTTTCCGACATTTGCTAATATTCCCTCCGCTCTTTCGCCACAGCATGAGCACGCTCACAGAACGTTGCATTCCAAGCATCCAGTGTTGTGACTTCATGCACCGGCTGTAAACAATAGCCAATTAAAGGGTTCCGCCTGTCAATCATCACATTATACTTCGGATCAAAATTATTAAATATTGATATAATCAAAATAAATCGTGAATAACAATGTTTTTTTCCATCAAGTGTATTTAATTTTTTAATGCCTCTGGACATTGAATTTAATGTTTTTTTAATGCCATTTAAGGCCTTAATTTTTGCAAAATCTATTTAATGACTTTAAATGCTTTTTAATGACCCGCGGAAACCCTGTCATCTGCTGAGTCCGCATTATTATGTGAAAAGAATACTCCGACGATTTGGGAGTTATGCCCTTTCTCTATCATTTTCATATTGAGACAACATGATGGATATCTTTTTTGTGTCTGTACGTCCAGTGGCTGGGTCTCAGCGGTTAGCATGGCGCTGATAGGGCGTCAGTAGATCTTGCGTGGAGGGATACACCGATGAGCAACAGCTGCAGCTGGCTCTGGGACAGGTACGCTAGGTCACTCGGTAAAAGCAAACAAAGAGACGACACGGACGATATTACTCACCCGACTGAAAGCTGTCCATCAGCTCCTGCAGCCTTGGGGCGTTTTTTCCAGTTCATCTTAGGAACATGAAAAAAAGTTTCAATCACGCCAGGATTAGTGATTGCTGCAAAGTTTTCACTCCTTGTGATGCACTCTCTGCGGCGGTTTTCCTCCTGATGACATATCTCCCCAACGATGGTAGCACCGAATCCCCTTCCGTGCAGCAAAATGGGAGCGGAGGATTCAGCCTCTCTTCTCGCCCGCTCGGCATCCAACACATGGAGTTCCTCATATGTGTATTCCGGCTCAAACAGGTATGGCTCTGGGTCTGTGTCCGCTACAAGAAACTCTTCAAAATCGCGTTCAAAGTCGTCCATTGCAGCTACTATAGTCCGGGGATATCGCTAGGCTAAATAAACAGCTGAGTTTTGTTTACAAGCTACGTCTGTGCCTGCTCACCGGTGTATCCCTCCGCGGATCACAGCGCAGGACGTACTGACCCCCTATAAGCGCAATGCTAACCGCTGAGACCCAGCCACTGGACGTACAGACACAAAAAAGATATCCATCATGTTGTCTCAGTATGAAAATGATAGAGAAAGGGCATAACTCCCAAATCGTCGGAGTATTCTTTTATGTGAAGATACACAGTGAAGACATTACATAATCCTAACACAGCAAAGCTGTTACCTGCAGCCTTCGCTTGCAAAGCTAACGCTACTAACGTTAGGTCAGTCCAAGTAATTAGTGGTAACATGCCAACGTTACACACAAATTAGTAGTAAAGTAAGACCTGTTCATAAATGTTCTGGTGTAGCTCTGAATTTCTTTTAAACTGAGGACAACTGCCTGCTGTATATTTGTGTTCATGGTCACAGTCACAGATAATTTTAGATGATGCTCCTTCGTTATCCGCCATGACATCAAAAGTACAACCAAGTCCTCATAGATACATCTCTGGTAAAACTGTCAGGTGTTATGTGTTCAGCAATGCTCGTTGCGTACTGCTTACTCGAAGAACACTGTAAACACGGCTCCTTCTTCTGTGGTTTAATCGCTGCGGGCGAGCAGAATCACTTTCGCCTCGGGTGCCGTATTCTGGTTTGCTGACTTCCGCTGTGTGTCCGACCCGAGTGAGGCTACGCTAAATAGCCATATAGAGAAAAGCTTTGTTGTCGCTGTTGGGTTCAAATAAATATGCGGATCTTCAAGGGGGGGGGGGGGGGGGGGGGCAGTTTCCACCACTACCACAGATGCCCCCTCTGCCTTCACCCATCTGGCTGCTGCAAGTGTACAGCTGGATGCAGCTGGAGTGCAAGGCCAGGATCACGTCCACCTTCCGATCCATCTTAAAGATGGATTCAACCAAGAAGGTGAGTAATAACTGGTCTTCATTTTCTTACTGCTGCTTTTACTCCACAGCTGCGTGTTTATTTAAAGTTTCTCTTAGGGCTGGGCGGTATACCGGTTTGTACAGAAAACCGGTATTTATTTTCGTGATATGAATTTTTCATATACCACAATACCGGTGAATAGCCCAAACAACATCCGGAACGTGCACGGCGGGAAAGTGTTTCAGCGGGGACCCATTTCACCGCTGCACACCACAGGCCCGCTTGAGCGGGTTCGAGTGAGAGCATAGAAAAGTTTAGAGCAGTGCTTCCCCTATATGCAACTAGCAGCGGCGCACCGCCGTTTACAATTCTCCTCTGCCCTCTGTATCGCGCACGGCGGAGTTTCGCCCCGATGCACACGCACACACAAAGCGCACACACACACAAAGCGCACACACACAGACAAAGCGCACACACAGACAAAGCGCACACACAGGTGTGCACACTAGAGCACGGCTCGGGCCACATTTTCCTGTCCTGAGTCCAAGACAGTTACGGCCGGGCTCCACCGGGCACGTTAGCGGCGCGAGTCCTGTAGCAGCTCGCCCCCGTTAATCAGCAGCTCCACCGGCAACGGGAGCGGCGCGACAACCCCCGTCTGTCGCGCAACAACTTTCTATTTTACGCGGCTCTTCTATTTTTGTCGTGCTACGCTCCCCATGGGACCTTCCAGCAGATAAAAACTACATGAAAGTGTGCTAAACGAGCACAATGTGTTTTTAAATGAATAAACCATTATCAGAGGTGATATGTGATGATTTTTTTTCATGCATTTACCCATGTTTATCCATGACATTGTGTAATTTCCTCGGGGACATTTGAAAGCGAGTAGATGACAAACAGTACAGTAAACTTGTAGATAACTCAAATATATGTAATAACTTTGGTGCTTTTCATGCAGCCTACATGCAGCCTCCCGGCTCGGCAAACGGTAAACAACCCCGCTGGCTTCTCTATGTGTCGCTTCCGTACGTTGCGTTCAGGCGTTGTCAGGTAAATAACAAATTCCAGCACCTGAATAGGCCATAGCACAACACCGCAGCATGTCAAGTTGGCCGAACCTGCCAGTCTGTGTGGCAGCTGTACACACAGACTGGCAGGCTGACAAAGGGCGGAGTCAGCCTGCCTGTTTATTGCTGTGCGAGGGGCTGCCAGTCTGTGTGGCAGCTGTACACACAGACTGGCAGGCTGACAAAGGGCGGAGTCAGCCTGCCTGTTTATTGCTGTGCGAGGGGCTCCACGTCTTTGGAGTCCTTCCACCTCCACCTCAACCGCTTCATCCAAGGTACTTGCTTGTGTCTCATACATTTTGATAAAATCTATCCTGTATTCACATTTCAGGCAAACATTAATTCATTTTTGATCCAAAACCTGACAAACCTGACAGGAACCAGAGCCAGTGCCAAGCACTTCCAGGCGTTCCTGGTTGATGGACTGGTGAGGTGGAATGAGGACAGCGCAGCAGCAGCTGCACCATGGGATGCAGCAGAGCTGGCACCCTAGGCATTTAATTTTATTAATTATTAAACAAATGTTGCATTGCAATAAAGAACATGAACATTACTTAACTTATATTAATTTACAGTTCACAATAAATAAAAAAAAACTTGTTAATCTCTTAACAGTCTACATTCTCTAAATAAATAACTGAAAAAAACTTATTACAGTCAAGGTTTGGTTCAAAACCTTTACACCCCTAAAAGACCAGTGCAAACACACATAAAAACATAAACAAAATAAAAGGAATTGCACACAAAAAACTTCAGTTGCAGACAGTGCAATATGTATCATTGATTCTCAGTCAGAAATTTGGCAAAAAGCCAGAGTCTGTTAAGTCCAATAGAGGGCACTGTCTACATTTGGAGTGGTCTAATGTCCACAAATTATCTCTTGCTCAACTCAGTTCTAGAGTCTTACTCGCCTTGTCTTCATGGCAGCAAAAGCATCTATTGTATCATCATAAGACATCTGTTTTGAGACCTCACGATCTGAGGTAGGTTTTTATCAGTTTTAGCTTTGAAAAGCTTCTTTCTGCAGCTGCCACTGTGACAGCCTGAGTGGTAGAGACTCTCAGTGCCACCCACATATTTGAGTATATCTCGGTGAGCTTCTTATCATGTAAGAAGGTCAATAGTTCCATGTTTGTCATATTTGTTGAAGGAAGTTGGGGAAAACTTTCCATTTCCATAGCAAGTTCAGTCCCATCAATATCTTGCTGTCCATCGTGGGTAAGAGCAGTGCTCAGGCTTTGGCAGTGGTCAAGCAGCTCTTCCTTTGGCATTTTTTGGAAGTTGAGTAGCACTCCAAATTTCTCATGCACCTCTCCCAGGCTCTGAAACCTCTCATCCAGTGAGGAGAAGGTTGTATCCACAACCACATTAATAAAGGTTGTTTCCATTTTGCAAGTGAATCGCCGATAGGCTCATCTGGGGACTCATAACTGAAGTGCCTTGTTGTTTTTCTCAACCGCTTTCCTTTGAGAGTAGCATCCACATTCATCTCCTCACACATTTCCTTTGCAGTAGTTTGTGCATCAGAAAACACAGTGTTTCTGTAGCTGGTGAGGGAATCGCTGGTTTTCTCCAGTAGGTTGACAGCCACATCTAGCTGCATGGAGGGAGACTGCAGAAGTTTGCTCACATGCTGGATCTTGCTGAGGATGTCATACCATACAACTGTGCAAATACAAAACCAGTAGGAGCCAACCTCCTCAGCCAAAGACTGGGATTCAACTTTCACCACAGTTGTTTCCCTGACCTCCAGAAGAGGATCTCTCACCTGCGCAGCTTGGTACCTCACTGCCTCCACACTCTTTATTCTGCTTTCCCACCTTGTCTCCGACCATGATTTCAGGGTGATTTTGACGTGTTTCAGGAGGATATCCCATCTGTGGGTGGAGGCTGAGAAGACTGTGAATAATTTGGACAAATATCCAAAGTAGCCAATGGCATCTGGTGAGCTCTTAGCAGCATCAGCTACTACCAGATTTAGTGTGTGGACACCACATGGGACATGCTTCTGAAGCAGCCTAGCCTGAACGCCTTTTTTCTTCCCCTTCATGTTGGCGCCGTTATCATAGGACTGTCCTCTGCAGTCCTCAAACGGGATGTTAAGCTCCTCCAGCCTTTTGAGGATGACAGTTGACAAGCTTTCTCCTGTTGACTCCTCTGCCACAAGAAAGCCCAAAAAATGTTCTTTAATTTGTGGCTTGTCATCTTGTGTCACAATCCTGACAATGACAGAGAGTTGCTCCTTGTGACTCTGATCTGGTGTGCAATCTAAAATAATAATAATAATAATAGATTTTATTTATAACGCACTTTACATTTGAATACAAATCTCAAAGTGCACAGTACAAAGGCAACAATAACAATAAAAGCAACAATAACAGTAAAATCGAGCAACAGAGCAAAACAATAAAAACAGTCAGCAGATAAAATCAGATAAGATTAGTCAAGATAGGCTTTCTGAAAAAGGAAGGTTTTGAGTCCTTTTTTAAAAGCATCGACCGACTGTGGAGCCCTGAGGTGGTTGGGGAGGGCGTTCCACAGACGGGGAGCAGCAGCCTCGAAGGCCCTGTCGCCCATGGTCTTGAGCTGAGTCCTGGGCGGGCGCAGACGGTGCAGTTGGCCTGACCGGGTTCTGGCTGAGGTATGTGGGTTGAGGAGTTCGGTGAGGTAGGTGGGGGCTGCACCGTGCAGACAGTGATGGGTGTGAAGGAGGATTTTGAATTCAATGCGGAGGTGAACGGGGAGCCAGTGCAGAGTGTGAAGGATGGGGGTGATGTGCTCATGTTTACGCACTCTCATCAGGACCCGAGCAGCGCTGTTTTGGACATATTGGAGCCTTTGTAGGCTCTTGCCCGGGATCCCGATGAAGAGCGCGTTACAGTAGTCCAGCCTGGAGGAGACAAAGGCATGGACGAGCCTCTCTGCTGCAGGACGAGAGAGAGATGGCCGGAGTTTGGCGATATTACGGAGGTGAAAGAAGGAAGTCTTGCAGATATGGTTGATATGATCGTCAAAGCTAAGATGGGGGTCAAACCTGACTCCCAAATTAGTCACGGAAGGAGAGAGGGAAAAGTTGTGGCCGAGAAAAGAGACGGAGGAAATGTGGGAAGAACGGAGCTGGTGAGGGGTGCCGATATGAATGGCTTCCGTTTTGGAGCTGTTCAGCTGTAAGAAGTTTTCACTCATCCAAGCCTTTATCTCCTCCAGGCAGGAGTCCAGTTGAGTGACAGAGGAGGAGGGAGTGGAGGAGGGGGTGACCTTGAGGTAGAGTTGTGTGTCGTCAGCATAGCAATGGAATTGTATTCCATGCCTGCTGACGACACGACCAAGGGGGAGCATGTAGATGGTGAAGAGGGTTGGACCGAGCACAGAGCCCTGGGGGACCCCACAGACAACAGAGTGGGGGTGGGATTTAGCATCCCCCAGGGCTACGAACTCGGTCCTTCCCGTGAGGTAGGAGTGAAACCATTGAAGGGCGGTGCCAGAGATACCGATGTCGTGTTGGAGGCGGTGAAGGAGGATGTGGTGATCAACAGTATCAAAAGCAGCAGAGAGGTCGAGAAGGATGAGGAGGGAAGTGGAGCCGGAGTCAGAGGTCATCAGGAGGTCATTGGTGACTCTGATGAGAGCTGTCTCGGTGCTGTGGGAGGGACGAAAACCAGATTGGAATTTTTCATACAGACTGTTTGATTTAAGATGGTTGTGAAGTTGGATGGATACAATTCTTTCAAGAGTTTTGGAGATGAAGGGGAGATTGGAGATGGGTCTGTAGTTTGACAGAGATTCAGGATCAAGAGTGGGTTTTTTGAGGAGGGGCTTGATGATAGCTGTTTTGAGGCTGACCGGAACGTGGCCGGTTTGAAGAGAGAGATTAATTATATTTGTTATTAGTTGACTGATGGAATGACAGTGAGCTTTAAGCAGAGGGGAGGGGAAGGGGTCGAGGGAACATGTGGACGGTTTGGATTTACTGATTATTTTTTCGACCTCCTGCTGCACTGTGGGGGTGAATTGAGACAGGTGTTGTGTGGTGGGTGCGATG
Source organism: Epinephelus moara (assembly GCF_006386435.1). NCBI lineage: Eukaryota > Metazoa > Chordata > Actinopteri > Perciformes > Serranidae > Epinephelus > Epinephelus moara. Next base: position 37,724,549 of record NC_065507.1, on the reverse strand, counting down.
TCACCTGATGGGATAGAACTGTTGGCGGAGGAGAGAGATGCGCGGATATTGTGTATTTTGGAGGTAAAAAAATCCATGAATTTGTTGCACTGGGTGACTGTTTGGTTGTGGTGTGGAGAAGTCTGAGGTTTGAGAAGGTGTTTGACGGTGGTAAAGAGTTGTTTGGAATTACCTGGGTTATTGTTAATGATGTTGGAGTAGTGTGCTGACCTGGCCTTGGAGAGTTCTTTGGCATATCTCCGTCGATGTTCCCGGTAGGCCAACTTATGCACCGTCAGCCCAGATGTGACATAGGCCCGCTCAAGGACTCGGCCGGTCCTCTTCAGCAGTCTCAGCTCCTCTGTGAACCAGGGGGCGGAACGGGTGAAGGTGACTGTCCTGGTTTTTAGTGGAGCATGAAAATCAAGGATAGAGTGAAGATTATGGTTGTAGTAGTCCATGAGGTCAGTAAGTGATGTGTTTGAAGGAGGAGAAAGGAGCTGGAGATGCTGATTGAGGGAGGTGGAGTCAATGTTCTTGAAATTTCTAAAGGATATAAGGCGTTGTGGTTTGGTGAGGGGGGAGGGGTGAGGGGTCCTGAAGGTGACTGCATAATGGTCTGAAATGCCGATGTCCTGGACGTGAAGGTCTGAGATGTGGATGGAATCTGTGATGACCAGGTCCAGTGTGTGGCCCTTAGTGTGGGTGGGTCCAACAACAGATTGGTGGAGGTTGAGGCAGTCCAGAGCCTGTTTAAATTCAACAGCCAGTTGGCAGGAGAGTGAGTCCATGTGAATGTTGAAGTCCCCCAAAACCAGAATGTTTGAGTGTGAGGTGCAAAGTGAGATGAGAAAGTCATGAATTTCAGAGAGGAATGATGGATGTGGTTTGGGGGGGCGATAAATGAGAGCTATGGTTGCAGAGGTGATGTGATGTGATGTGATGTGTTTGCAATTAAAAACCAGATGTTCAAAAGTGTTGACGGGTGGGACAGACAGTAGAGAGGTTTGAATGGTGCTGCGGTAAAAAACAGCAAGGCCACCCCCCCGACCGGTAGTCCGGGCCTTACTGAGGTAGCTATACCCAGGGGGACAGGCCTCATTGAGGACAGAGTAGATCTCAGGCTGTTGCCAGGTCTCTGTAAGACAGAGAATGTCAATTCCCTTGTCTGTGATGTGGTCATTGATGAGTCCAGCTTTGTTTGTCAGTGACTGAACGTTTAGTAATTCCAGTGTGGAATGGCCTGCGGAGTCCAGTCCATTAAGGGGGCGCAGGACGCTGTGATCCACTCCGGGTTTTCTGTCCATCCGGCCATAGGCGCTCCTGTCATTTGCGACTGGAGTAGCGGTGTTCTGATGACGCCATTGTTGTGCGACGGTGCGACCAGCCGACCAGAGGGATGTGATGAATCGATGAGGGTTACCATGATCACCGTGTTTGGACAAAACAAACCGGCGACCAGATCCTCTGTGGATGTAGCGGGGTCGGTGAGGTAGTTGGAGTTGATCAGAAGGAGTGCTGATGTGATGGGAGCTCCGAAGCGGCACAGAGATGACGGTGGAGTAGCCTGGAGTGTCGGTGTTAGCCATTAGCCAGGATCCCGGCGAGCGACGATGGATGGCAGCCGCACAGCCCAGGATGGTCCAGAGCCTCCACAGAGATGGCAGCCCACTTGCAGACATCCGTTCGAGGGCAGATGACATGCAGAAGCCGGGGAGATTGGCGAAACGGAGAGAGGTCGATATAACAGCTAGCACCAAGGTCAGTCTAGCAGCTAGCACCGTATTAGCGCCGCCGTGCCAGCTGAAGGGGGACCAGGCTTGCTAGTCACCATACACCGTACATCGTCGCTCACCATACAGACGATTCCCGGGGGTTTGTGCGATACCAGAGACACAATCCGGGGAAAAATTAAGAAACCAGAGTTAGGTGGAGCAATAACCTAGCTGTGGAGGGTGGAATTTGTNGTGGAGCAATAACCCAGCTGGGGAGGGTGGAATTTGTGAGGTTTGGAGTCAACAGGTATGGAGAAGCGGCGAACAGTCAACGCCAGCGTCCTCTCCCCACCATCTAAAATGATGGAGTAATACTTGCAGGTTTTGATCTCTTCCACGATTTGTTCCAGAATTTGTGTGCTGATGCAGTCGATCAGTTCATGAATTGAATTTTGTTGCCCAGGTAATGTGGGTGATTGTTGGCATCACTTTCCACCCTACGAACATGTTGCATCATTACAGGGTCAAATCTGGCCATTAGCTCCACCTGTTTCAGAAAGTTACCACTGTCTGGTTCGTTTAATTTGGCTGTCGTCCCCCTAAAAGCCATGTTCCTTTCTGCTAGAGACTGAAATATTGCCACCAATCTGGTGAGCACTTCACGCCACCTGTTTGTCTCAACCTCTAGGAGTTCCATCTCTTGCTTATCAATTGTAAGTCCCTTTGCAAGACAGACATCCATGTCCTTCCATGTTGCCATGTTTGTATTGTGCTCACTGCTATTCTCATGGGCCTTGAGAACGGAAGTTGCATTTTTCCAATCTGTTAGTCCTTCTCTGTTCAATTTGAATTCTTTAGTAGAAAAAAAGTGTGCAACAGAAGCAGTGCAAACTATCATTTTTCTTGGAGTACATTAACCAGCTTCGTGGGATTTTTTCGCCATTGACTAGGACTCTGTTGAAGTAGTCGTGCTGACACCTTCTCCCATCTTTGTTTTTTGGAAATATGAATGTGTTTTGATCCGATATGATCCTCTGAGAACAAATTCTGTTCTTACCGCATTAGTCACAGATGGCCAGTCTGCAGGGTCTATTAGTGGAGCCTTTACACCTGTGTGCTGTGCTGGAGTGGAGGGGACAGGTTGACTAGTTTCTTCACAGGCAGGCAGTGCTGTGGTAGAGGGGATCGGACACTGTGAACTTATTTCTAGAGAGAGAGAGGGAGAGCGAGAGAGAGATGAGATGAGATGAGGAAATTCAGACAGTCTGCTCTGCTGCACACATTAGAGGGGATAGGAGAATGTGGAATTATTTCTTCACTGGCAGGCTGCACTGCACTGAAGTAGAGGGGATAAGAGAATGTGTAATCTTACCTGTTTCTCCACTGGCAGGCTGCGCTGAGGTAGAGGGGATTGGAGAATGTGATCTTATTTCTCCACTGGCAGTTTGTGTGTGGGAGGGAGATGCACTTGAGGCTGCATCATTTGGTGCTGTCACGACCGAACAAGGACCTGAACCCAAATGCACGACTTGGGACTCAAAGTACAAATCAAAATTATTTATTAAATAATAACACAAAATGAAAATCACTCTAGACAGAGGAAAACCTACCATAAATCTAAGAACAAAAATGATCTACATAATAAACGCTATATCTAAAGAAAATAAAGCTCACTGGAGAAGCTAGACTAAGAAAAGCTAAACAGAAAATCACTCTACTGAGGCTGTACTGTAACTATGAAAAAACAAACAGAAAATCTTTTTTTTTTTTACCGATGGATTTCCAGATTGGGGGCTATCTGACTCGAGAGTAGACAGGCTCATCGCGCTCTGGCATCGCCTGCCAGAGCAGGACAAAAAGCGCATTGTCTACCTTCCCAGATACCCAGAGAGGCCTAAGGGGCGGTTCAAGGCAGCGAAGGGGAAGAACACCTCCTGTCCTGGCAAGGAGAGTCTCCAATTTCAAATGTTACTGTCCTCCAAGAGTCTCCAATTTCAAATGTTACTGTTCCCTCTAATGAATATCTGCTGTATGTAAACCCACAATTTTCTCTCCATGACTCTTTCAGCTGTCTTCTCGGACAGGCCTCGGGCCCTGCAACTTGGCCCAGTGCCAGTCGCCTGGTGGAGGCCATTTGCAGCCAGCTCTGCCAGCTCCACCCCATGAGGGTGCAGGCCACGGGAGTCAACAGGACTCGGTGGGCTCTTGTCCTCTCTGACTACGTGGCCATCAGAGAGGCAGTGCTGGCAAGCCCAAGGCTGATGGCTCAGACTGAAATACAACTTTTTCAGATCAATCAGTGGACCCTGTCCCAGTGGAAAGAGTTTGACATGAAGCTGTGATGTAATCTGTCCTCTCACTTATCTTTTGATGACAGCTGAGGAGACTAAAAACAGCCTGTGTTTGTCTTCCAGATACACTTGGCATGAGAGGGAGTCAGGTAGGACTCTGCTGCTGCAGGGAACTGGCATCATCCCTGCACCAGCTGTCGCCACGTTCCCTTTCCCTCCAGCTCAAGGACTGTCCTCTGTGCAGGTGGGACAAGGACAGCCCTTTGTGTTTGAGGAGCAGCAAGGGTCCTCCACTGCTGGCCCTCCTCCTCTTTATCCTCATCTTCCTCCAGCTGAGGAGCAGCCAGGGCCCTCCACTGCTGGCCCTCCTCCTCCCCCTTCTCCTCGCCCTCCTTCTCCTGCAGCCAGGGCCCTCCACTGCTGGCCCTCCTCCTCTTCATCCTCATCTTCCTCCAGCTGAGGAGCAGCCAGGGCCCTCCTCCTCCTCCTCCTCCTCCTCCTCCTCCTCCTCCTCCTCCAGCAAAGCTCCTGGGTGTCCAGTCCGCTCCTGCCCCTGCTAGTCAGCCTCCTCTTTCTGGACCACTGCAAATGTCCAGGTCGATGGCCTACAGGAAGAGCAAGGGTAAATGCTCACATTCGATGGCGTCTGGCACGTTGGAGAGGTGTTCTCTTCACGGATGAATCCCGGTTTTCACTGTTCAGGGCAGATAGCAGACAGCGTGTGTGGCGTCGTGTGGGTGAGCGGTTTGCTGATGTCACTGATGTCAACGCTGTGGATTGAGTGGCCCATGGTGGCGGTGGGGTTATGGTATGGGCAGGCGTATGTTATGGACAACGAACACAGGTGCATTTTATTGATGGTATTTTGAATGCACAGAGATACCGTGACGAGATCCTGAGGCCCATTGTTGTGCCATTCATCCACGACCATCACCTCATGTTGCAGCATGATAATGCACGGCCCCATGTTGCAAGGATCTGTACACAATTCCTGGAAGCTGAAAACATCCCAGTTCTTGCATGGCCAGCATACTCACCGGACATGTATACGCCGATCCAGAGCATCCCAAACATGCTCAATGGGTGACGACAGCGTGTTCCAGTTCCTGCCAATATCCACCAACTTCGCACAGCCATTGAAGAGGAGTGGACCAACATTCCACAGGCCACAATCAACAACCTGATCAACTCTACGTGAAGGAGATGTGTTGCACTGCGTAAGGCAAATGGTGGTCACACCAGATACGGACTGGTTTTCTGACCCCCCCAGACCCCCTCAATAAAGCAAAACTGCACATTTCAGAGTGGCCTTTTATTGTGGCCAGCCTAAGGCACACCTGTGCAATAATGATGCTGTCTAATCAGCATCTTGATATGCCACACCTGTGAGGTGGGATGGATTATCTCGGCAAAGGAGAAGTGCTCACTAACACAGATTTAGACAGATTTGTGAACAATATTTGTGAGAAATGATCTTTTGTGTATATAGAAAATGTTTTAGATCTTTGAGTTCAGCTCATGAAAAATGGGAGCAAAAACAAAAGTGTTGCGTTTATATTTTTGTTCAGTATATGTCTGCAAGAAGTGTGGTCAGCCAAAAAGACTGGAGACCGGCCACACTCAGGTGTACGGCGTCAGCTACTGCGCATCGGTCGGTGGGAAATCCGTGGAGTAATGGAGGGAGGAGGTCAGAAAACATCTGGACCGCAGCCACCAGGAGACTGACTTTCTTTATTATTATTACTCCCTTAATTTCCTTTTTTTAATAAATTATTTACATTGTTTTTATTTGAAGTGGTGTTTGTGCAGTTGTTTGTTCACAGTTAAGTCTCTTTGTTGTTGTTGGTTGTTGTTATCTTTATGATTGTAGGAGCCATGAATGGATTTATTGTGATGAAGTTTAAATGGTTAATTTTGTGGTTTATATTGGGGTTATTTTGGTTGTTATTTAGTTTTACAATCACAGTAATTAGGTCACAGGGATATGGGCGGTGATACCTAGTTAAAGGGAAATTTCGGTTTATTTCAACCTGTCTCCTATCGTCCTAAATTTGTTTCAAGTGACTAGTGACATAAAAATAATAGTTAGCCTGTTAGCCGTTAGCCTAGATACAGCCGGGGCGCATAGTAGCGTCAGACCTGTTAAAACGTAAGTGAACGGGCAATCTTTCAAGTGCAAAGTTAGTCCACTAAACAAGCTTTTTTTCCACAAAGACCGCCTCATATCGTTAGGATAAATGTCAGAGAACATATAGAAAACGACATGTAAACAAACACCCCCTTTGTTGACAGAAAGTTGAACTAGCCCACCCTCACGCTCAGTGTTGCGGCAGACCTCCTTTCAGTTTCTGTGTACCAACACCATTTCCCTCAGGGGAAACGAAGCATGTATTTACTTGTATACAGATAAACAATACATTTTGAAGACAGTAAAGCCTCCACTAAAATAGCATGTTAAGTCGTGTGTGTGATTTATCCTTCAGGGATTTATACTTGGGGATTTATCCTGGCTTCATATGAGCAGAGGAAATCTCCACTCGTCACTAGGCTAATTTATACAATGTGAAATGCCATAGGCTGGCGTTAATAACGTTAGCAAGTTGTATTTGCTTGGAAAACGTGTTTAGTATAAGACAGTTGTTTTGTGAGTTGTAATGGAGCCACATTGAGTGCCGTTACCTTTGTTACATGTTGCTGTTGTCCCTGGTTTTATATGAGAAGAGGAAAAGATCGCTAGCGCTAGGCTAATTTATACAATGTAAAATGCCATAGACTTGTGCTAATAACGTTAGCATGTTGTATTGGTGGGGGAAATGTGTCCAGATAAAGACAAGTGTTTGTCTGTCAGTTCTGCAATTTATAGTGAAGCCAATTTGCTTGCTTGTGTTTGAAATTGTCCCTATTAAGCCATATTTAATGTGTGTTTTGAATCAACTATATAAATAAAGTTTGATTTGAACTAAACTTTACAGCACTTAACACAGTCCTCCACCACCTACTAGTGTTTTGGAGGTGTAACTGCAGAATTACACAGACACACCACCGCAGAAGTAAAAATAACGTGCAGATTTATTTTTTCCCCACAACTAATCGATTAGTTGAAGATTATGTGTGACTTTAGTCGACCAAGATTTTCTTTGGTTGACTACAGCCCTAGTTGTGGTGGGCTTTCAAAATCATATATGTGGCTCTATCAGTCGAGAGGAGATCATATTCTGTTTGAAGTCGAAGCCTCTCTTTAAAGAGAGATGGTGATGGCGAGACTGAGTGTTGTAAGTCTATATCTGCAACTGAGTGGGAGATGTGGCTTATCTTAGAATTTCTGAGTTTGTTAACTCCTGCAGTGTAGCCGATTATTCGCCCACGTAAGTAGACTTTGAGGGTTTCCCACAAGACTGAGTGGTTAGTTTCTGGGGATGCATTAGTCTTAAGGAAAAATCTTATTTCTGTGGAGATGAATCTGGTAAACTCCTCATCCACCAGCAGAAGAGGATTGCGCCTCCAATTCCGATTGGGCCGAGGATAGTTGGGCATTTCCAATTTAAACGAGACAGCCGCATGATCAGACACAGTTATACTGTGGTAGGTGCACGAGGTGACTGTCCCTAACCTTTTATCAACCAAAAAGTAATCGATACGTGTATGTATGGTGTGCGTTGGAGAAGAATGAAAATGCTTTCTTATCAGGAAATTTGAATCTCCAGACATCAGCTTAGGCTGACCTGTCCATGAAATCATTTATAATTTTAGCCGATTGTCAAAGAGATTGTTTTCTGGTAGAAGATCTGTCCAGGGTGAAATTTAGGACACAATTAAAGTCGCCTCCTATGATAAGGTTATATGCGTTATAGCTGGGTGTTGCTGCAAAAAGTTTGTCAAAAAAGTGTCCGTCATCACAGTTTGGGGCATAGACACACACCAGAATAACTGGGGAGTAGAATAATTGGCCACGTAGAATTACATATCAGCCCCCTGGGTCGGTAATCACCCCCTCAACCTGAAAAGGGACATCCCTACGTATGAGAATTGCTGCTCCTCTGGCCTTTGCCCCCAAATTTGGAATGGAATATGTGGCCTATCCAGTTTCTCTTAAGTAAATTGACGTGTTTTTGTTTTAAGTGCGTTTCCTGCAAAAAATAATACCTGCCTTTAAATGTTTTAAGTAGGAGTCTATCTTTAACATAGCAGATTAATAAAGACCTGACATAAAATAGATTCCAGAGTTACCATCAAAACCCAGGTAGCTTGTGAGGGATGGGCAGGACCTGTAGAGCGATATAAATATATTGGGAGTTTGGAGCAGACGGGGGAAGGAGGGAGGAACGAGGAGAAGAGGGAAAAAAAAAATTAAAAAAAAAAAATAAAAAGGAAAAAAATGGAAAAAGAAAGTGCAAAGCTGCAAGCCATACTAAATTAGCTTGTTCCAACACCAACTTGTAGGTACATGAACAGTTACTCTTTAACTTGAACTCTGTTTATAACATATGAGATATTGTCTAAAATCGGACACAGCCTGAACCAACACCTCAAAAAGGTAATAAGGCAACGAGGTCACCTGTACAGTGAGACAAAAAGCCACTGTCCCTTGGTCCCTAGTTATTAGTGCTATCTATATCCCCGTTTGTAAACATGAAGAAAAATAAATAAATAAATAAAATAAAATGGGCGGCCTCTGACGAGGCAGCCTAATCCGAGCGCCGTAACTCAGGTGTTATTTTAAATTATCGGTAGCATTTAACAAGCATAAAAATAAATAAATAATTAAAAGAAAGAGTAAGTGGCAATAAAGCGGGAAAACAAATAGAGTTGGCTCGGGAAGACTCACCACCTAGAGCTCTCAGTTTGTTTATGTAATCTGGTTGCGATATTTACATGCGTTGGTCCATGTCCAAAAAGGATGTCACCTCCGCTGGAGTGGCAAAAGTGTGTCTTTGTCTGTTCTTATCCAACACTTGGAGCCCGGCTGGGAAGAACATCCTATAGGAGAGGCCGGTGGAGGTTTCCATTTGTTGAATGGTCTCGTCGTGTCGATCAATTATGGCCCGGTCAGCAGATAATTGGGCGGATAGTTTGGAGATAATTCTCTCCTCCATGCCCAGCAGCAGCGTCTCCTGTCGGCTTGGGTCAAGCTAGCATCGCCGTCACCGCCCTCTCGGAGCACACGTTCTTGCGGCTAGCATTAGCTTCCAACAGATTTTCATCTCGACTCGTTGTTTCACTCCGCTCGTCCTGAGCCGGGTTCCGGCTGGCTTTGGGTTTTACCCATGATTTTACCATCGTCTTAGGAGGTGAAGGTTGAGGCTGCAGTAGTTACTTTTAGAATAGGCCCTTTTCAAGCTTCTTCTTCTTCTTTCTTTTTATAGCGGTTGGCAAACAACTTTTCAGGTGCATTACCGCCACCTTCTGGACTGGAGTGTGGAACAGAATATACTATGTATTAAATTTTTTTTACAAGCCCTGTTGCTTCCAAAAACCTAAAAATCTCTCCAAATACAACATCCCCTGAGTTTCTCCTCAATATATCTGCTACATTAAACGGTATCTTATTTCTCTTAAATGCTGCTTTGAGTGTGTTTCTCTGTGTTTGGTACTTTGGACACTGGAAGAGGATATGTTCTACAGTTTCTCCTGACTCACAATGTTCACAATTTCCTGTTTCATGTTTCTGTATTATGAATAATGTGCTATTTAACCCCGTATGACCAAATCTCATGCGTGATATGATGTCTTCTTCTTTGCTGCTCCTATGACATTCTCTCATTTCTCCAACATTCCTTTGTATATTGTAAAAATGTCGACCTCTGCTCTCTCTGTCCCATTGCTTCTGCCATTTCTTCTTCATCTCTGATTTTACTATACTTTTAATCTCGGCTTTACTGTATGTTACAACCATTGATATTTGTTCTTTTCTTGTTGCACTCTTGGCATACTTATCGGCCAGTTCATTCCCCTCAAATCCTATATGTGCTGGAACCCAAATGAACTTGATCTCTACTCCTGCTCTCTTTATTCCCTGTAATATATGTGCTATCTCGAATATTATATCTTGTCTTATATCTGACTGAACATGTTTTATACTGACCAATGCACTACTGGAATCTGATGCTATAAGCACTTTACCTGGTCTGACTTCATGTACCCAGTTCAATGCCATATGAATGGCCAGTAGCTCTCCTGTGTATATTGCTAAATCATCATTGACTCTTTTATTCAATACAATATTTAAATCTGGAACTACAAATGCTATTCCTACTCTGTTTTGTCCTGATTTGGATGCATCTGTATATACTTTAATAAACTGACTGTATTTTCTATTTATATATTTGTTCACTTCACTCACACTCACACTTTTCCCTTTTTCTTTCTTTAGTAATCTCAAATCGATAATTGCCTCTTCCAGTGTCCAAGGTGGGACAATAGAAAGTGGAACTGTTTTACTCATATTTTTATCAGCTATCCTACTTTCTTTAACCCGGTTTTCAATTGTCCATCCAAAACTTTGTACCTTTCTTCTTTCTTTCTCTTGACATGGTTTTAAAATATTCTGAGCTGGATGGTTTTCTCCATGTCCCCTTAAATGTGCCCAATATATCAATGATATTTGCTCTCTTCTAATTTCTAGAGGCATTTCACCCATCTCTACTTGCAAGGCTGACACTGGAGTGGTTTTCTTTGCACCACAACACACTCTTAGTGCTTGATACTGTATGCTATCCAGTTTTTTTAACATTGTTTTTGATGCAGATTCATATACTATACATCCATAATCTAATACTGACCTGATTAAACCAATATATACCGTTTTCAATGATGCTCTATGTGCTCCCCAATCTCTTCCTTTCAAACACCTAATAATATTCAGTATCTTTTTACACTTTCCTACTACTTTTTCAATATGTGTTTTCCAAGTAATCCTTTTGTCAAACCACATCCCTAAATACTTAAAACAATCCACTATTTCTAAATCTTGCTCATATAACTTAAGATTGATTTGGTTTTGTATTCTCTTTTTGGTGAAGACAACCACTTTTGTTTTGTTAACTGAAAATCTAAAGCCCCACTTCAATGCCCAAGCTTCTACCTTTCCAATAGCCTCCTGCAATTTCCCGACAATAAATGCAATATTTCGCCCCCTTTTCCACATAGCCCCATCATCTGCAAATAACGAAACACCAATAGAACTGCATACGTTACTAAATATGTCATTTATCATGATTGAAAATAAAATCGGACTAATAATACTACCTTGAGGGGTTCCATTCTCAACTGTGTAGTTTTCACTCAAGTTTTTACCCACCCTTACTGATATCTTCCTGTTAGTTAGAAAATTCTTGATCCATCTAAATATTTTCCCTCTTATTCCCATATGATATAATTTAATAAGCACCCCCTCCTTCCACATCATATCGTACGCTTTTTCCACATCGAAAAACACAGCCACTATACTTTCTTTATTTACATGGGCTCTCCTTATCTCATGCTCTAAGCATAAAGCAGGATCTACCGTGCTCCTTCCTTTTCTGAATCCACTTTGATAGCATTTTAATTCTCCCCTTGTTTCTAAATAATAATTCAACCTTTCATTAATCATTTTTTCCATGGTTTTGCCTATATGAGATGTTAGAGCTATTGGCCTGTAGCTCTCTGGCAAACTCGAGTCCTTACCTGGCTTACAAATAGGAACAATTATAGATTCTTTCCATTGATTAGGTAAGTTCCCCTCTTCCCATATCTTATTGTACAATTTCAATAACACCTCTTTACTTTGATCACTAAGATTATCTAACATACAATAGTTTATTTAATCTTTTCCTGGAGTTGTTTTTCCAGTTTTTTTTAAAGCATTATTCAGTTCTGTCACTGAAAACACTTACATTTCCGTATTCTTCCTCACCTTGTATTGTTTCAATATTTTCTAATACTGTTTTTTCCCTGCCTTCTTTCTCCTTGTTACTCAAATTTTCTGTACTGTGTACCTTAGCAAAGGTTTGTGCTAATAGCTCCGCTTTTTCCTTGTCCTCTATTATAAAGTTCCTGCCATTTTTCATTACTGGATATCCGTATTCTTTCCTATTACCTGACATTCTTTTGATCATACCCCACACTCTTTCCAACGGTGTACTCCTACCAAGTGATTCACAGTACTTTCTCCAATACTCTCTTTTTGTTCTTTTTATTAGGCTACTCTCCTCACTGTTGCCTGTTGTTTCTTATAATTTATTAAATTCTGAAAACTAAGAGCTTTTTTCAATACCTTAAAGGACTTGTTTCAAACTTTTATTGCCTCAGTACATTCATTTGTCCACCATGGTACTAATCTTTTCTTTTTATTCCCACTGCTTCTTGGAATAGACTCCTTTGCTGCCTCATTTATATTTTTGCAAATTTCATTGTTCAGTTCATTAATCGACGTATTTACATTTATCATTCTCATTTTACTCAATATTCTGAACTTATCCCAGTTTGCTCCCTCAAATTTCCATCTCCCTTCTCTCTTGCTCTGATCAATGACACTTTCCATTCCTATACTTATATATATTGGATAGTGGTCACTACCCACTGTGCTCCTCCTTAATACTTCCCAATTACTTTTCCCTGCCAAAGGTTGTGAGACCAATGTGAGATCTATTGATGACTCTGTGCCCTTTTCAAGCTGCGCATCATTAAAGCGGAAGTAGTCAAACTCCGGGGATGTTTACTTCCGGGTTACCCTCAGTGCCGGTGTTGTGTCCCTACTGGTTTCCAATTTAACTGGTTTCCTTACCGAACAGCTGCAGATGTGCTTCGCCTCCGTCAGCAGATTCGTCACAAATTCACAAACATACACAACATATTACTGGCGATCTTAAAGTCGCAGCCCACATCTACCACAGCGAATATGCTTCTGTAAGTGAGCACTACATACCAGCGACATTAAAAAAAGAAAGGAAAGAAAATATGACATACACAAATTTGCGTCAAGCTGGACTCGATTTCACGTCAACAAAAGACAATATAACACAAACCGCGATTTCACGTCAACAAAAGACAATATAACACAAACCGCACGTCTACCTGTGTGAGCCACTGAAACTCACAGAGCGCATGGCTTTCCTCAGGTATTCGTAAATTACGTCAGCATCCAGGTAACATTTTGATTTGGGCTGACCTGAGACAACTGGTTACCCTCGGCTTGCCTTGAAAGTACCCACACATATAATGTTTCTTGTTCTTTTTCCACGAGTCTACAAACATATTCAGTGCCACATTACAGTCTGCACAACACTGCACACTATGACAAAGCCTGTCATGTTTAAAAAGTGACGATCTAACTCGGAAAATGCTCTCAAAATACACTAAATAATATGTAAATAAAAACCAAGCACTTATAGCCACTGGATCATTACAGAGGTGACGCAAGGACTTACATTTACTCACGTCACTGTAATTGAGTAGTTTTTTGTGTACTTGCACTTTTTAAAATCTAATTTGAGTGTTACATCAGTAGCCTATGTTTTAATTTAAGTATTATGCTTCGCTGCATTTTAAATGACTTCCGTGACCGAGTAAAAAAAAAAAAAGTCGGCCGAAATTTTAAAAAAGCAAACGGAATTGTATAAGCGTTAACTACCGAAATTTTAAAAAAGCAAACGGAATTGTATAAGCGTTAACTACCATAGTAGGCTATGACAACCTGGCAGCTAGCTCTGATGGAGACATATGAGCTCTAAGAACAAACTCACAATTATGGACGCACACTAAAAGAAATGTCGCCATGGTCCGAGAGAGGTGACGTCATGCTGTTATCTCTGTCTCTACAGGTACGCAGTGAGCGAGTTAGATCGTCACTTTTTAAACATGACAGGCTTTGTCATAGTGTGCAGTGTTGTACAGACTGTAATTTGGCACTGAATATGTTTGTAGTCTCGTGGAAAAAGAACAAGAAACATTATATGTGTGGGTACTTTCAAGGCAAGCCCAGGGTAACCAGTTGTCTCATGTCAGCCTAAATCAAAATGTTACCTGGATGCTGACGTAATTTACTAATACCTGAGGAAAGCCATGCGCTCTGTGAGTCTCAGTGACTCACACAAGTGGACATGCGGTTTGTGTTATATTGTCTTTTGTTGACGTGAAATCGAGTCCAGCTTTACGCAAATTTGTGTATATCATATTTTCTTTCCTTTCTTTTTTTAATGTCGCTGGTATGTAGTGCTCACTTACAGAAGCATATTCGCTGTGGTAGATGTGGGCTGCGACTTTAAGATCGCCAGTAATATGTTGTGTATGTTTGTGAATTTGTGACGAATCTGCTGACGGAGGCGAAGCACATCTGCAGCTGTTCGGTAAGGAAACCAGTTAAATTGGAAACCAGTAGGGACACAACACCTGTCATACGACGAATTTTGTTTCAACGAGTCACACCGCAATTTGCCGAGGACTACAATGGCTGATGTTAATAGAATCGCCGATTTTTTTTCATTAACATCCAGGTCAAAACTTGACAAAGGCTACAAGTTCTTCGTGGAAAGCTACTTATTCGACTATCAAGGTAAGTTACCGATGCTAGGCTAACGCTAGGCTAATGTTAACTGGCTACCTGGACGAACTATAAGCAAGCTCACCGTTTAACGATCTCTGGACATGTTGAGTTTATTTTAAATTGTAAATAAATTGTTTTGTATTAACATAATTCTAATCTTTCCCCTTTTCGCGGATATATGTAGTGTCGGAGATAGTAGATGGAGAGGTGGCAATTCGGGCAAGATGCCACAGATCAATGAGGAAAAAAGAGCAGCCACAAATTATTTTTTATGCCATAAATGTCCTATGTCCTATGTTCTTGATCTCAGGTTGGGGTGTATGTATGTGTGTGTGTGTGTGTGTGTGTGTGTGTGTGTGTGTGTGTGTGTGTCTTCTCTCAACAGATCACATTGGAAGCTGCCACGGTTCCTATAGTGGTGCGGTCCACTTCTTGTTCCTGTGCTGCCGGGAGAGCCCTTTGTAATCATTTGGTGGGGCTTCTCTATCAAAGTGCCCATTTCAGCACTTTAAATTACAAGGTGGTTCCACTGCATGTGTCATGCAGACAGACTGCAGACCTGGCATAGGCCTCAGACCCAGGTCAGGAATCAAAACTAGGTTAATACAATTGTTATAAGAAAGAGGAAGGATTTTCAAGTACACAACTTTACTGTCTTTGTTTTCTTTTGACAGGGGATCAGGCCAGAGTCAGCTGACATGATGTTGGTTTCCAAACCAAAATTGAGGGGCAAAGTTGGTGTGAAGTCAGGTGTTAAGTCCACCTTATATGCAGCATATTCAGGTGAATCAACCTATGAATGCAACTCCAAACATCTGCAAATAAATCCACTCCCTCACAATTGTAGTTGCTACTAAAATGCAAATAATATAGCAAATAGTCAAATACATCTTCAGTATCTGTTTTAACCAGATATAGTACATATTTTTAGCTATTTTTTTTTTTCATTAATTATTGTTTAATCTGAGTCATTGTTTGTTCAGCATTAATTTGCAGCCTTGTAATTACAAGCTCACCTGGCTATATATATATCCTGACGGCAAAATAAAATCGTCACTTAAATCTGGTATTAATGTTTATATTGATCCTCAATTAAACTTGTGTGCCAGGTCTCCTTCCTGACCCAGGTGTGATATCTATTGGGGAGAAACTGAGGGACATCCGGCCACAGCCAGGAATCTGCAAGACTCTTCATGGACTTGAGAAACTCACCATGGTGGAGTCCAAATTTGGTCCTGTGCCCTTTGGATCTGTTTTATCATACCAGTGCCCCCTAGAGGCTACTAGGGAAATTATAAAACATCCAAATGCTCCAGAATTTCCTCAGCTGCCAGTTGAAGGCTACAAGTTTCAAGCCGACTTTTGAGTTCACGCCTAACTACGAGCAGCATTATCACCTTGAGAGTCTGAAGGTGTCTCGTGAACTCTCAGCTGCCATGGAGGCTGAGACCAGGGACCAGTCTGACAGCCCTGTGTGGGTCCAAGTACGACGGACAAGAGTGACAGCCAGCAGGTTCAGGGAGGCATGTCATGTACGTGGTGAGTCCTCAGCAAAAGCCCTGGCTTCCCGCATCCTCAAAGGAGCACCCCAAACCCTGGCAATGAGAAGAGGTCTGAACTTAGCAGGAGCCTGAGATTTTAAAACAGTTTTCTGAAGAGTGCAATGTGTCTGTTTATCCTTGTGGGTTCATTGTGCATCTAGATGCACCTCACCTTGGTGCCAGCCCAGATGGCAAAGTTTTTGACCCAACTGAAACTACACCGTTTGGACTGGTGGAAGTGAAATGCTGTGACACTGACTCTGTTGCTGTGGTGAAGCACCTAACACCAGTCAGAGGGCAGGCCACTCTTAAGAAGAGTTACAAATATTACTGGCAGGTTCAGAGCCAGCTTGCCATCAGCGGACTGGAGTGGTGTGACTTTGTAACTGACACACACACAGATTTCACAATGCAGAGGATCTGGAGGGATGAGGACACCATCAATGCAATGAGGCAGCAACTTGACCTGTTCTATTACAACATCTATATGGATGTGTTTCTCAAGTCCAAACATTGAGTACTGTACTGTATATCTTATTTGAAAGAGTTCCATGTTTCCAATCCACTATCTTCTGTTCTGAGGATGTTTCAGTTAGGATGCACTTAACAAGTGATACTGTTTTTTTTGTTTTTTTGTGATTTTGTAAATTACTTGACTGGCTAAACAGCATGTTAAATGGAATGTTTATGTAACTGTCAATTTATGTATAACTATCTGAAGATATTGAAGTGAATGACTTTACATTGTGTATTTTTTAACAGTCCACACTGCAAAAACTCAAAATCTTACCAAGAGTATTTGTCTTACTTCTAGTCAAAATGTCTCATTTCTAGTCAAAACAAATCTGATTATTACACTTAAAATAAGACTCATCACCTAAAAAATAACTTGTCTTTAGACAATTTCACTTGAAATAAGTAGAAAAAGTGAAAATTGTCTAGAAAAAAAGTTACTTTTTAGGTAATGAGTCTTATTTTAAGTGTAATCAGATTCATTTTGACTAGAACTAAGAAATATTCTTGGTAAGATTTTACATTTTTGCAGTGCACTCTTATTGTACTTGACATGTACTATTTAATTGATCCAATTTTAAATATAAATGAGGAATATGTTTTTTATTAACAATTATTTTCCCCTCCAAATTAATCTCTTAATTTTGTAAGTACAGTAAAAAGTGCTACTGATGACATTTTCTTTTCTCAGTATAACCTGGAACACCTAATCATTCTGTCTGCCTTGTCCTCTGGTGTTGGTGCTGAAATAAAGAGTCAGGAGTCAGTGCTGGGTCTCTGTTTCTTTAGTGAAGGTTTTGTATAAGTCAATAGCTGATTTGACACAAAGTTCAGTTGTATAGGTTGTGCAATATGAATCACATCATTTCACACATTTTGATAGACAAAATTTCCAAACTTTTCCATAACTTTTCAAGGAATTAGAATTTAAAATTTCCATGTGATGTGAGGCAGTACTTTAAATTATTAGTACATTAGGCAAATAGGACACCATTAATATTGGATTCTAGTGTTTCAGGGTCACTGCATCACATTACATGGAAGCAATTGAAACAATACATGAATTTTCCATAAAAAACGTGAAATGACTAAAATCCACTCAATCATGAATTTAAAAAAAAAACATGCAAAATGGTAAACCAGTGGTTCCCAAACTTTTACAATTCATGGCCCACTTGAAAATCTCAAAAATGTTTGCAGCCCACATAATGCATTCTCAGAAGTTTTTATTATAACGATCGAACATTCAGGACTGAACAGAGTGCAGGGGAAACAAGTAGGAAGCTCCACAGTCACTAACACAGCATCTGAAACATGTTGCAGCATTTTCAGTATTACAGTTTTCAAGGAGCTGTACACACAAATCATTCAAGGAGCTCCTTGAAAACTGTAATACTGAAAATGCTGCAACATGTTTCAGTATTACAGTTTTCAAGGAGCTGTACACACAAATCATACAAGGAGCTGTCCATTACAAAATTGTACTGATTTGCAAATGATTTGGCAGCCCACTTGCAACAACTTCGTGGCCCCCCAGTGGGCCCCAGCCCACAGTTTAGGAACCACTGTGGTAAACAAAAGCCAAAGCGCTAGACAGGCTTGTCACTTTGGATGTCCAGAGGGCCTTGGTAGTGGGTCAACAGGCAGCACACTGCCCACAGATGGTTGATGGAGCCTGCCAGGGAGAGGGGAACAACTCCATCCCATATGTGGTACTCCTTGACCCGTCTTATCGCCCTCTCCACCAACACTCTTAGACGGGCAATGGCTTGAGTTTTTTGTGTGTCTGTTGTGCTGAGCTGGGGGGTGGTTTTGAATGGGGGGATGATCAGCGTTGCCCCTACCTCTGCCAGCAGATCTTCAATTAAAAACCCTTTGTCAGCCATGACTCCATCTCCAGGCAACAGCAACTGTGCTAGACCCGATTCTCTGGTGATTTCTTTGTCAGAAATCGAGCCAGTGTACAGCTTGGATATAAATGTTATCATACCGGAAGGAGCGATCCCGATCAAACCTTTAAAGGTGGTGTGGATCTTGTAGCTGGAGAAGGTCTCAGACTGTAAGATGAGGGAAGATGGGGTCTCACAGTGAAGCTCAGTACAGTCAATTATCACTCTCACATTAGGACAATACTGCCGGAACTTGTTAGGCATGGTGGCCTGTACCTGCTCCCGAGTCATCCACGTAGGCTGTGACCCAAGGACTTGGTATAAGTAGCTTGCCCATGTGAGGATGGTCCGACTGACTGTCGATACACTGACATTAAATATTGATGCCAGTACCTTTTCCTTCAACCCAGCAGCGATGCGGCAGAAGAACATGAAGCACTCGTCAATAAGAGGCAGCTTGCGGTGGGGGCTTGGTGCTCCAAATGCTGTTTTCTGTGCCTTTGACCAGTAGAAAAGCCTGGAAGCAGATGGATGAATTGATTCCCAGAAAACCATGAACACCGCCTCTGATGGGAATCTGGTGTAGAAGCGGAAGTCTTCATCTGAGGCACAAAAGTGGTTAACTTTGGGCTGCTGTTGTTGTGTTGTAAGCTGTTCTAACTTTGGGCTGCTGTTGTTGTGTTGTAAGCTGTTCAAGTTCCAGTTGTAGCTCCTGCACTTTAGCTTCTAGTTCCATGATTGTCTGACCGACATCATCTGATGTACCTAGGCACAAAAATAAAACAAAATCAGGTACATGATTACCCATCTGCAATACACCACATTCTCTTTCAACTTTGATATGAGAAAAGTACTGGTTCCAGGACATTGTGATATTTTAACATGCTAGGTGCAAGTGTAAACAACATAATTTTAATGCAAAGTTAGCCCACACACCGTTAAGTTTTTATTAGTGTCTATTAAATAAGTTTCCACTTAGATTGTATTTAGTTATATTATTGACTAACTGGGAGGCGCATAAACTTACCAGATGAAGGTGGAAATGCATTATCATGGTCAAGGAGAGGAGATGCGTCTGCCTCGTTAGCATCCCCGGCGGTCCTAACGTCAACACCCAGTCTCTCACTGGCCCTTTCATACACCGACTGCCGTTGTTCTCTGGTTCCCCAGTCATTCCAGGCAAACTTCAACGGGACAGCCCCCCTTTTAAGACGCCTGAAGCCTTTCGGAGTTAAATAAATGTCATCATTGTTGAAATGCAGACTACAAACATAGGTGCTCCCATGAAGAATCTTGAACGTTGCGCCCTCGTCTCTTCTGATGGCTGTAACCCAGCGAGCTCGCAATTTATCATCCGATGGAAACTCGTGAAAGCTTAAGTATGGATGTTTTTGCTTGTTGTTGGAACAATACGGGACACTGCAGTGACATCTCCAACGCGATTGTGCCATTTTAACCTCTTAGATTT
>NC_065507.1:37699813-37704134 GCF_006386435.1 Epinephelus moara | reverse complement strand
GTTTGGCTTCTCTTTCATACACTTCCCCTTAATCAGGAGTGCCCTCCGCAGCTGCGAGTGTAACTTGATTTGGAGTGACACTCGGTAGTGAAGTGGTAGTGGGTAGGGAGTGGTTTGGGATTGGGCCGCACAGCGTGAAAAGGGCCGATTGGAACCACCAATGGGAGCGTTCCACATTATTCCCCCAACTGGAACTGAGCAATCAGCAACAGAGTAGACCCATGGGAGGGACATCGTAACTGGAACTAACTGGGATAAGTGGACCGTCCACTTATCCCAGTTAGTTATCCCAGTTAGGTCCAGTTAGGGGGAATAATGTACAACGCTCCCATTGGTGGTTCCAGTTAGCCTGTGTCACTGCTATTGGTTAATGGGCGTGTCGCTCTTTTTCCCCTCACCCGCTTGAATGCAGCGCCGTTAACATTATCGATGGTAGCGGACGAAGAGCGAGGTGAGATCTGTTGTATCACCGATTTCTGTCACTGTAATATGAAATCAGTGTTATTGTACTGGAGAAAATGTCATGTTTCGCTAGCGAAGTTACATCAGAAGCGTAATACGAAGCTAAGTAGCCACATTAGAAGCTCGGAAATGGCGTTTCTGACGCTACTGTACGTAAATGTTGTGGGTTAAAAATCAGTACTGCTACTATATTTAAGCCCAAAGGTAACGTTCTCGCGTTAACGTTACCATGTTAAAGATTGTATTTGTGATTTTCTTTTGTTAGCTGTGCCTGAATTAGCTTGGTTTTAGCAATCTGTGGGTTAACCGCGGCTCTCTAAGTTCAAGGCAATGGAGCTGCCATAAGTTCATGTTTAGTGACCTTAATGAATGAATGAATGAATGAATGAATGAATGAGAGAGAGATATTTGCTATCATTTAACGCCGGTCCAATAACATTTTGCATGGCTTATCTCCACATACTGGTAGTTATAATAAAGTAGTTGAAAGCATTAATGTCGGACATAGACACAGAAAACAGCAGTAATTTCATAGCAGCATAATTAGCCTATACAGTAAAATGATACATTCATAAATGTACTGAGGTTGAATGTTATAGACATTAATTATCAAAGCTAAATCTTTGTCTATAAATCTGGGTAACTGAGGGAAGGAGGGTGTCACAGTCAGTAATAGTCCTGGTGGGAATAAAGTGAATGTTACAACCTGACATCTCAGGTGAGAGTGTCCTACTGGGCTGAAATCAGTCAGAACAAAGAGATGAAAGGCCAGTCAACAGCTGTTTTCCCTTTGTCAGCTTGTAACTGCCAAATAAGACTGCAGTTCACATTTAAAGGTTTTCTGACTCCCAGCTTCTTACTCCCTCTTGTCTTTTTTCAGAATGAGCTTTACACCAGATTTTGTGTTCCTGCCTGGTACCACCCAGCTGCAGCTTCAGGCCAGTCCTGAAGCTGTTCAGGTGGCCCAGCAGAACAGCAGATCACAGCAGACCACAGCCAGACTGCCAGTGACGGAGCAGAGGGCAGAGGCTGATGCCAAGGCGAGGGTCTCAGCCCTGGGGAGGAACCCGGGTGACTGCAGGCAAGTCCTCAGTCAAATGGAGGTCTTGTTTGGTAAGTACCGGGGCCAGACCTTCCAGTGGCTGCTGACCCACGACGCTGGCTATGCAGCCGCTCTGCTGGCCAGCCACGAGGCAGAGACTGAGTGGGGAGATGGCAGCACCCCACTCGTGTCCAACAAAGACCAGCTGCTGGAGTATGCCCGCCTCTTTCCTGCTATGGCAGCCGCCATAGCAGACAAAAGGAGCATGGGCACTGAGGCAGAGGGTGACCGGAGGGTGGGCTTTGGAAGATACTGCACAATGACGTACCGGGAGTTTTATGAGACCGTGAACGCAGAGACCAGCAGGTGAGGCAGTGTGTAAAGTAGTTTTTACATTACAAAGGTGTGCAGACACAAATGATGTGATGTTAAATCAAGGTTTTGTTTCAAACTCTCAGCAACAGGAACTGGGTTCGGCAGCAGACTCCAACCAAGCCCAACTCAAGGCTGGCGCAGCTGAAGCAGTATGTGGTCAGGAGGGACCAGGAGCCGAGGCGGACCGTCACCACCTCTGCTGATACAGCTACCACCACCTCCTCAGCTGCTGCCACTGTTTCATCATCCCAGTCTTCCTCCACCTTCCGGTCCCCTTCAGCAACAGCAACGCTGTCTCAAACCAGCAGCACTGCACCCTCCACCTCCTCCTTCAGCACTTCATCTGTGTCCACATTGAGGAAGAAGAGGGTTTATGTCCTGTCAAGTATGTATCCAGTCATCTTTTCCATTCATATTTACACTCTATCAGAAGTTGTTTTCTCGTCTCATGTTCATCTCGTAGAAGTGCTGCCTGTTGTGTGTTGATTGAACTGTTGATTACTGATTACTGTGTCTCCAGGTTCCTCAGAGGATGAAGATGACAAGCTGATGGTGGAAGCTGCTGCTGCTGAGCAGGAGATAGCAGCTGCAGGTGAGTCTGTGTGTGCCTCATACAGCTGTGTCTCAGGGCAGAGCCAGTGTTGTGTTTAACTTCATTGTAGTCAGTACAGTGGGAAGTGATGGCTGATGGCATGTGAGCTGTGTAACAGTGTGGCTCGTACAATAAGCTACTGTTCCATTATCTTAGAATGTGACGTGTAAAGACGCGCCCCATGTACAAGGCTGTTGCCGCAGCGGCCCGGGTTCGAATCCAGCCTGTGGACCTTTGCTGCATGTCATCCCCTCTCTCTCTCTCTCCCAATTCACGCTTACCTGTCCTGTCCATTAAAAGGCAAAATGGCCCAAAAAATATTTAAAAAAAAAAAAGAATGTGATGTGTAAAGATAAATATAATGCAATACTTTTCTTTTTCTGTTGTTGACAGCATCTTCTCCTGCACCACCAGCACCAGCACCAACACCTCAGCCCCGCCCCTCGTCATCTAGTCCGAGGAAGAGAAGGACCACGACCCTCTCAGGTATTTTTCCGGTTGTCTTCTTAATAATCTAATAGTGTCAGGAGAAAACAAGACACATCTTGGGCATTACATTTCTTTTACTGTTGTTCACAGCATCTTCCTCTCCTCCACCACCACCACATCCTAAGCCTGCTGCTCCTGTGGCAGGGAGAGCTCCACCTCCTGCTCCTCTCAAGCTGGCTGCTCCTCAGCCAGAGGTTTGTGTCGTTGTTGTTGTTGTTGTTGTTGTTGTGAACATGTGATAGGAGTGTGTTGTTTACAGCTGCAGGTCAGTGAACTGTATGTGTTGTTACAGGTCCTGCTGCCTACAGCGGTGGAGGAGCAGCCTGCCTTCAGCAGAGCAGGAGTGGGTCGCCAGGGCTCTCTTTGTAAAGGACCAGACAGGGAGGCCAGTCCTGTCCCCTAGGCTCCAGCTGTGGTACCACCCGCCTGGACCACGGCTGGTGTACAACCAGCGCCCCTCCTCCCCTGACGCCTTCTTCCAGCGGCCCTTCTTCCTCTGGGCTCCATACCGCATGTGGCAGTACCACCTCAAGTGTCCAACCTGCGGTCACAAACTAACAGGTGGCGGGATTTACAAGACCGTCCACAGAGTCCTGGACCTTGATGGCTGGTACTGCATGGGCACAGAGTACCTGGAGTGCAGGTACTGTTGAATTAAAGGGATTATTTGGTTGTCCTGGTGTCTGAGGGAAGGGAGGATGATAGTTAAATGTTTCATATACTTTCACAGAAGCTCTCACACACACACATGTTCAGTCCTTTAAAAATGCATTTCCTCACACAGGTACTGCGGTAAGAAGTTGGCCGCCTGGTCGGAGTGTGTCAGGAAGCAGCTAGACTTCGACCACCAGCTTCTGTTCCCTGCAGTGCTGACGTACAGGTAAACATACTGAACTACAGGCGTCTGTACAGCCCTGTGTGAGACAGCGATGTTCACAGGAAATGAATTACATGTCAGATGAGCCACATGATGCTCGTGTTGTTTAACTTTGAAACTGTGTTTGTGCTGCAGGCTTTCTTGTGACAAGAAAGTGCTGGCTCAGCTGAAGGGGTGCACACTGGGGAACAGCGTGAGCCGTCTGCACTCCCTTTTGGTGGAGCAGCACACGGCAGAGTGGATGAGGCGCTGCATCCACTACCTCAACACCTGCAGGAGGTTTGAGGTTCCTGGGGTGCAGATGCCCCCTCCCGCTGACGTGCCGAAGATGGAGGCTGTACCCAGCTGCAGCTGGCTGCTCTCAACTTACGCCAGGGATGCGTTTACTCGCATAGAGGAGCTGAGAGCCAAGGTCACCTCCACCTTCGGCACCATTCTTAAGATGGACTCAACCAAGAAGGTGAGAAGATTTGAGCCTGTGAAC
>NC_065507.1:37695969-37699495 GCF_006386435.1 Epinephelus moara | reverse complement strand
GTTGCTCTGCAGCTCTGCGCTCTGCAGCTGCAGTGACTCAGGCCGCCGCGGCGGCGCTGTTTCATCCAAATACAGTCAGATATTATAAAAAATCATATAAAATCATTAATAAATCATTAGAAACCAGGAGA
Organism: Epinephelus moara; assembly: GCF_006386435.1. Taxonomy (NCBI): domain Eukaryota; kingdom Metazoa; phylum Chordata; class Actinopteri; order Perciformes; family Serranidae; genus Epinephelus; species Epinephelus moara. The sequence continues at coordinate 37,699,364 of NC_065507.1, read as the reverse complement.
AAAGAGGGGCATAATGAGGAACGCTTCACGAATTTGCGTGTCATCCTTGCGCCATAGGGTTGCTAATGTTCGGGGTCCACTTATCCCAGTTAGTTCCAGTTACGATGTCCCTCCCATGGGTCTACTCTGTTGCTGATTGCTCAGTTCCAGTTAGGGGGAATAATGTAGAACGCTCCCATTGGTGGTTCCAGTTAGCCTGTGTCACTGCTATTGGTTAATTGGCGTGTCGCTTTTTTCCCCCTCACCCGCTTAGTTTGAATGCAGCGCCGTTAATATTATCGATAGTAGCAACGACGAGAGAGGTAAGATGTGTTGTATTATCGCTTTCTGTCACTGTAATACGAAGTCAGTGTTATTTTACTGGATAAATTGTCATGTTTCGCTAGCGAAGTTACATCATAAGCGTAATACGAAGCTAAGTAGCCACATTATAAGCTCGGAAATGGCGTTTTTGACGCTACTGTACATAATTATTGTGGGTTAAAAATCAGTACTGCTACTATATTTAAGCCCAAAGGTAACGTTATCGCGTTAACGTTAGCATGTTAAAGATTGTATTTGTGATTTTCTTTTGTTGGCTGTGCCTGAATTAGCTTGGTTTTAGCAATCTGTCGGTTAACCGCGGCTCTGCAAGTTCAAGGCAACGGAGCTGCCATAAGTTCATGTTTAGTGACCTGAATGAATGAATGAATGAATGAATGAATGAATGAGAGAGAGATATTTGCTATCATTAAACACCGGTCCAATAACATTTTGCATGGCTTATCTCCACGTACTGGTAGTTATAATAAAGTAGTTAAAAGCATTAATGTCGGACATAGACACAGAAAACAGCAGTAATGTCATAGCAGCATAATTAGGGTGATATCAGCTAAATTGAGCCATTAAAGGTTTGAGCCTCCTAGTTTTTTAAATTTCAACAGCCAATGGCTGCACAGTATTTCAAATTGTTGTTACAACTGTACTTGACAAAAAACACAATTGAATTGATTGGTCTATGGTTGCTGTGGTGGGTGGGGCAATGCTTCACATCCAGCCTGCTGAGGAGAACTGTGAGGAGAGTGGCCTGGCAGAAAGCAAACTTCTTAAAATGATAAGGTTGATGAATCAGTAAAAAACGGCCATACTTCCAAATGAGTGGCTCATTTTACCAGAAAACTACTCATCTCAAAAACGTGGGACAACTGATGTTTTTTCTAAGCTATAGGACCTGAACAATAATGTCAATTCAACAAAAAAAAAAAATTGTAAACAGTCCATATTAACTATGAAAGCACAGTTCAGTGTCACACATTGCCTTTTCTTAGTTTCCTAAGTGATTTGCTAAAAAGTGGCTCAATTTAGCTGATGTCACCCTATACAGTAAAATGATACATTCATAAATGTACTGAGGTTGAATGTTATAGACATTAATTATCAACGCTAAATCTTTGTCTATAAATCTGAGTAACTGAGGGAAGGAGGGTGTCACAGTCAGTAATAAATCCTGGTGGGAATAAAGTGACTGTTAGAAACCTGACATCTCAGGTGAGAGTGTCCTACTGGGCTGAAATCAGTCAGAACAAAGAGATGAAAGGCCAGTCAACAGCTGTTTTCCCTTTGTCAGCTTGTAACTGCCAAATAAGACTGCAGTTCACATTTAAAGGTTTTCTGACTCCCAGCTTCTTACTCCCTCTTGTCTTTTTTCAGAATGAGCTTTACACCAGATTTTGTGTTCCTGCCTGGTACCACCCAGCTGCAGCTTCAGGCCAGTCCTGAAGCTGTTCAGGTGGCCCAGCAGAACAGCAGATCACAGCAGACCACAGCCAGACTGCCAGTGACGGAGCAGAGGGCAGAGGCTGATGCCAAGGCGAGGGTCTCAGCCCTGGGGAGGAACCCGGGTGACTGCAGGCAAGTCCTCAGTCAAATGGAGGTCTTGTTTGGTAAGTACCGGGGCCAGACCTTCCAGTGGCTGCTGACCCACGACGCTGGCTATGCAGCCGCTCTGCTGGCCAGCCACGAGGCAGAGACTGAGTGGGGAGATGGCAGCACCCCACTCGTGTCCAACAAAGACCAGCTGCTGGAGTATGCCCGCCTCTTTCCTGCTATGGCAGCCGCCATAGCAGACAAAAGGAGCATGGGCACTGAGGCAGAGGGTGACCGGAGGGTGGGCTTTGGAAGATACTGCACAATGACGTACCGGGAGTTTTATGAGACCGTGAACGCAGAGACCAGCAGGTGAGGCAGTGTGTAAAGTAGTTTTTACATTACAAAGGTGTGCAGACACAAATGATGTGATGTTAAATCAAGGTTTTGTTTCAAACTCTCAGCTACAGGCACTGGGTTCGGCAGCAGACTCCAACCAAGCCCAACTCAAGGCTGGCGCAGCTGAAGCAGTATGTGGTCAGGAGGGACCAGGAGCCGAGGCGGACTGTCACCACCTCTGCTGCTACAGCTACCACCACCTCCTCAGCTGCTGCCACTGTTACATCATCCCAGTCTTCCTCCACCTTCCGGTCCCCTTCAGCAACACTCGCTCAAACCAGTAGCGCTGCACCCTCCACCTCCTCCTCCAGCACTTCATCTGTGTCCACATTGAAGAAGAAGAGGGTTTATGTCCTGTCAAGTATGTATCCAGTCATCTTTTCCATTCATATTTACACTCTATCAGAAGTTGTTTTCCGGTCTCATGTTCATCTCGTAGAAGTGCTGCCTGTTGTGTGTTGATTGAACTGTTGATTACTGTGTCTCCAGGTTCCTCGGAGGATGAAGATGACATGCTGATGGTGGAAGCTGCTGCTGCTGCTGAGCAGGAGATAGCAGCTGCAGGTGAGTCTGTGTGTGCCTCATACAGCTGTGTCTCAGGGCAGAGCCAGTGTTGTGTTTAACTTTATTGTAGTCAGTACAGTGGGAAGTGATGGCTGATGGCATGTGAGCTGTGTAACAGTGTGGCTCGTACAATAAGCTACTGTTCCATTATCTTAGAACGTGATGTGTAAAGATAAATATAATGCAGTACTTTTCTTTTTCTGTTGTTGACAGCATCTTCTCCTGCACCACCAGCACCAGCACCAACACCTCAGCCCCGCCCCTCGTCATCTAGTCCGAGGAAGAGAAGGACCACGGCCCTCTCAGGTATTTTTCCAGTTGTCTTCTTAATAATGTAATAGTGTCAGGAGAAAACAAGACACATCTTGGGCATTACATTTCTTTTACTGTTGTTCACAGCATCTTCCTCTCCACCAAAAACTCATATTTTGCCCCCCCACTTTTTTCAACTCTTTTTAAGTCAAAACGTTGTTGCATAATATTTAATTGAACATTTTCAATATAAAATGTAATTAAAATTTAAATAAATTAATCTTATTTACATTTAAATAATCGTATTTGAATTATTCTGCACCCCATTTTCAATC
>NC_065507.1:37693036-37695927 GCF_006386435.1 Epinephelus moara | reverse complement strand
TGACTTTCACACTTTGAGCCTGATTGTTCAACATGTTGCACTGCCACTCTGAACTCTGTTTGGAGTTTGAAAACGTGTGTGTGTCACTGACTGACCCCACACTGTGAAACTATATAGTGTCACGTCTTTAAATGTTCAAAACTGACTGACCCCACACTGTGAAACTATATAGTGTCACGTCTTTAAATGTTCAAATATGATTGCACTGCCACTCTAAACTCTGTGTGAAGTTTGACAATGTGTGTGTGTGTGTGTGTGTGTGTGTCACTGACCAACTCCACTCTGTGAAACACTAGATGCTGTCGTGTCTAAATGTTTAAATATGATTGCACTAAAGCAGCACTCAGCGTTCAGTCAGATCTTCACTGTGAAACATGTGGAGCTCAGTAACACTGTGTGTATCTGTTATCAACCTGTGGTTCTGTTGCTCTGTTCACAATCAAATTACTTATTCACTGTTTTAAAACAACACACTTTAATTGATCATCAAGTTGCACTTAAATAAATTCTGTGGCATTTTCAATACAGTCTTCTTTCTGTCCTCTTTCATCATTATTTACCCTCGAAAACACAGGTAGTTGAGACTGTGTTCTAAACAAATGTCAGAACCCTATAATTCTGACAGATGACAGAAGCGTCAACCTTTGAACTTCAACTTCAGTACCAAAGCAGCAGGAGGTCTGACAGTGTCCCAGCCTCAGAGGGGGGTCAGCCTGTTGACCCTGATGGCCCACACCCTGAGAGGCTCCAGGAGATGGCTGGGTGATCTTCATCCATTGTTCTCAGACAGTATACATTTACATGACACTTGAAAAAAATTATTGCCTTAATCCAACTATAACTGGACAACTTAAGTGCATGTAAAGGCGTTACTCCGACTAATATTTTCCCTGTACTGAGCACAGGGAAAATAGGAAAAAAAAGGTTGTGAGAGCCATTTTTGTGAAATATGTCATGTTTGTTTTTGGTAAAACTCTCGCCACTTGGGGGAGTAGGTATGCTGACAATTAGGCAGTGAGGTGCAGTGATTTAATCAAGGTGCAATTTCACACAGGTGTTGCTGTGTGGAAGCAAAAGTTTTGTGACCGTGCACAAGGCAATGTGGAAGAGGAAAGTCAGATTTTTGGTTTGTTATTTTGTTTATGTTGGAAAAGTGGACTAGACACGGATTGTAAGTAATAAATCCAGTTACCACTGAAACTAATGGACATTTGTCTTTTGTTACGCATGCGTCTAAAATAGTCTAACAGCAACCATGGTGGTGGCCTTTTTTTGATAGGCAAAGGGTCACTACAAAGGTAAAACATTTCTTCTTGTAAATCTTTTACTGTCATAAAATCTTAATTTGTAATATCATGCATCTCACTTTCATTAAGAAAGTGTACACGTATGAAGTATGGGTGTAGAGGTTCTTTAAACAATGATTTAGCTTACTAAGATGCTGACAGACACCAGAGAAGAAAAACTGTTGAAAATTATTCTGTTTTCCTGATTTGAACACACTGAATGAGAAGTTTTGCTCTCCTCTGATTTGCAAGCTGGGGCTTCTTGGTGAATTTGTTAAATATGTCATTAACTTCATACCATTTCTCTCTGATTTGTCCTCTTGCAGAGCTTGCTGAGCGGGCAAAGGCCAAGAAACAGTACAAGGCCCTCGTCTGTGAAAACAAAGGGACACAAGGTTTGTCAATCCCACCAGCATGCATGCACGCACGCACGCACGCACGCACGCACACACACACNTGCTCTCCTCTGATTTGCAAGCTGGGGCTTCTTGGTGAATTTGTTAAATATGTCATTAACTTCATACCATTTCTCTGGTATTGTCCTCTTGCAGAGCTGGCTGAGCGGGCAAAGGCCAGGAAGCAATACAAGGCCCTCGTCTGCGAAAACAGAGGGACACAAGGTTTGTCAATCCCACCAGCACACACACTCACACTCACAAGTACATTACTGTGATTAAACAACTATACAAAACTCAGAGCATAAATATGGAGATAATTTCCTCTGTATATGTTCCATTTACTGTTATTGAGACTTTGCGCTTAAATGAATCTCTGTGTGTGTTTCTTTGTGTAGATTCACCGTGGGACCCACCACACATCTGTCCAGGGTGCAAGGTGGACATAAACATAATAGAACACTTTGTCCATAATAAGATTTATTGCCGCGCCACATCTGGGGGTCACCCTCGACCAGTGGATGTCCCAAAGACTACCAGGTGGAGGCGGGGAGTGGAGAAGGCGAACACCTTACCACCTGGTCGGGCACCAGTCAAAAGGCGAAGGAAGACCAGGACCTGCAAATAATGTGGCCAGCGGTGGATAAGACAGACGGGCCACAGCGTTCACCGGCCCACCAGACAGTCTTTTCTGTGAGGCCACTGACCCACAGAACAGGACTGTGGAGCAGTGGCTCACTGAGGTCAGGGGAGGGGTGACCTAGGAATTCCAGAGACTCCGAATGCAGAAGATTAGAAACTACAGGCGTAAGCCTGTCAACAGGGAACTGTTGAATGCGTGGAGGAAGCAGGACTACTCTGCCAAGAAGGAGGAGGAGAAGAAGAAAAAGGCGAAGGAGGAGAAGCAGAGGAAGAGGGAGCAGAGGGAGGAGAAGAGGAAGAGGGAGGAGAAGAGGAGGAAGGGGGAGAAGCAGAGGGAGGAGAAGGAGAGGAAGGGGGAGAAGCAGAGGGAGGAGAAGCAGAGGAAGAGGGGTAAACTAACATACAGTGGTGTGAAAAAGTGTTTGCCCCTTCCTGATTTCTTACTTTTTTGCATGTTTTCCGCACTTAAATGTTTCAGATCATCAAACAAATTTAAACATTAGTCAAAGATAACACAAGTAAACACAAAATGCAGTTTTTAAATGAAGGGTTTTATTAATGAGGAAGA
>NC_065507.1:37679598-37692150 GCF_006386435.1 Epinephelus moara | reverse complement strand
TGTAGCTTTGGATTTTTTTCTTCCTCATTAATAAAACCCTTCATTTAAAAACTGCATTTTGTGTTTACTTGTGTTATCTTTGAGTAATGTTTAAATTTGTTTGATGATCTGAAACATTTAAGTGCGGAAAACATGCAAAAAAGTAAGAAATCAGGAAGGGGGCAAACACTTTTTCACACCACTGTATGTCTTGGTGTTTTAGTGTGTTTAGTGTGTTTTAATGTAAAATGTTTGTATTAAAAGTTTATTTTGGGTGTTAATTTAAAAATGTTTGTATTCAAGTTAAAGTTTATTTTGGGTTTTAATTTAAAATGTTTGTATTAAAGTTAAAGTTTATTTTGGGTTTAAAATGTTTGTATTAAAGTTAAAGTTTATTTTGGGTTTTAATTTAAATGTTGTAATTTTGTGTGACTAATAAAAAGCATTTAAATCTCTCTAATCTCTTGAGTGCTCTGTGCAGAATTGCCAAGTGGGCTTTCACATACACGAAATTTGATTTGGAGTTGTGGTGCATCACATAAACATGGTGAGAGAAAATGAAATTGAAAATAAAAGCAAGTACTGCAAAAAGCAATAGGTGTGAAGTCAGAATAGATATATAAAAATGAAAAAAATCGATGTGGAAAAGAGACAATTTCAATGACCACAATGAAGAATTCTCACTAAACTGTTAATGTTAACATTATCGATAGTAGCGGACGAAGAGCGAGGTAAGATCTGTTGTATCACCGATTTCTGTCACTGTAATATGAAAACAGTGTTATTTTACTGGAGAAAATGTCATGTTTCGCTGGCAAAGTTACATCTTAAGCATAATATCATGCTTAGTAGCCACATTATAAGCTCTGAAATGGCGTTTCTGATGCTACTGTACGTAAATCTTGTGGGTTAAAAATCAGTACTGTTACTATATTTAAGCCGACAGAGAGTGGCTGAGTGGCTTTGTTTACGGAAATGCCAAGATGACAGCAGCGGAGGACCCCACGTTTTCTAAGTGGATATACTCGCACTATTTTGAATTTCTCACAGAAAAGGACAAAAACCTCACAGTAAGGTGTAACGTTACATTGTGTGTTGGTGGGAAGCCGAGGGAACTGTCTACAGCTAAAAATAGTACAAGTAACCTGAAGAAACACCTGGAGAGAGTGCACGGCGACATTAAGCTAACGTCTAAAACACCTCTTGCTAGCAAGCAGAAAAACTGAGAGGAGGATGATGGTGCGAGGAAACCCAGAGGTGAAGATGCTTGACCCAGGAGAAGTGAGAAGGCTGGTGGCCGAGTATATCGTGGAGGACGCACTCTACAGTTGAGTCGCCGGCGTTTAAAAAGCTTGTCAGCAAAATCCCTGTTCAACCAAGTGACAAGGTAAAACAAATCCCTAATGATATAGGCCTATAGTTAAGGTATAAACACATTTCAACAGATTGTTCACACTACAGGTGGTGTGAGGGGCGATTCAATGATTAAAAATTGTTTTGTTTTGTTTAGTTGTGTTTGCAGATGGGTTTTCATGGTTGTTATTGTCACGTCATATGAAAATACTTTAACCTGATGTACTCCAAGTGACCCTAAATAAAGCTGAGAGACAAAATACATCAGAAATGCTCCAAAAGAGCTGGATTTTTTTCTGGAATCACATGAACTAATAATGATAATAAACAATTAAAATACAGTCTGGCACATGTTGCTTGCCATGAAATTCATTCATTCATTCATTCATTCATTCATTCATCTTCTAACCGCTTCATCCTCTTGAGGGTCGCGGGGGGGCTGGAGCCTATCCCAGCTGACATTGGGCGAGAGGCAGGGTACACCCTGGACAGGTCGCCAGACTGTCACAGGGCTGACACATAGAGACAAACAACCATTCACGCTCACATTCACACCTACGGACAATTTAGAGTTATCAATTAACCTAGTCCCCAATCTGCATGTCTTTGGACTGTGGGAGGAAGCCGGAGTGCCCAGAGAGAACCCACGCTGACACAGGGAGAACATGCAAACTCCGCACAGAAGGGCTCCCACGCCCGGGATCGAACCGGCAACCCTCTTGCTGTGAGGCGAGAGTGCACCACACCACCGTGCCGCCCTGCCATGAAATTACAACCTTTATTTCATGTAATTTTATGTCTCGGCTGGCGATTTATCACAAAAACCACCAAAAACATAGCATTTATCATTTTAGCAACTCCTACTTTGGCACATCCTAATAACTTATTTTAATGCTCCATATATATATATTTTGGAAAATGGGCCTGGAGCTTAAGTCCCTAAAATATTTCCATGTTTTACAATACTCATGAATGAGGCTGTGACTGGCATATGAACAAAACCCTCACTAAGAAAAGAAAAATATGGATATAAATAAATAAAGCGGTAACGTTTGCTTATTTTGGTGGAGTTACTAGAGATTTGTGTCTCAGTGTCTGAAGAAAAATCATTTTCAGAAGGCAACCTTTAAAAGTATGCACTGTAAATTAATATACTTGTATATTAAAAGAATACATGTGAAAAGATTAAAAAATAATAATTTAAAAGAAGTATAACCATAAAAAATTCTAAAATACTTGTTTACAAAACATGCCCTGTTTGGTGGCTGTTAGACCTTATTCTTGAGGTGCACTTTTATTTTTATTATTGAAATAATATAAGATATTAACATGTTTAATGTTGCTGAGTTGTAACTTTTTTGTCAATCTCCATGTGGGACTAAAATAAGCTGCACTTTATAATGATGCTGCATCCATATTTGTGCACATTAATATTGCTAAAATTCACTGCTATTTGTTTGTTCTGAAGCTCATGCCTTGTTTTTTTTAAACTCAAAAGTAGCAAATAAAAGAAGCATAGAAAAAGAGTTTATGTCTTGTTGTGTAAAGGTTTGGGTTATTTGATTATTCTATATCATTCCATTATTGTAATTCAAGTATTCATGGTAACCACTACTTGCAAATGCAATGTAGACCTCATTAGACTCTACTGTCTAATAAATAATAAATAAGAGATAAAAGGCCAGGCAACAGCTATTTTCCCTTTGTCAGCTTGTAACTGCCAAATAAGACACTTAACTTTAAATGTTTTCTGACTCCAAGCTTCTTACATCCTCTTGTCGTTTTTCAGAATGAGCTTTACGCCAGATTTTGTCTTCCTGCCTGGTACCGGGGTCTGCCCATTGGTCCGATAGCCCATTGTTCCGACCATATTAAACCCATTGTTCCGAAGTCCTGTTGTTCCGAAATCATCATGATGCCTTGTGGTTATGGTCTGGTTAGGTTTAGGGGGTCCATGTCATTGGTTCGACAGCCCATTGGTTCGACATCCCATTAGTCCGACTGTCCGCGGTGCTGAACGGCTCGCGGCGGGCGTATGGTGCGCCGCGACCGGCTTGAGGCGGAGCAGGCTCATGGCTTATGTGTTTGTCACTTTCTTTTTCATTTTAACCCACACCATGATCTTTTCCTGACCCTAACCAAGTGGTTTTTGTGCCTAAACCTAACCAGACCTTAACCACAGGGCATCATGATGATTTCGGAACGGACTTCGGAACAATGAGTTTAATATGGTCGGAACAATGGGCTGTCGAACCAATGGGCTGTCGAACCAATGGGCAGTTCCCCGTTTAGGCACAAAAACCAAAGTGAAAAAGAAAGTGACAAACACATAAGCCGTGAGCCTGCTTCGCCTCAAGCCTTTTCCCAGCTGACCCAGGACAGGTGTCGTGCCAAGGTACTTATCCCCGACAGGAAGTGTATCCCCTGGCCGCGGGAGCGCGCATGCATTCAGCGGAGATGGAGCCACGTTACTGCGTTTGATTTCACCTTAATAAATGAAAACTACCAACATTTGCATTGTTTGATTCATCATTTTAGTGTTGTGATTTTATCAACGAGGTTTTGCAAAGTAACACATGGCTCATCCATCAAAACAAATGCTTTTATTCTTCTGCACGTGTTAACATCGTATTACACACTGTGCTGAACTGAAAAACCAAGGCAACCTTGTCTTTTTCCTCCTATAAATTGACATATAATGTGCTGTAATTCGCGATTTTGTAAATGATTTATTGAATTAAATAACTTTGATATTAAAAATCAAGATCACTGTAATTGTTTGCTGGCCTCAAGTAGGTCTACATCTATTTCACTCGAAATGTAACGTTACTGTAATGCACAGATGAAGCCTAATCATCAAGTGTTTTATTTTCTGTGTACTTCAGATCATAATCAATAACCTTAGTGCATATGAACAACTTTCCTCTTTTCTAGGCACAATTACAGGGGGAAACAGATTATTTCAGACTGTTTTTTCAACCTACTCTACCTGGACACGCGATTCCTTCATGGTTAATTATGCCAATTAACTGAGATCAGGGGTGGTTTATTTTGTGAAGAGTATAGGATACTTCAGAACATACTGAAGACACGTGATTCCTTCGTGGTTAATTATGCAAATTAGGTGAGGTCAGGGGTAATCACAGCACTGGTGGTACAGCAGTAATCACTCAATTTAAAACACCGCCAGAGGATGGATCCTAGCGAATATGAAAGGATTGTCAACTATAAACAGAAAAGCGAATATCCATCGCCTTTCTCAAAGAGAGAGAAGTTTCTTCTTCGGAGAAAAGCTTCTCTGTATGAGATTGAAGGTAAGATACTCATCTGAGCAAAAACACTAATATAATAGTAGCCTACCAACAACACTAATTGGTTTCGGCCTTAGGGCTTTCTTTGATCCAATTACTCCCCAATAATATTTCCAATTTATCAACATATGAAAAGTATGCTTTTTTGACCTTTACATACACCTGACAAAAAGTCCTTGTCATGTCATTGACACTGCCCTACATTGTCATGCAACAGCTGTGCAGTACAATACATATTAGGCCTACATTTGAGACAGTATATTATGTTGTAATAAACAGTGGTAGAATAAGTTGTCAGATCCTTTACTTGAGTAAAAGTATCAATACCACAGTGTAAAAGTACCTACTTCATTCAAAATAAAAGTCCTGCATTTTGAGTCCTAATTATGTAAAAGTATACAACGTATTACCAGCTAAATTTTCTTGAAGTATTAAAGTAAAATTACTTGTTTTTCAGAAAGTTAGGCTGTGACTGATATATTATATATATACAAAGTAGTACATTATTAAAACTAATAAGTTGTTGCATAACCAGCATTTTATTGTTGCAACTGCTTGAGGTGGAGCTACTTTTAACTGCTTTGTCTGGGCTATATAATAAAGCTGAGGGGTTGTCACACCTATGGCTTAGATGAGGGAAGTGTAACCAGCACTACAACCTGACTCTTCACATAGGTCGACAAAGGATGACAAGCACACAATCGGGCAAGGTGCAGGGTGATTTATTTTCCCAACATCAAAAGCAGCAAAACACGAGCCAAACCCTGGGTTGCCTGTAATCAAAAGTCAACACAAAAGTATTAAACACAATAAAACAAAAGTTAACAGTGTAATAATGAATAAATTTAATAAATTTGAAGCATGGTTTTAAACACAAATTACATTAACTTCACCTTCAAAGCAAAATGGTAGGAGCTTCTCACAGCACCTCTTTAGCAGAAATGAGAAATGAACTGGGGAAGGTGGTACACTGTTTTTATACTCTATAACCCCGCCCACCGGCACAATCCATTTTAATATCTGTGTGTTTTTAATTGAAGTCGAGGTCAATGAACATTGAACAAAGGTGATATGTCAAACCAGGTGTTAAATGCTGTTGAGTTTGGGAACCCTGAGTGTGCACCCCAAGGGACACCACACAAACTTCACAGTTGGAGCACATGGTCACAGGGGTCTAATTTATTGGATCATGATTACTTTATTTTATGTAAAATCTCCATCTGAAAAGTAACTAATAAATGTAGTGGAGTAGAAAGTTATTTTCCTGTGAAATGTAGTGGAGTGAAAGTATGTACCATCAAATGGAAATAAGATTCAAGTACCTTATAAACATTGTTTTTACTTCTGTTTTTTTATTCCATTTAGGAGGAGAGCTATATTACTGGCGCTACAAAGGAAGTGCCAAAACTATATTAAAACCAAAGTGGTCCGTGGTGCCGATGAGGCAAATAGGATATTTGTGGATTTTCATGCCAGCCCTACTGGGGCACACTGTGGCCAGACTAAAACAAGGGACAGCATATCCCGAAGATTTTACTGGCCAGGGATGTCTGTAGACATCAACAAGTGGGTAAGTCAGCAGTACATACAAATCGTATATAATAATTCTATGATAAGGCTTATAATTTCATTATTTCTCTGGAACTTCTTTTCTATATTCTTCAAAATTATTTATATAAAACTTTATCCTGGTATTTACATTATATGTGTTCATTAATACGTTTTTACATAACATGTGACAGGTATGTTCTGTTTTGACACTGTAATGAAACATTGAAGACATTGAAGAGGCATTCACGAGGACAGCTACGTGGTTGAAAACAGCTGTTGTCACTACGACAACCATAGATGCATTCAGCTTAAGGCTGCCAGTTAACAGAGTTAACGAGTAAATCCGAAACACCGGTGTGCAAGATTAACTGGTGTGTGAATTAACTGGTGACAGAGACAGATGTGGTGTGGGCGTGGCTTGTGTGGACCCGTTGTGCTTTTCCCGTGCAAACAACCAGGAAATACATGTCATGATCGCTTCGCCTTCCTAACGCACACGTTTGCCGGTTTCGTCTGAATCATGACGATGGGAACTGTTCGCTGGACATCAGTCATGTTCCCGACAAAACCATGTGGAAATACAAACCATTGTCATTACGAAAAATGAAACTACCAATGCCTGAGTGGAACCGCTGAAAGTCGTGTCCCTGCCATCCTTTCCACTGATGCCATCTACAGTCACATTGAAAGCACGGTCACCAGCCAGTCACATTAGTAAACCCTGAATAAAAATTAAAAACAAACAAACCAAACCACAAGATTGCAACCGTGACCAAATTAAGGCATACTGTAGCCAAAATAAGTGTCAACCAACTCAGATTCTTCAATCTTGCATAGTCACAATTGAGACCCACTGAAATAAATTAAAAACGCCACCTGTGGTAAAAACAAGTGGACAAATTTCACATGTTACCAACACAGTGGCCAAATTCAAGTCCAAATATGAAATGCAAGCTCTGTGTCACGTAGCCAAACTCACCCATCACCATAAAAGAAGCAAATACAACAACAATGATCTTTAGGAATCATCTTTATTGGCCAAGAACGTACACACATTTAAGGAATTTGACAAATGCTGTGTACAGAATATCAATCAATTTTATATATAAAGCCCAATATCACAAACCACAATTTGCCTTGACATCCCTCTGTCCTTAGGACCCTCGCAGCGGATAAGGAAAAACTCCCCCCAAAAAAACCCTTTAACGGGAAAACAAAAAAGGTAGAAACCTCAGCAAGAGCAACAGACCGGACTGTTGCAGTGCCAATTCATGAGGCGCAAGCAGTGCAAAGCCAGTCCTGCTCTGGTGAGGGCTGTCCAACACACTGTGAATGGTACCACAGACAGCAGGTGGTGCACTCAATCTAAAAAAGAGAAAAGAGACCTCAGAAACTATCCAAACAGTTTGTCAGCTAAACACCATTCATCCCAGGAGGTTGTACAATTAAACATTTAATGAGAAATCATGATAATGCTTAGAATTGTATGGTAATGTCTGTCAGATACTGGATTTAAATCTTAGCTGTGGTCGTCTGTGTTCTTATGTTCCCTCAGCTGCTCCAGTGACCGCTGAAGTGCAAGACATGCACGTTAAGTAAATTAAACTACACATTAACAATAGCTGTGTGACTGTGAGTGTTCACCCAGTGACGGTGAGGTAACCCATCCAGGGTGCATCCAAGGCGTCCAGCCGAATGTTGGCCGGGACATGAATTAATCTCCTTACCCACTCGTCTATCTCAGCCCCGGAGCTTTCCTCCCCACAAGCCCGACACAGCTGGGATAGGTTATCTACAACACAGTGTTACGGCTGTGTATGTGTTCTGTGCTGCTGTTCCTTCTCCCTCCTTTGTAGATCTGCCCAGGTGTGCTGCATTACTTAACGAGGTGCAGCACACCTGGCATGGAGGAGGTGCTTAAGAGCTCCTGTGCCAGCAGCAGAGGACAGAGGCTCTGGTGTGGGGGCTGCTGGTCCTGCTGCCTCTCACCATGGGGTTTTTGTTGTCTTGTTTGCCTTATTTTTTTATTTATTAGAATTACAGGCAAACAAGACAACAAAAACCCCCATGGTGAGAAGCAGCAGGACCAGAATGCATGAATACATACATGTCTAATGCACAAATTACAGCTGATTCACCTTGTTACATGTTTACATCTCTCAATCTGTTGTTGAGTGGCCCCAAGAGGATCAAGGTACAAGGACCTCATCTCCTTCAGGTACATGATCTATGGAAATGCAAAACAAATGATAGCAACCCCTCAAACATAAGTGTCATTATTGTGTCCACATGTTACCATTTAGGAATACTGACAATGAGTGTCCAGTGTCCTTCATGACAGACTGCTCCTGCAGCCACATCACGATCAAGGGCCAACTACAACAGAAATCAAATAAGATATACAATATATATCTAACTGAGAAAAACTCACTGGATTGCAAAGGCATAAAAATGAATCCTACTCACCCATTTCAAGCCTTTTTGTTTGCCCTGCCACACTGATGTCATTGCAAAGCTGTCTATTATGACAGCACCACTCTTCCTCCCAACCATCGTCAGGTATGCATTAATAATCTATGAAAACAATAATGTGATTAATCTGTAAAGACGCACATCAGTCAAATAATTTTTTTTCAAAGTACCTGACTTTCCAACTCCTTTCCTGGGGCCAGGTACAGGAGGTCTTCCATATATAATTTATATGGCCCCAGCCTTGACGAGAGTGTGGTTTTTCGCCTTCCTGCCCATATGTCTCTGATTACTGTAAAATAAAAATAAAAAACATTGTTATGGCAATTATTCATGAAATGCATAATTTGGGGTGTACTCTATCAGTCCTTGGGCTTCGCAGCTCGTGGTTTGCCTTGCTGGGGCTGTGATCGATGTGGTGGGTGGGTCAATGCTGAGGGTCTTTTGGGGACCAGCCAGAGGAGTAGGATCAGTCAATTTTTTGATTTTGCCAGGGATCCTCTCCTCTGGCTGGAAGTAATGTGTCAGGTGGTCAATGTTGACTCTCTATTGTTTCCCCCTCTCTTAGACCAGGTGAGCAGTCTTTTCGTCCAGCTTTATTATTTTGAGAGATCCCACCAAGCTGGCCTCTAATTTGTCCCCTTTTCTCATTGACTGCCGCACATTTTTTTTTTCAAAACAAGGTCCCCCACTTTAAAATCATCGGCCTGACCTCTTTCCTCTTTATGCTTGCGGACCTTTTTTTGTTTGGCCTTGATATTGGCCTTGACCTCTTTATAGGTCGTGGCCTGATCTCTTAGTCCTTGGCAGATCTCCTCTCTTTTTACGAGGTTGCAGACCTTCTCTTCAGTCACCTGCCAGGAAGAAATCAGTTAAATTGTAGGGGACACAGATGACCCAAATTCAAACTCCAAACAGATGTGAACAATTGGCAGTCTTACTTCATACTCATTTGGGACCTCTGAGGGATACCTGGCCTCCCTCCCAAACAACAGGTAATAAGGGCTGTATTGTGTCGTCAGCTGCTTCTTGGTCCTCAGGGCAAACATGGTCGACTGGAGATACTGGTCCCAACGGTTGGGGTGCTCAGCCACCAGTTTGTTCAGGGACCTTAAAATGCAGAATTCAGGTACATGCATGAGGAGGCAGAAGATAATTTGGGTTGCCATGTATGATAATGCAACCCATTTCCAGATAGTGCCATTAATGATTACCTGTTCAGACTGGAACAGGAAATAAGTGTGTTAGGCTATTAAGGGCTCAAGTTCAAGTACTGACAACAAAACTATACCTCTGTATCGTGCCATTCAGCTTTTCCACAAGGCCATTGGTCTGCGGATGGTAAGAGGAGCACAGGCTCCTCTTAATGCCCAGCCTCTCATACAGACTGTAGTTGACCTTGAAATGACCATTCAAATGAACATGAGCTAAGCCAGCACAGCAAAAGTTACATGTTGGTGATCCATATTGCATAATCACTATACCTTGTTGTGAAATTCTGAGCCTTGGTCTGTTAGCAGCCTTTTGGATGCACCAAATTTGTAAAAGAAATCAATGATACAATTGGTCACCTCATCTGCTGTTTTGCTTTTTAGTGGATATGCCTCTGCCCATTTGGTGAAATAATCAACCATGACACATATGTACTGGTTGCCACCATCTGTTACACTGAGTTTACCCACCAAGTCCATTCCAACCAGTTAGAGAGGCTCGGTTACCTGGGGAGGAAGAAACAATCATGAGTATTGCAGTATCACAACTGATGTGATTGAAAGCTTTGACTGCATGTCATATTTAATTTACCTCTGTTGGATTGTACCCCCGCTTTTCCTTGATGTTAGTCCTCCTGGCCTGGCACTGGGGACACTGAGCAATCTAAACAGACAAAGGTTGTAACATTGAGACAAATACTTGTTTAAATAACTGTTAAGGTATTGCGGTGTTCATGAATTGGGACTGACAAGGTAAGTGACTGTGTTAATGCCTGTTCACAATACTGCAAACAGCGTTTGCAGAGTTTTCCTGTTGATGGAACTACGTGTGCGCCATATCATTATTTATCTGATGTCAAGTGTTTCTGAGGACTGATGATGCTTTTATACAGCCTGTGAGTGACACATAGAGTCTGGAGTGTTAAATGCCATACTGGAGTGTTTGCACATAAAGTGTGGTAATGTGTGACGCGCTCAGATTAACTTGTGATACGCACAGGTAGGTGGACAGACATGATTAGGGACATGACATAACGTTGGTATTGCTGGCAGTATATTATGTGGCTACGATGTGTGATGCCTCACTTTGCTGGTATTTTGGATGCATTTAGATTTTATTATTGTGAAGCGTTCATAGACGTGTGTGCCACAAGACAACTGCGAATCGTGCACGACTTGGCTTCGAATTCTACATGGATGTAACTTTGGGATGTTCAGCAAACCATTCCTGTCATGGTGTTTGAAAAGGCACCGTCACATAGCAGAATGAGTAAAAGAATGACTAACTATAGACATGAATGAATGCAATTGACAGGTTAGGAGTTCAATGTTTATTTCCTGGTTTTTCCACTGTGGGTTTCTCAAAACACATCTGTCTCACCAGTTAATTCACACACCAGTTAATCCGGCACACTGGTGATTATTTTGAGGCGTACTCTAGTCCCATCCCACCATCAACATATGTATGTAACATACAGTCACTTGCCACTTTGTTAGGTACACCTGTGTAATCTAATGCAATCCAGTAGAACGGCTATACCATGTTTTTTCCCCGAAGCTTATGAATTTTCGGTTATTGTTGACATTGTCTAGAAAGTGATGATTCTACTTTGTTTATTATTGAGGTCATAGTGAATGGTGGTGGTGTACTGGGGTGGCCTCCTAATTTTGTCTAATTGAGGGGGACAAAATATTAGGAACACTTTTCAATATATTGCACTCCAATACACCAGCACCACCCACTACGACCTCAATAATAAAGTAGAATAATCACCTTTCTGACAATGTCAACAAAAACTGAAAATGTAAACGCTTTGTAAACGTAGAATGTGTGGCAGAGCTGTGGTATTGGATTGTATTAGATTGCACAGGTGTACCTAATAAAGTGGCCAGTAAGCCCCACATTTACACCACCAATCCATGCCGGCTCTGGGTCTCCCCTCAACCCCTGGTTGCTCGGCAGCCTTAGCCTCTCTTCTTGCTCTCTCTTCTTCCAAAACCTGTAACTCTTTGTATATTCTGGCTTCTTCTCAACTTCTTTTGATGACGGGAGTAACTGCACTAAACATACGCTGTTTGAAATCACTCCGCCCAGCAAGTACTGTATGTTTGGAATGTAGTTCCGGCTGTGCATTTGGCTTCACAACAACCCTGTCTCGTAATTAGGGTCCGGGCAGCTAAGCTGCCAGGACACTATTGTAATCCTAGGTATTCTTCTTCTTTCTTCTTTCTTCTTCCGAGGAAATCATACTTCCCATGGGTGAAAACTCACCAAACTTTGCACAAAGGTCCAGTCTCATGCCAGATATCCTCAGCTGTAAACTCAAGCCAATAGTCCTGTTGGTGCCACTACAGCAAGCGTCTAAAGTTCAAAACTTTGAAAATTCCTAACAAATCAACCATACATGCTACAACTTCACACTGTAGCCCCAACACTGAGGAAACTTTTGTACATTTAAACCTGTTAAAAATTATGAAGTTCATCACTGTTTTTTTCAAAAACCGTAAAACTTCTTAAACCTATCTCCTCCCACAGTTTTTACTCACTTGACTCCAAACTTGCTACAGAGCATCTTCAGACTGTCCTACAAAAACTGTTTCTCAGATTTTTGATTTATCAAAAATTGAGCCTACAGTGCATCAAAATGTTTGACTGTAAACGGTACTGTAAACATATA
>NC_065507.1:37667726-37678671 GCF_006386435.1 Epinephelus moara | reverse complement strand
CTGAAAATAAAATAAAAGAGGGAGACAGGTTTTTCCTATTTTATCTTATTTTGTTTTATTTCTCCCTCTCCTCTTGCTAGAAGCGTCGGACCTCCCGCTCCCGTCTCAAACACGGAGGTCTCCCTCTCCGCAGCTGAGCACCCACGGTGCACACCCGGCCTGTTAAATAGCCTGTAACCACTGTGTGACACAAACTCAGTGCTTTGGTCATTAAATAATGTCGGGCTTGGTTTGGGTTCGGACAGCAATATGCTGCCCATGCTGCACTCTAACACACACACACAAACACACAGAAAACCGGACATTATCATCAGTTTATAAAAACCCCCTGGACGCCCTGGATGGGACGTGAAAAGTGGACATGTCCGGGCAAAAGAGGACGTTTGGTTAGCCTAACGTAGCGCCATCTTGTGGGTCAAATGACCTATGTCAGCATTTACCTTGGTCTATAGGTCGCACCGGTCTATAACCCGCACCCAACTTTTTAGATGAAAAAAAAGGGAAAAAAAGTGCGACTTATACACCAAGTTTTATGGTACTCAATTTGTGAAGCCACTGTTGAGTTGCTACTTGCCAATTAGCTCAGAGCTGTAGATGACCATCTTAGGTTCCAGAGGTTGCGAGTTCAAGCATCAACTGGTGCAGAATCCACATTGTAATGTAATCATCTTCTTGTGCTCCAGCTTATTGCTTAAAATTGCCTGAGCGTGACTGATCACTGTTCAGCATCTTCAAGTCTTTTTTCTGCTAGAAAATCTGCCTTCTCATGCTTGAAAATAAACCAAACTTTGCACAAAGATCCAGTGCCAATACTTCAGTGTGAAAAAATCTGAGGCTTCTCACTTTGCACATAGCTCAACTAGTTAAACATCAGTTTTTCACTTATGAAGCAAATCAATCATTGTTAAAATAAATTACCAACATCTCCATGCTGTCTAGATGCAACGTGTGTATTTTCAGATTTTTGTTTCGATAACTGAATTTTTTACAATGGTTTGAAATCTGCTTTTCCATGCATGGATGGCTGCTGAACCTGCACGTCTGGCTTAGTCAATTTGTGAAGCTACACATGAATTGTCACTGACTAATTAGCTCAGTGAGATAGAAATTGATTCTTAGTCTCAGAGGTTGTGAGTTTAAGCCTCAGCTGATGCAAAAGGCAGATTGTGTTGCTAAATTCCTAAATGTCTTCCAATTCTTCTGCTTGTTGCTCAGAATTGCCTAAAAATGCCCGGACCTGACCCATCGCTGCGCAGCAGCTATAATATTACATTATTATTTCATAGTGTGATGAATGTATAAGCTACAAGTTGTCCACAAGAGCGTTTTGTCATAGTGTGATGAATGTATAAGCTAGTTTTGAGGGAGAGAGGGGGCTGTACCGTTCACCTCTATTTTGTGCGCCGAGCAGCAGGCAGCTCTGCCCCACCAATCTCAGAACAACAGGCACTGATAATTAAAGGTAATGTACCTACTCATATGACTATAGGGATTACGGCAATAGGCGAATTTGCCACAATGTCGAACTATCCCTTTAACCTTACAGTATTCTAAATGCAGATAATAGAATAGTATGTAAATACATGGTGTGCTTAATTTGGAGGAAATATGTGTAAGATAATACACAGGAAACTTAATTTTGTGTCACAGCCATAAAAACTACATTTGATGTGGATATCAAGTCAGTCTGTGCTTGAGTAAAGTGTTGGAATAAGCAGATACAGACCTTATGAATAGTGTTGAAAAATTGTTTTTTTCTACTTTTACAATGACCTACTCTAAAAAATTTTCGATTTTTTGGGGGGCATTTGGCCTTTATTCAATAGGACAGTGAAGAGAGAGACAGGAAATGTGGGGAGGAGAGTAGGGGAATGACATGCATCTGGCCAGCCGGGATTTGAAACATAGACTAATAAGTCTGAATTAAGAAACAGTTTTTGCACAGATAACACAGAAAAATTATCTCATATTACCTCACTCTCAAGCAGTTGGTTGGGAACAATCTTTGCAATGTCCCAGCAGAACAATTTATATGGCCCAATTTTTGACAGAATTACATTCTGGAGTTTCCCTGCCCTGCCCTCATTCACATCTACAAAAGTGAAAGTATTAACAATCTGTTACTAGACTTTCCAGTGATTAAACTACAATTTATGAATAGCTAAAATATAATTTTTAATCAGTCATCACCAAAGACAAAAACTAAACTGCTGGATATCTATGTATGCCTTTCCATTTACTGAAGGCTATTTATAACATGTAGTAGTTAATTGTATAGATACTATTCATTATATATCTATAAAGGCAAAAAATGAAATTATTTTATACATACATTGTTCAATATCTTGCTCTGTATGTGTGGAGCTTGCTGCGCTTGCTGCCCCTGAAGATGTGGGTCTTGGTACCCTCATTTTGACTCTTAGATGCGGGTGCTGTGGCTGTGGGTGCTGCTGGTGGTTTGGCCTTGGGGACTGGCGCTGGTGCTGTGGGAGCTGTCATGACCACGGGTGTTGTGGTGGCTGGAGCGGGGGCTGTTGTGACCACGGGTGTTGTAGTGGCTGGAGTGGTAGCTGTCATGACCATGGGTGTTGTGGTGGCTGGAGTGGGAGCTGTCATGACCACGAGTGTTGTGGTGGCTGGAGGGGGGGCTGTTGTGACCACGGGTGTTGTGGTGGCTGGAGTGGTAGCTGTCATGACCATGGGTGTTGTGGTGACTGGAGTGGTAGCTGTCATGACCACGGGTGTTGTGGTGGCTGGAGTGGGAGCTGTTGTGACCATGGGTGTTGTGGTGGCTGGAGTGGGATCTGTCATGACCACGGGTGTTGTGGTGGTTGGAGGGGGGGCTGTTGTGACCACGGGTGTTGTGGTGGCTGGAGTGGGATCTGTCATGACCACAGGTGTTGTGGTGGTTGGTGCGGGGGCTGTTGTGACCATGGGTGTTGTGGTGGCTGGAGTGGGATCTGTCATGACCACGGGTGTTGTGGTGGTTGGAGCGGGGGCTGTTGTGACCACGGGTGTTGTGGTGGCTGGAGTGGGATCTGTCATGACCACAGGTGTTGTGGTGGTTGGTGCGGGGGCTGTTGTGACCATGGGTGTTGTGGTGGCTGGAGTGGGATCTGTCATGACCACGGGTGTTGTGGTGGTTGGAGGGGGGGCTGTTGTGACCACAGGTGTTGTGGTGGCTGGAGGGGGGGCTGTTGTGACCACGGGTGTTGTGATGGCTGGAGCGGGAGCTGTTGTGACCATGGGTGTTGTGGTCGCTGGAGCGGGGGCTGTACTTGGGATTTTGTGAGGAATCCTTCTGCTTCTTGAAGGGTTTCAGGTGGTCAGTGCTGATCTTTTTTAAAACAGCACCATTGTCCCCAAGAAGATCAGCGCTCTTTCCTTCAAGTGCTGTAATAGTGAAGGGTCCAAGAAAGTTGGACTCGAGCTTTCCACCCTTGCGCTGCTGGCTCCTGATGTTTTGCCGCCACACTTTGTCCCCAACCACAAATTTGGCTCTGCTCATTGTAGCACTCAGTCTCCGCTGTGTCTTGTCCTGGACTTTGGAGACACTGTCCAGGACGATGCTTTTGATGTGATCCAGCCGCTCTATATCTTTGGAGACTGTTTCTTCGCCTACTGTTTCCTCCACACTGCTGTCCACCTGCAAAAAAGTTTAAATTCTTCAAACTACACTATGGCTGCTTGTCACCACACTTAAAATAAAACAGAAAACACTGATTGGGAATATATTATAGACCACATCAAGAAAACCGAAATTCAATCTTCATAATGAAATTTTCACAAACCTGATAATTCTCTGGAATTTCTGTAGGATAGCGTGCTTCCCTACCAAACATTAAGAAATATGGAGAATATTTGGTAGTCATTTGCTTTTTTGTGCTGAGTCCAAACATAACGGCATCCAAATATTCATCCCATTTTTCTGGTCTTGTCCCGACAAGTTTGCAGAGAGCCCTGGAAAAAAAATATTTAGATTGCAAAATTCTTTAACAATACAATTTGAATGTCAATTTCACTATAGTCATGCTGTGCTCTCCTTACTTTTGGATGGTTCCATTTATTTGCTCCACCAGACCATTAGTCTGTGGGTGATATGGCGTGCACAGGCTTCTCTGAATGCCTAACTTGGCACAGACACTCTTGCTGACAGAATTTCAGACAGTTACATGAGATGTTAGAAACTAAAGTTTAAAGAGATAATACTACTGATTATAAACAGCATGCAAGAATTAATAAGCCCAGCATTACCGCATTAACAAACTCACTCCCCTGGTCTGTAAGGATTCTTTTTGGTGCCTCAAACTGGTGGACAAATTTGATCTTGTATGTGACCGCCTCTGCGCATTTGGATCTCAGGGGATAAGCCTGTGGCCATTTTGTGTAATAATAAATCATAACGCAAATGTATTCATTACCAGAATTTGTTCTGGCCAACTTCCTGATCAGATCCATGCCCACCAGCTCAAAGGGCTGTGTAACCTGAAAAAAAAAACATGATAGAAGGGTACAAATGAACTATTTGAAACCAAACATTTCAGTCAACATGGTGTTAAGGTCTTACAACAATAATAAATTCTCTTCACATAACATTGTGGACTGCAGTCTGTCTCAATCTGTGCAGCCATTAATCTATTCTTGTTGTTAATGCTCTGAATTATACTTTTGTTAAAGCAGAAATCAATACGCAGTAGTTTTAACAGACCTCATATCACTCATATCACTTTGTTACTTGCCAGGGAACTCATCCTATCCTACTATTAAATGGAGAAACCTCTGTTCCTCCGTCCGTCCATCTGTCTGTCTGTCATCATCTGTTTTCCTCCTCACTGCTTTGACCTACTTCTCTGAACTTGCACATAGGCTTTCATCTTGGTCATGTGCAGACAGCCACAATGCCGTTTTTGCATTTTCCCCACATTTCTACTGTTTATATTTGCGTTTTTGTCCACTACCCATTCATACTGTCAGCACCATTAGCAGCGCGAGCTGCGCATGTGCGGAGACCACTTCGAAAACACCTGCGATGGGACCACAGTTTGGCTGGGAAGCCTTTATCTCCAACACTTGCGGATCGAAACCTGTATGTGTGTACCTGTATGCCCGCGCACGGCCCTGCACACGCGCGTGCCTCCGTGCCGTCAGCCAGAACTATGCTCCATGTATTTTGCCATAAAGCATGTTTCTAAATACAGCATTATTTGTCTTACATTAATATTTATTACACAGTGCATTTACAGTGCTCTGATTTTGCATCTCCTCTGATATACTGTTTTTGATTTCTTATTCCTCTGTACATAACACATCCCCGGGTATGGACTAGTAATGCAATAAAGCTGGTGAAGCCTTGAATAACTGGAAAAAAACATCAACCCTTAAACTTTTAAAAAAGAAGAAAAAAAATAGCTCAATTCTTGTATGTTTTGGACAGTGACAATATCTGATGAAAAATAATATTACCTTTATAGGAGTATACTGAGCCTCCTGTTTGATGAGTTGCTGAGCTGACTGGCACACAGCACACTCTGATACCTGTATAAAAAATATTATACAGTATAATCAACTACAGTTGACTGATGAATTGATGAATTCAATCAATTGAAATTCACTACAATGAACTCCAGTACCAAATCTGGTTTTGGTTCAGTCTACAGTCTATGCCTGTCTTCTGTCTTGACGACTGTTCTAATGAATATTTGATAAATGCCTCTTTTTGATTGCTATATATTGTATTTTCAGTCACAATGTTCTACACAAAGCCATAAAATCACTGAATGTGGCTGTTAGCACAAGTAAGAATATAATTGTAATAGTAGTTCCATTAAATTATCAATTTTATGAATATTACTTTGCACATTCTTACCCATTTATCGATGTCCTGGAACATTCCAGGCCAGTTAAAACATTTACTAATTGTGTCCCAGGTTTTTTTTGTGGCCACTGTGTCCTCCTGTCAGGCTTCCATGAAAGTCAGTGAAAATGGCATTGGCTTCATCTGCACCACAAACAACTTTCATTTTTGTGTCTCCATCACGTCCCTTTTTGTGGTACAGAGCTCCTCCTATGAGATACATTGTAAAATTAATGAACTTGTGACATACCACAGCTTGAGTTTATTTGTCAAAAGAATGAAGGCCTACATAGTAGAACACAGTCAGATTGATCTCTTATGGAAAATCCAGTAGTTTCAATCAATCAATTTTCAATCAATTTTATTTATAAAGCCCAATATCACAAATCACAATTTGCCTCACAGGGCTTTACAGCATACGACATCCCTCTGTCCTTATGACCCTCGCAGCGGATAAGGAAAAACTCCCCAAAAAAAACCCTTTAACGGGGAAAAAAAACGGTAGAAACCTCAGGAAGAGCAACTGAGGAGGGATCCCTCTTCCAGGACGGACAGACGTGCAATAGATGTCGTACAGAACAGATCAGCATAATAAATTAACAGTAATCCGCATGACACAATGAGAGAGAGGGAGAGAGAGAGAGAGAGAGTGAGAGAGAGAGAGAGAGAGATATGCAGGTAATAACAGTAGCTTACAACATTATTGAAAGTAATAGTTTAAAGGGGCAAAAAGCGAAATCGTTTCACCGCTAGGTTTGCTGTTGTGCACTGCCTGTAGACTAAAACAAAGTGTGTGATGAGCCACTCCTCCCTCTACCTCTGCTCTCCACCCCCCACCCCACTCGCCTCGTCTGTGCAGCCAAGCACCGCAGCATCTCCATGGACTATTACATCCAGACGGTCCCGGTGTTAGCTGGGAGGCTAGCGGAGGCTAACTGGCTGTGCTGGCAGCTGATTGAAGTGGAGCCTGAGGAGGAAGCACCGGTTAGCCCCGGTTTCACTACAGGCAGATTCACTCGCCACAGGGGCGAGGAAATAAAACCTAAACAGTAGGCATGTAACGATATATCGAATTTCGCGGTGTCGCGATAAAATAAATTCTCGATACCGTCGTGGGAATGCCACGGTAGTTATATAGCTGCGTTCTCCTACAGAGCCGGTAATATGACTTTGCGACTACATTCCCTATAATCCTTTGCATGCAACTGCGCGCGCAGGTGAGAACAGACTCGTGCAGCTCAGCCTCTCCGACTCTGACCCGTGCGTGACAAGAGGAAACAGCGAATAAAAGTAAGGAGATTGATTGTTCTTTGTGGATTTTCTCCGCAACCGTTCGTCATAGCGAGAAGCCACACATATCACGTGAAACAGTGGGATCGTGGTTTTCCGACAAGACCAAACACTTGTCGGTAGTTCAATGTTTTCACAGTGAAAAAAAATGATAAATTTACACTAAAATAATGTATAACAAAGCTTTCATACAGCTTTGCACACACATTACTTTTGGATGGATTACTTGCAAATGCAGGGTCGCACAGAAATGCCACGCATATCACATGAAAGCGCAGGACCAGAACTTTCCTCTCCTCATCTCCTGTTCTGAGAAAATACTTAATGTTTCCATTTTCATATTCTGTCATTATAGTTGTAATTGACATGACTTTGTTATGGCACTTTAATGTCTGCCTGCCTAGCAGTAATAGGGGGGAAATGAAAGCACATGTTCAACTGTGTGTTGATTTGTTTATGATACGCTTCCAAGTTAAAAAAATAACATGCTGTACAGTGTACATGCACTATTTTTGAATAAAATAGCTATTTTTAACAATAAATTTTCTCTTTTTTTCCCCTTGTATAAATATCGTGATATATATCGTATCGTGGACTCTTTATCGTGATAATATCGTATCGTGAGTTTCTGGTATCGTTACATCCCTACTAAACAGCCAACTTAGTTTGGCTTAGTTTAGCAGTTAGCGATGTCTTTCACTCACTCTCAGTCTCTGCTGTGTTTAGCTATTTCCCTGCTTTCCTGTTAGCGTTAGCACTAGTCGGCTGCCACGCTAACATTCCTACTCTTATCCGTGAGCCTGTGAGCCCGCGGCTCATGGCTCCAGCTCACACAGAGTAGGGACATTAGCGTTAGCTCCTGGAGTTAGCACTAGAGCTACTACATCTACTGGAGTAATTTACAGCTATGGAGCGCTTCTACCAGCTCTTCTAGTCACTGAGCCTTGGCTCCATCTCAGCAAATATATTACATTTATTACAGGTACCATCATCATTGAAGTAGGCAGCGAAATAGCTAAACACAGCCCGCCAGGCTGCCTGCCAGGCTACATTTTACAATGCTAATTGCAAATGGTAGCTGGGCTGCCGGCTACTCACCTAACACAACCGTAACGCCTGACCCATTGCTGGGACAGAGCCGCTAATAACTCCGGACATTAACCCATGCTGTGATTGTAACATTAAATTTAATTGAATCGACATAGACACGTGCCTAATAGTTAGTGTAACACTAATTAAAACAGACATTTGACGCCGCCATTTCACTTCGAAAATATGCGCTGCCATTGCTCACTGGCTGTAGCCTTTTATAGACCGTTTTGACGCCATTTCTGGTTCGGCTTCCTTGTTCCACATAAACTTCCTGTCCCGCTTGAATGCACAGCACTTTCGCTTATTTGTCTCGTCTTTTCGCCTTTCTGACCACTGTTTTTTATGTGGGAAAATGGCTAAATTAGTTTTAGGACCTTGCTGCTCAGTAGTAGGTTGTTCCCTCCAAGCAGGCACAAATTTAATGTCGGAAATTAAAGTCTACCGTTTTCCAAAAGAAACAAACCAGCGCAACACTTGGATTGAGGCACTCAGAAGGAACAACTGGACACTGTCAACAAACTCTAGGGTCTGCAGCACCCATTTCATTACCGGTAAGTTTAAAAAAGAAATCACAACACTGCTAATAATGTAACGGCATAATTAAGTAATAACTTAGCGTCACGCCAAGCACATCGGGACCAATCTGCTTGCTTAGACCATGCTAGCCAACAATAATGTTAGCATAACAGCCTAATGTTAACTGAGAAGACAGCTACACTTTGTAAGCAGCTGCTACTAAGGATTGCATGCAAGCTGTTATTATCTAAATTACGGCGACCAGGTGTCAGTAAGTCCAGGATTGTCAATCTTGCAAGTTAATAGTGTTGCGTACTTGCGCTAGCTAATGATTGGCTATTATGTGTTAACGTTAGTAAATTAACGTCAGGTAACGGGACTGAAAATCCAGCTGGTAAATAGTTAGTGTAAGCTAGCGACAGCGTTAACACATTAACGTTACCCAATATACAGTTAAACTCTAAACTAAACTTTCAGTCTGTGCTGCACCCAAAAAAGTTCAGTGGTCTCATCAATGTAACTGTTGTTGTGTATCTCTAAAATCCAAGTCACACTCACCTCAGCAAAATAAAACATAATACAGACATTTTAGGGTGCTAGAAAAAACCTTCATAGAAATTATGTTTTTCACGTTTGAATAGTGCTTGGGTTTTCAATGAGTGTTTGAAAATACTTCAAAATGTTTAACGTTGTATATCTAGTCTACCTACAAACAGGTGACATTTTGAAATATTAAACTTTTTTTTTTTCTTTTAATATGTCACCAACAATTTTGGTTGTTGACATCTTAATAACTAATTTAATATGATGAGGAAGTACAGATGTACTGTTTCATAGTAGCCTATGAAAACGTGCCATTTTGTGTCTCTCGAACAAAACTGTGCTATAAATGTCAATAAACAATAAATACACTATAATCATTTTAGAATGTATTTTCCATGATATCTCTTGTAACATTAAAACAATGTAAAAGTTTATTTCATTTGTTTTCAAAAAGTTTTAAACACCTTTTTGTATGAAGCATCATTCAAAAACTGTAAAAATGGCCTGTCGCTCAATATGATTGTTCTACTTTTACTAGCTATTAAGGCCCAAAAAAGTCAAACTATCATAAAAAAAATAAACTTCTATATAAAGCCTCAAGTGTCCTTTCATTATTCATGAATGGGTTTTATTCTTAATATATGTAAAATGTTGTCAAAAACATCAATTTAGTCGGGTCGCCAGGTAGTCGTCAACCCTGTTACTTTTAATGAAAACACCCCTTCTGAGATAATGGACTGCTCCGAAAGTTGCATCATTTCCTGGGAGTGAAATCAGCTTCCTTTTGTGAACATGCTGGTGAAAAGACAAATAAGTGTCCTCTTATTTTCATGATTTTTCTTATAGTTATATAATGTTTGACAGAGGGGGATGAGCTAATTGTGTCAGCCCTGTTTCCACAAAACGACACGTTAAAAAGATATTTGTTAGAAATTTTTAATGTACATAAATAACATGATATAAGCCTCTAATGAATGCACACCATGTGGTCTCATGACCTTCACCACATGGCTAGTAATGGCTGCCAAGAACATTTTTCGTCAACCCTGTTACCATCAACCCTGTTACCATTCTAGCGTAAAAGGGTTGGTGGTAACAGGGTTGACAAAAGTATGGTTTTGCGAGTAAAAATGAAAATGAAAATATACTTTCCTTACCAATAGTAGACATTATATACATGGTTTTACAAGTTTGATCGCTAGCTGAGAGGGAAATTGAAAAAATTGTGCACTTGGTGACAAGTTTTTGAAATTTGGCATTGTGTTAAACTTGGTGGATTGGTACAACATGGTCCAACATGGAACCTATTACAATTTGGAGCAGATCCAAATCTCCGTTGAGGGCCATATTGAAATTTGTGGCTATCCCAACTTGGTTCTTGAAAACCTTATATCCATACCTTACACTATGCCAAATTTCAAAAACTTGTCACCAAGTGTACAATTTTTTCAATTTCCCTCTCAGCTAGCGGTCAAACTTGTAAAACCATGTATATACCCAGATAGCACACATACATCTGGCCGACGTCGGCCTGAGGACTACACATCGGCCCTGAATTTATAACGTCTGACAAGCGTCGGCCGCATGGGCGGATATCTTTAAATTTAATACTCTTTTGTCCCAGCTCATCAAACGTCTCTGTTACGTCGG